>NC_064639.1:260564682-260880712 GCF_023864345.2 Schistocerca serialis cubense | reverse complement strand
CAGGTGCACACCGCAACAAGTCACATTTCTCAGCAGAAGCAGTTCCATTAGTGGCACCCAGCAATGTTGAACAGGTGCAGACACCAACAGGTGACATCATTTCAGTAGAAGCAGTTCATCAGTGGCACTCAGTAATGTTGACAGGTGCAGACACCAACAAGTGACATCATTTCAGTAGAAGCAGTTCATTAGTGGCACCCAGTAATGTTGGCAGGTCCAGAGAGCAGTCAATGATATCCACTATCACTGATCACACTGTTAGTTTATAAGCAGAAATTAAACATGTCCTAGTGGCACCAATCATGTAGAAAAAGTACAAGTAACAGTCCATAATATTCACTATCACTGATCACACAGTTCATCAGCAGAAATTAAACATTTCTAAGTGGCACCATTATGTTGAAAAGGTGCAGGTAACAGTCCATAATATTCACAATCACTAATCAGACAGTTCAGGCATGAACAATAGTTTGAATGTACATACAAATGCTTTTACACACTAAACATATAAATTCTAATAAACACACAAATGATATCAGATAATTGTCATATTAACTATTACAAATGCACAAATACCAGTAAACCTATAATATTTGTGGGTGTCAGTGCAAGCCACTACAAACAAATAAAATAATATTTAGGAAGTAGGTGGGTAGGACTAGGAAAGGAAAACACACAAAACACACTCACTCATCTTTCATCCACATTAAGTACTACTGTGTAATTGAATAGTGTTAACTGTGTAAATGCAATTCTGTCAAAATTTGGTGTTCATCTTGTGTATCAAGTAGTAGTGGCAGCAATGTATAACAGTCAATAATAGTTAAGTCAACGTCATACTCATCATGTCAAGACCAATGTTTGCCAAGCCAGATCAAAATGTACGGTTGCTGAACAACTGTCAGTGAGCCAAGATATGCAATTACTTCCTCTCTCCAAAAAAAAGTATATACTGCTTATTGATTTAACAAAGTGTGTGTGTAGGCAATCTTCTTTCCACTTTAGTGTTCTAGTCTGCTATCTTCATCCTCCTTGTTCCATATAGACCAACAAAAAGAATAAGCTCCTCACTTACTTTTCTTCTTATACACCAAAACTCCAATAATCATCAGCATCACATAATCTCAATACTTCAATAATACCTCGTACGTCGATACATATAAACCTTATTGCCAATATCATTTCACTTCCATAACAACTCTTTCCTCTAGTCAGTCTCCTCGAACAAGTACAGATAAAATCCTAATGCAAACCTCATCATCCCATACAATCCGAAGACACACTTTCAGCACACAACCTCTGTGTAATCCATCTGACCCAAATCTTCTGTCCATCATTAAATAAAAGAAATACATACATGACCTCTAACAGACTTAGTTCGAATAACTCTCAGTAATTAAGTACGATTACGGAGTGTGAATGATCATAATATTTCACAGTTCACACCACTTCAAGAGTTATGGCAAACAGAAGCAAACATGTGGAGTATTTCTTGTGTCAAGTGTCACTTCCTATTTCAATTGCTCACGAAGAATGCAGTGTAATAACTGTCAATGGTCTAAACCTAGTTTTGGTATGTCATGTCGTTAGCTTCCTTCCTATTAGCATAAATTTATACAGCTTCCATAAAACCTCAGCTCATGTGACTTCTATGAAGTTTCTTGTACTAATGTCGTTCGTCGAATTATAGCAGTTCATTTTCTTATCTTAAAAATATAAGGCACTGAGCGTAAGCAAAACATGCAATAGCGAGTAAATATACCAGTAGTGAACAGAATGTCAACAAGTGGATGCAGCACAATTCTTCCAACGAGGCTCTGCCAAGTGAACAATCTATAATTAATACAATATTCTGACCTAAACTCTATGTTCATTCACAGTATATCAGCATTTCTATACACCAAATTAAAGAGTAGTTATGACAACAAACAGAAATGTATAAGTATGCAATCCATACGCATAGCAGCAAACAGGTCATTAGCATCATATCAGCATAAGCAAATAAATGTTCATATGTAATCTTAATAAGTAGACATGAAGGCGCAAGCAGATAAATCACAAAGTATAACTTACATACATAACCACAGTCAGCATAATTAATCACGTGACAATTATAATTTAAATAAATAAGCACAGCAGGTACATAATAGAAAAATATGACATCAGTGAAAAAGCAGTGCAGCCAAGCGATGCATAATATACACAAGTTACAACTCAGTTCATTAATAATCATTGTCAAAATCAGTTAACGTACCCAAGCACGTCGCTTCACAAGTAATTTCATAGAACATGAAATTAGCACAAAGTATGAATCACGTAATTGCGAGCAGCAAATTACGTCTAAAGTACGTACCTAAGTGGAAATATGTTACCTGAAAAAATAAACTCAATTAATAGTTACCTTTTTTAGTTTGTTAGTTTCTTCTTCGAAATTACATTCTTCCGGAAAATTTCTCGATAGCAAGTCGTCTTAACGTCGGACACGCACAGAATTTACCTGAAGTTCTTAAATATCTTATACAACCGTATCCTGAAAAATACTGAACGTTAATAACATAATTCATCAAGTCACTATAGCTTTATACTGAACTTAGTCGGAGAAATTAGACTGTGTATTTGTTTACGGCTGTCAGTGCATTTGCACTGAGCGCTCGATCAGCTGTAGGCGCGTGACGTACGAAGCAATTGTTTGCGGTCAACGACTGCCTTTTGCGGCGCGCAGACTTGACTGTTGCTTTGTGTATATGCCGCCGCCAAAACACAGGGCGGTATCCTTGTACTTTCTGCGTGTTTACATGTAGCTGTTAGTTTCTCACAAGTATGTCATTCCACAAAAATTTTAACGTTCGATATGTGATGTATTCCCTTAGAGCGCCGAGATTTAAGAGTTTCTACTTCGACAGTGTTATCATGAATAATTTTGCGAACTCTATATGGGCCGTTATAAAGCAGAAAAAATTTGCGACACAAGCCTTTTCCTTTGTGAGACAAACGATGAGACTTAATTAACACCTTTTGGCCAACTGACAAGATTTTTAAACGACCAGGATGTTTAGCTGATTTCTCTCTTCTAGCAGCCGCAGATGCAATATTTTGCAGAGCCAGGTTCACAACTTCAGAATGCCGCAGTTTCCGTGAAGGCGGAAAAAGAACGATTTCAGATATGCGATTTGTCGGTGCTTTGTTTTTTAATATCAGTATTGGCGGTAAAGAAGTTGAGTCATTAGGAAGTTTATTCAGAATGTTTTGAAAAATATGAAGATACTGATCCCAAGTTCTGTGATTCTGATGACAATAAAGACGACACAATTTATTGATTTCCTTCATCCATCTCTCTGAAGCGTAGATTGAGGGTGAAAAAGTGAAATGAAAGTTGGTTTTATTTTACGACGCCGTGGAGTACGAAGCCAAATTTTAGAACGAAACTGTAATCCATTATCTGATATAACCTTATCAACATGACCAACTTCTTTAAGAAAATGTTTGATGAAAGCGTTAGATACTGAACGAGCTGTTGCTTTGCGTAACGGTGTAAAACACACATATTTTGATGTCAGTTCCACTGCTACGAAAATGTACGCAAAACCATTAGTAGAACGAACCACTGGACCGAACAAATCGACTGCAGCCATGTCCTTTAATTTCGCTGGAATGATAGGAAACAACGGTGCTCTGTGAGAAATTGTTGGCGGCTTCGCCTTTTGACATAATTTGCATTTGGCAAGAACAGATCGAATACGTTTTTCCATATTACTGAAGTAGCAATTTTCCCGTAATTTATGAAAGCATTTTCTGGGACCAAAGTGTGCATAACTGAAATGCGTATACCAAATCAGCTTATTAACCCACTCATCAGGAATACAAACTAACCAAACAGAGTTGTCGACCGATTTTCGTTTAAAAAGAATGTCATTGCGAACTAAATAATGTTGTCTAATCGCTACGCTTTCCTTTCTCCTCCACTTCTCCTTAATGTCCTTCCAGATTGGATCCTTATTTTGCTCCTTAGCGATGTCCTGGAGCGAAGACGAAATAAAGTTCTCAAACGCAACACCTTGAATATACATCAAACAATAATTGTTTTCTATGCAGTCCTCTTCAGCACTTTGTTTCAAACCCACAGGTGCACGTGATAAAGCATCAGCAACAATATTTGAAGAACCCTGTATGTAAACAATACTAAAGTCAAATTCCTGTAGGTACAACGCCCATCGTGACAATCTGCCGTGAGTTAATTTTGTTGACATAAGAAATTTCAGAGCTCGATGATCGGTGTAAACCTTAGTATGTCTGACAAACAAAAATGTGCGAAATTTTGTGAAAGCCCAAACAACCGCCAAAGCTTCAAGTTCCGTTATCGTATAATTCTTTTCTGATTTAGAGAGAACACGACTTCCAAATGCAATAGTTTTCTGTATTACAACGCCGTCTTCTTCTATCTCTTGAAATAAGTGTGCCCCTAGGCCCTTGTATGATGAGTCCGTCGCCAAACAAGAATCTTTAGATAAATCCGGATGTGAAAGAAGTGGAGCAGCAACTAAAGCATCACGAAGTTGTTCAAATTCTGATTGAGCTTCCTCATCCCAACACCAATTAGAATTCTTTCCAGATAGTTCACATAAACGAGGTGTGGCCAAATCGTCCAATCTAACAAAGCGTCTAAGAAAATTACAGACACCAAGGAAACTACGAACATCACGTTTTGTGGTAGGAACAGCATAGTTACGAATAGCGTCCAATTTCTCTGGATCAGGGAGAATACCTACTGTAGAAGTAATGTGACCGAGAAATTTCACCTGAGAACGACAAAATTCAGATTTCTCCAAGTTCACAGTAATGCCAACTCTTGCAAAGATACGTAACAATGAATCCAAAATTTTGTTGTGCTCACTCCAAGAATGTTTAGCTATAAGAATATCGTCAACATATGAAGTAATGACGTCTGTTATTGTCATAAGGCTGGTATCTATTGTCCTGTCTGTTACGTCTGTCATTCTCATAATTACCCATATAACGCCCGTTCCGATCACTATCCCTTTTCTCTGAAAATCTATTGTAATTACTGTTACTGAAAAAGTTACAAGAAGTCCCGTTGTCGTTGTCATACTCAAGTTCTTGCAACAAAGTCTTAAAAGTCTCAATGTCGTCTTTACATCTTCCAGCTAGAGCAATTTGTCTTATGGATTGTGGCAGCTTAGTCAAACAAATGCGGATTAACTCAGTCGGGCTGTAAGGGTTGGACAGGAACTGATTCTTTCGAATCATGTCTTCAAAGTATTCTGCCGGCGTGCGGAACTCAGACTGTTTAAAATTACGCTGCATAATCAGACTATGTTTGACTCTGTCTTGCGTGTTTTCGGACCAATATGCCGATAGAAATGCATGATAAAAATCATTCAGATTATTACAATCTCTAATGAGTGCGCGCATCCGCGTCGCCGGTTCGTTTTCTAAATATCCACACATAAATTCCAGTTTGTGACTTAGTGGCCAATTTGGTGGAAGTGCGTACATAAATTGATCTAACCATACACATGGATGTATGTCATTCTTAGAGTTGCGGAAGATCTTAAATTTCCGAACAGTCAAAAAGTGTTTATAGTCAAAGTTTTCGCCTCGTGGCGACAAAGACCTGCCGCGTCTGTCCCAGTTCCAATGTCGATTATTGTCAAGTTCACGCGCCTGGCGCTCTCTTGTTGCATCCCGTAAATGAAACAAATTATTTTCTTCAAAACCCTCTGCTATCTGTGATTCTAGATTTCTTCTGCTGTCTTTTCCTACGATTTCGCCTTCAATTTGTTTGACTTGCTTTTTTAATGCCTCAAATTCCCTTTTCACGCGTTCATTAAATTTTCCCTGATTTTCAACATGCTTATTTATGTTCTGATACTCTTCGGTTTCTGCAAATGGTAATGAAGCTGTATCATCCGAATCTCTGTCCCCATGTAAACTAAGATTTGTCAATTTATCTGAAATCTCCTCAACTCTTTCCGATAAGTCACCTATTTGTTCTTTCTGTTTATTTACGTCTTCCGTAAGTGTCGTGACTCGGGTTTCAGTATTGACACACATGGTAGTTAACTGTTCATATTGTTGTGTTAGATTATTTAATCTGTCATTTGGTACGGATTCCTCGATTCTCTCAAATATTTCTTCCCTATCTTTTGCACGTTGTAAATTTAACTCTGAAAATTTCTGTACTATCACGCGATCTCTTTCCTCCTGTTCTCTATCCTGTTCCCTTTGTCTAATCTCTACTGCAACTAATCTATTATTGTGAGCATTCAAAATCGGTTGTACTTCTTCTCTGATTTCTTTCTATAATTCATCTTTCATATTTTTGAAACATGTCCCTATTCGTGAGTCTAACCGTGTTTCCAAAGTTCCCATCTCTGTTTTAATTGTTCCAATCTCTGTTTTAAATTCAGATCCTAACCGTGTTTCCATTGTTCCCATATCAGCTTTAATTGTTCCTATTTGTGATCCCTGTGAGTCTAACCGTGTTTCCATACGTGCTCCCAAATTTAATATAGCACTCATCAACTGCTCCATATTAAATGGTTCAGAATTCTTTTCGCCCCTAACATTTCCCTGATTGAGAAAAATTTTGAAATGGTTCCGGACTATTTTCCTGACTTATTACATTGTTTTCCACTTCATTATCCATCATACTGTTTTCCTCTGTTGGCGAGTTCGCCATGTTAACAATTTCGTCATTCTCACTATTCATCATTTTCGCCTTTTTCATCGATCGCGTAATCATTTACAAAACATACAAAACTCGTCACTGTACGAAAATTACACACAATGCCTCCTTATCATCAACAATATCATTCACACGAAATGTTTCCCTCAAACACGATTAACGAACAACTGAAATAATTGCACTAAATTGTCAAACGTGTAGACAAGACAACAAATTTAAATTTTGAAAAATACCATTAGAAGAATGCCAATTACCAAATCTACACGTGCAAAATAGACTACAATTACTAAACTACAAATTACTACAACAATACTACTGTCTACTATTTTTACAATCAGAAGAATTCCAAGGGACGATCCGAAGCAGCGATCGCCACGTGCATGGGGGCCTAATTAAATAAAATGCAAATATTTTTGGTTGCTGTAAGTCCGATTACGCAAGTCTCGTAAACGGTTGGCCCTGACTAGTATTATTACGCAATCTGACTGCACAGAACAACAACAAAGAATGAAATGAAAATTTTCGTTAACACAATTAATTAATTAAGTCCCCAGCAACTATGAAACCTACGAAACCAAAGCACAAGTATAACTGTTCTGTATGTGGAAGTATGACTCAACGCACATCTGGCACGGTTCTTCTTCAACAAGACAGGAATTTTTAAATACCAATTATACTGACGTGATAAAAAAAAAATTTAGAAATACTATAATTGCGCAAGAAACCCAGAATTACACTCTAATACAAGAACACACGCCAGACGCTTTGTTGACTGAACCTGTAATGACGCATTATTCAGGACATTGAAATAATGAGAAAAAAAAAGAAAAGTAGTTTGTTACCTTAATTTATATTGATGAAAAGCACTCTAATACATTACAATCTCTCCACACCGACTCGCTACTACCACATCTCAACAAGAACCTTTCAGTATCACATCTCAGCAAGCACTCCCTGCTACGAGTTCTTAACAAGCACTGACCACTACGAGTCCTCGACAGGCACAGACTACCACGAGCTCTCCCCAAGCACTCTGGAGGCGGCTTAATAATACTCTTTGGCGCAATATCTGGCGCAGTGGCTCAGTGTAGCCACCTTTCAACCTTCATGGCTTACGGCCAGGAAGCGGCGGCATGGAGGAGGAGCACGGAAAACTTTTATTACACCGTCCTACGGGAATGTCTTGCAATGGAGCCCTCACATGACAGGCAGATCATGGTAAATCCCGCGAAATCGCAGCTCGTCTCCGTAGCACGCCATCATTTACGGGGCGCTGTTATACGGTCGCGTGCTCCAGACATGATAGGCCACCTACGCACCACGTGCTCCTAGAGCGCAGGAGGCGCCGTAGGGCACTGGTAACTGACATGATAACGGACGACGGTCGACACGTGGTACAACAAGCAGATATAGCAGAAGCCTTCTATGGGCATTACGCTCACCTTTATTCAGCAGTGCTCCCTGAGATAGCGACGGTAGACACCGTTCCAGCACATGTCCACGGTACAGTTCCGCCAGACATGGTACCGACCTTACTGGGAGAAGTGACAGAAGAGGAAGTGCTCGACGCCATTGGTAAAGGTCCTCCCCATAAATCACCAGGAATCGACGGATTACCATTGGAGTTCTATCGAGCCTTTAAACAACTGTTGGTACCGTGTTGGGTTGAAATTTGTCAGGAATCGATGTCCCCTGGTATACCGTTGCCTGTAACGTTCTTGGAAGGACTGACTGTCCCCATCCATAAGCCGAAGGGACAGAATCATGTCCACGATTATCGCCCCTTAACGTTATTGAACAGCGAATTCAAGATCTTTTCGAGGCTACTATCAGAACGTACTCGCGGCACACTATTGCACCTCCTAACCAGCGATCAGTCGTCCTTGGGGGGGACCCAACAACACCAGAACTGCGTTATGTCGTTACAGAGATCTCATCTCCCTTACACGGGTGAGATGTTTGCCGGCAGCCCTGGCGTCTATCGACTTTAGCCAGGCTTTTGACAGTTTGGGCCACACTTTCCTCACGGCCGTTCTACGGCGCATGGAGTACCCCGACACCTTTGTCACAGTGTTGACACGCCTTCTGCATTGTGTTACTTCTCGAGTTCTTGTTAATGGAAGACTGACGCCACACATGCCGATCCGCCGATCCGTACGACAGGGATGTCCATTATGAACATTGTTATTTCCGTTGGCCTTAGAACCTTTGTTGTGCGGTTTCCGATACAGGCTCACTGGGACACAGTTCGGCGGATCCATCTATCGCTGCACCGCATTTGCGGATGATTTGTTGATCGTCATACGTGGAGCTGACGATATGGCGGCGGCTTTGGACTAGATTGCAACCTACGGTACAGCTTCTGGTAGCCAAATCAACGTTGACAAGTCCGTCGCCTTGAGCATCGGGATTGGGCTACCGCAAAAACACATTGGCCCCTTACGCTTCAGTGATACTGTCCGCTGCTTGGGCTTAGATTTCATGAACGACATGCGACGCGGGACGACTCTCAATTATCGACGCCTTCTTAACCAAATTCGGGTCGGAATTGCCAATCAGCGCTTGCGATCCCTCAACATCGTTCAGCGGGCGTATTATGCCAATGTATACCTTGCGTCCCGCATACCGCATGTCGCCCAAACGCTACCAATTCCGAACCCCTTGGCGCGTAGCATTACGGCAGTGCTGGGATACTTCGTCACCGCTGATATGTTACTGAAGATCAGATACGTATCTGTTACCCTCTCCAAGGAAAAAGGTGGTCTTGGCCTAGTTAATGTCCATTATAGGGCCATTGCCCTCTATGTTAGCTCAAATTTATGACTGCTGCGCCGTTGTCCTACAAGCCTCACGAGTTTGCTTCTGACGGCGCTACTACCTGCTTCAGTAAGAGCGCCGGTGTCGCTACAGGACATCCCAGCGCCCCTCTTTTATATAGGACGTTTCTATTTAGAACAAAGTTATTCCAGTGTAGCGCTCACGACACCACGAATGGCCACATCTCGACGCCTATATCACGACACGCTGCAACGCCGCCCGCTAAATGTGGTCGAACTAAAATATCCTGACGTACGGTGGCGCGTGGTGTGGAAGACTGTACACGATGCCATGCCTGATTCCGATGTTGTTTCCCAACCGTACGTAGTCGTTAATGGGAAGCTGGTGATACAAGAACGTCTCTACAGTATCCACATGGCAGAATCTTCGAATTGTGTGGGTTGTCATACAGCAGATTCTGACGAGCACCGCCTCAGTTGTGGAGAGGTGGAATCGGTTTGGCACCTAGTGCGGCAGGTGCTGGCTTATCACTTGCGAGTTAGGCCGGAGCATATATCTGCACGCGCGTTATTGTTTCCGGATGAGACATTTTACCCCAAGACTCGGACCAACTCCGTCACTTGGATACGTGGACATGCGGTCCATTATCTCTATCGTGACGGCCACAAGAATTTACTTGACTTCTGGCTCTATTTGCAAGAAAGACATCATGCTATTTCCGGGCATACCAGATATCGATAATGCTTCGCAAAACTACCTATGGAATGCCTTTCACAGCCCGCCCTGTAGCTGGAATGTTCCAGTCAGTGGTAGATGAGATCAGAACGAACTGCAAACGACCATATATTGAACTATCTTTATCATTAGGTGCAGTCGCTGGGCCGGCCGGTGTGGCCGTGCGGTCTAGGCGCTTAAGTCTGGAACCGCGTGACCGCTACGGTCGCAGGTTCGAATCCTGCCTCGGGCTTGGATGTGTGTGATGTCCTTAGGTTAGTTATGTTTAAGTGGTTCTACGTTCTAGGGGACTAATGACCACAAATGTTAAGTCCCATAGTGCTCAGAGCCATTTGAACCATCTTTGCAGTCGCTGGGAAGCCTAACTACGAAGTGGTAGCTTTATTTTCATCATGCTATTTCCGGGCATACCAGATATCGATAATGCTTCGCAAAACTACCTATGGAATGCCTTTCACAGCCCGCCCTGTAGCTGGAATGTTCCAGTCAGTGGTAGATGAGATCAGAACGAACTGCAAACGACCATATATTGAACTATCTTTATCATTAGGTGCAGTCGCTGGGCCGGCCGGTGTGGCCGTGCGTCTAGGCGCTTAAGTCTTCATTCCGTTTTAGTTTTCCAGCCTTGATTAACTATGTTCGCACGTTGATATCGATATAAATTAAAAAAATAAAAAAGTAGAAAAAAATACAAAAATAAAAAACTACCTTCCGCACCCTACTAGATATACCCACCCCCCTTCCTTTCACCGTGTTTTTGTGGGTTTTCGCACACACGTTAGTCCCGTATTGTGTAGTTTCTTCACATTTTAGATGGGGGATGGTTACGTATAGTTAGGAAGGCAACGCCTGAAGAGGTAAGAGTTTATTTTTGTTTGGCAGGGACACAAGTGGCGGTGCCCCGTAGGGATGGCTTTGATTTTGTTCTATTTCTTTTGTTAGGAAAAAAATAAGATGAATAGAGCGTCTGCCATGTAAGCAGGAGATCCCGTGTTCGAGTTCCGGTCGGGGTACACATTTTCAACAGTCCCCGTTGACTTATATCAACACCTGTATGCAGCTAAGTGTATTCATTTCATTGTAAGTTGATTCCAACGAGCTGCAGGGTCAACGATGATATCTGTTCTTCAGTCGGCACGGTAGCTCAGCCTTTTCGGTCAGAGGGCTGCTCGCCCTCTGTAATAAAAAAAACTGAGTAAAGGAATCAACGATCAACTTCCAAGGATATCTTGTGACGCCCACCCAGACCAAACGCAACGAACAATACCGAAAAAAATGAAAAAGATGGACAGAGCGTCTACCATGTAAGCAGGAGATCCCGGGTTCGAGTCCCGGTCGGGGAATACATTTCCAACTGTCCCCGTTAACTTATATCAACGTCTGTATGCAGCTAGGTGTATTCATTTCTTTGTAATAGAGTCTTTGTCACCTTATAGGCATTCTTGACTAACACCAAGTCAGCATGTCCAATCACAAACGTAAGCATGTATTTAAAGCAATCCTGATTTGCTTCATCATAGTGGTTCTACCAGCGCCACTCTTATGCGGCTGGCACGGGACTGGAATAGACATCATCTTTCAAATGTTGAAACACGCCTACCAACTTTCGCTTACGTTCCGCAACTAGTTCGTGGTGTTTATATTTTTTTTCCATCAGTGTATATTTATTTGTGTTTCGAATGGAAATGTTAGAAATGAGGCACTTCGGCAGACTCCATCTTCCATTGCCCCTTTTTCATTTGTGCTTTTATAATTCCGTTTTCTTATCCAAGCGTCCATTTGAAAATGGTATAACGCTGAAACAGATCAACCGTGAATTTCTTCTGAAGACTCTTCTGATTATGCACATGCTCTTCAAAACACACTCAGGTTTTCATCAATGTTAATAAATAAGAAATCGCGTAAGGTTTGTAAATCGCAGACGTCAGCTTTGTTAAATGCCGCGGTAGAGAAAGCGGGGCCTGCAATGACGGCGGGATGAGGGCTGACGCGCTGCTGTGTCGTCGGCGACCGCGTGGCAGCTCGCTACCTGTCCCGCAGGGTTCAATTTCCGCAGGGCTCACCGGGAGGAACGTCGCGGTCGACAAACATTACGGCAGCCGGATGGACAGGGATTTCCATGCATCGCACGTTGGCCGTCGGCACCCCGACAACACTGATCTGCAAACACTGCTGATATCCTTACCGATAGCCCATCGTGTGTGTTGTGATGGAATCAGATAAATGGCCAAACTAACTGTTCGTAGAATTGAACAGAAGTACTACAGTCAGTATAAAAGCGAGAATGATCCCCATTTTATACAATACCGCAATGACATTTCGAAGAGGCAATAAAAGCTCAAATGACTGCTGTATATAAGATGGGTAAAAAAAAAATAGACTCGCAATCTCACAGACGAATATTCCTAGCTTCGCTTTGCTGCAGAACTCTTGAGCATATGTTAAGAATGTAATGAAATTCTCTGAGACCGAGAAAAGCTTCTTCCCACAAATCAACACGGATTTAGAAAGCATTCCTTGTGCAAACGCAGATTGCCCTTTCAACGCACAATATCCTGCTTGCCACGGATGAAGCGCTAGACAGCTTCCGTATTTCTAGGTTTCCGGAAAGTGTTTGACAACAGTTCCACAATCTAGACTGTTAAGAAAGGTCCAACCGTCCGCAATAGTTTCCCCTATAGGATAGGGGGGAGGCGGGGAAGCCAAGGTGATCACGGGGCAAACATCCGAGTCTAGCGAGTCTAGTGTTATTCCTACTTGTGGGTGTAGTGTGGCAGACCTGCGTCTTCAGTTCAGAGATTTTATGGTGGAAGTGCCAGCTGTCAAGCTTTCGAGATACGTGGTCAGTAAGTTTTTCGGAACTTTCGATCTGAGTATTTACCAAGTAATTGATGACAATGTCTGCTATAACAAAATCCCAAAAATTACCAATGCCTCGTTTGTAAGTATATAACCTAACACACGCTTCAAGTTTAGTTATTACTTTAACAAGTTGCCGTATATGACAGCTGATACTGGAAGTTTAGGAGATCAGCGCCATGGGGCAAAGATCCTACGACTAGCTGGGGCAAACGTCCGCGCGCCATGTGTACCTTCGCTCCAAAATGTTTGTCTTTTCTTCCTTAAGGTTACAACAATGAACACGTAGGTATATTTAAGATATTTAATGGAACTTAATTTATCGTTTCTTATTTCACATCTACTGATTCAATGTTAATAATACTAGTTCAATTTCATGTTACAGAAACCACGAGAGAAAAAGTCCTCCACGCCGTTGTCTCCGGAAACGATAAAAAAATGGATCGTGCGTTAGGTAACGCAGCTAAAAGGCTTGGACGAAACGAACCAAGTCACGTAAAAGATTTAAAGCAGGCTATGGAGTAGCATCAATGCACCATTTCAAGACAGTATGTTCTCAGACAGAGGAAAATGAATTGGCGGAACACTCTATCAAACTGCATTCTAAGATCCCTGGCCTTAAGTTTAAGCGCTTCCGATATTTTGAGTATCAGTTTGCGGAAAGCAATTGCGTAAACCACCCAGATGGCAGGGGAAGTCTGGGCTCGGTTACTGATCACTTTTCATAATTTAAGCTTGAAGCAAAAGGGAATAAATCAATATCGCGAGGATAATGAAGTTCAATAAAACACAAATGGAACGTTTTTCCAACAACTTGGAAAAGTAGCAGTCTAAATATAATTTTTGGCACCATCGAGTCTATAATGAAGACGAAAGAGATATATGGATTGTACTGGGAAAACTGCAGAAAAGTTTGCCAATAAAAGGCCAAAAATAGTAATATTATGTGTTTCTTTGCGTTAAAATGTTTTGTCTCTCAGTTATCGATTTGTTGCTGTCTTGTTTTGATGTATAATACGACCAAGATGATGGAGACAATGATGATGCTGTTGTGATGATGATGATCATTGCGATGATAGTAATGATTTTGATATAATGAAACATTATGTAAGTTAATTATGGCAGTACCCTACAAATACTGTAAGTCTTGTTCAGTTTGTTATAATTATAATAATTTTTTGTGTGGAATTTTGCATCATTATAATAGGAGTTTTACTCCAGGCCTAGGCCAAGGATCCATTTCCTTCATTTATAACATTTTGTAAAATGTGACTTCAATACATTATCCAAGCAATCTCCAACTTGTGGTAAAGTTTAAAATATTGTCCTAAACGTATTGTGTACAATATTCACGTCATGTTTTAATATCATAATCTATTACGGAAATAGCTGTGTCAGATACTGGGCTGTGTGTAGGAACCTAAGACGTTATTCCTTGCGTAATAAAAGTGAACACTTTCATTGCATTACCTCCGATTTTTATTGTCTCTGTTGTTGAATGTAATTTTAATGATTCCGATTTTGTCCTTGCTCTGATAAAGACCAAAGGAACTTATAATTCTGAATATTACGTATTACAATTCGGTAGTAAGAGTAAAAGTGATATTCAAAAAAGAAATAAACGAGTGCTCACCACTGATAAACAATTAGCTGAGACTGGAACGTAAATGTTATTCTTTCCAGTCATTGTAATTACTGTAGAATGTTTCAACTACACTATGTCGACGTAGGTGTAGGGGTGATCCGCGGACGAACCTGCAAATAAAAACAGCTACTTTTAAAGGACTCAAGAGCACATAACAAGAAATCTGCCACAGCTCTTTACAGAACATTACCACACGATAAAACGCACACAAGCCGAGTTTGGTTTCAAGTGACATTTCAATGTAACCGGAAAAGCAGAAGGGAAAAATAGAAAAATGTGCCCACCTTTGCAACTTTGTCGCCGCCTACCCTCTGCAAGTAATGGAACCCAGCCCATAGACCTATATTTGAATGTTTATCACAGACAAGAATACCGTCAGGGCCGCACTTGTTCTCTACATACGTTAATGATCTGACGGATACATTGTGTAGCAATCTACGACTGGCTGCTGATGGCACTGTAGTGTACGGCAAACTGTCGTTTTTTGAATGACTCTAAGAGGATACAGGATGACTTGGACAGAGGTTCTATACAGTGTGACGAAGACAGCCTTCTCTTAATACATAAAAATGTAAGTGCAGGAAAAATATTCCTGTAATTGTTAAAAGATCTTATAAAATTTTTGTTGTAAACTCTTCTAAAAGTCTGCAGAGTCCGCTTGTAGCTGCTAATCCTCATTTGTTGCGGAATCGAGAAGCGATCTGTGATAATGAATCCTGTCTTCAGGTTAATTGCATTTTATGTGGCCAGGATATGTGCCCCATAGAACGTTGGGAGATCGTATTGGTTTAATGACTTAATGTAATACAGACAATTTAATTTGACGATGCGGTTCATTATGGCGAAACAGGTTATATCCCTGATACGAAACTTCCTGGAAGATTAAAACTGTTTACCGAACCGAGGCTCGATATCGCAGACAACTGCTCTACCGACTGAGCTACCCTAGCACTAGTCGCGAGCCATCCTAACGGCTTTAATTCTGCCTGTACCAGTCAGTCAGAGAGCACCTGCCGCTGCTAATAAGGCGAGTACACCGTTCGTTTGTTATATATATTTTTACGAGCTTCAAACAGGAGCTACTTCTGTAATGGACAGGAACTGTGATTGCTGTGTGCAGATACGAGCTGAGCTGGTGACCCTCCGCTCACAGCTCCAGGTGGTGCTAGCTTTCGTCACACAGCTTGAGGCTGCTGCCAATGGGGATCACTGTGGGGGTACAGATGCGGGGATGCGAGGGACGTTGAGCACGTCCCACGTGTCCCCCGATTAGTCCACTGCTGGGACTGCCCCGGTTACTGCCTGCACTGAGGTTGACCCCTCACCCGAGGTCGAGTGGAGATCATTCCAAAGTTTGGCAGGCAGTGAAAGACATACTGAGGGGCCGACTGTAGGGCCTCCCCAGTTCGTCTGACAAACAGGTTTAGGGCTTTATCTGTGGATGACGAAGTCTCTGAGCCGGATGCAGTCGTCCACCCTGTTCCAGACGAAGCTTCTCAACCCAAAAGATCTGGTCATTCACAGAGGGTGGGTTTACTGGTAGTTGAGAGCTCCACCGTTAGGTGCGCAATGAGGCCCCTTAGGAACATGGCTGCCAAGGAGGGGAAGGAAACCAGTGTGCACTCTGTGTGCGTACTGGGGGAAGTCATTCCGGATGTGGAAAGGGTGCTTCTGGATGCCATGAAGAGTACAGGGTGCAGCCAACTGTTGTGGTGGCTGGGTGGTTTTTTATGCTAGAGGGTCACAGGAACCAACAGAAAAGGCGTCGATCTAAAAGGGGACAGGTAAAACACAGTAAGGTAGTTGTAGTAACGATCGGTATTGTAAATTGTCGTAGCTGTGTTGGGAAAGAACCAGAGCTCCAAGCACTGAAGCTCAACTAGTTATAGGTACGGAAAGATGGTTAAAGCCGGAAATAAGTTCAGACGAATTTTTTTCAAACGACAGAACATTGTTGAGGAAGGATAGATTAAATACAGTTTGTGAACGAGTATTTATTCCTGTCAGAAGTACTTTACCTTCTAGCGAAATTGAAGTAGGTAGTTCATGTGAAATAGAATGGGTAGAGGTTATGCCTGACAATCTAACAAAACTATTAATTGGATCGTTTTACCGACCCCACGACTCGGAAGATATAGTTGCTGAAAGGTTTAAAGGAAACTTGATTCTCATTTCAAATAGATACCCCAATCATACAATTATAGTCCGTGGTGACTTCAATCTACCCTCAATATGTTGAAAAAATTGTATGTCTAAAGCCGGCGGCAAGCATAAAACGTCATCAGAAATTGTACTGAATGCTTTCACAGAAAATTACTTTGAACAATTAGTACATGAGCCCACTCGAAGCGTAAATGGTTGCGAAAGCATACTTGACCTCTTAGCAACAAATAATCCTGGACAAATAGGGATTATCATGACGGTTACAGGGATTAGCGACCACAAGGCAGTTGCTGCTATGCTCAATACCGTAACACCCTCAACCGTAAAAAAGAAACATCTATTCAAAAAAGCTCATAAAAATGATCTTAATATCTTTTTAAGAGACAGTCTCCACTCCTTCCGTTCTGATCATGTAACAGTAGAAAAGATGTGGAATGTTTTCGAAGAGATAGTATCGACAGCAATTGAGAGATATATACCACATAAATTAATAAGTGGTGGTACTGATCCCCCATGGTACACGAAACGGGTCAGATCGCTGTTGAAGAAGCTTCAAAAAAAGAATGCCAAATTTAAAAGAACGCTACATCCCCAAGATTGGCAAAGTTTTGCAGAAGTTCGAAAGATAGCGCGTATTTCAAAGTGAGATGCTTATAATAATTTCCACAACGAAACTCTGTCTCTCTCTCAAGTAGGGACTGAATGTCGCCTGGTGGTGATGTGGGCATGTGACACAACCAGGGAAATACAGAGTGTTAGGGGCCTAGGTACAGGTACCATGACATTCAGGGTGTCAGTTGTTTTTCCTCTGTATTTAACAGTCTTCCTACAAACACAATACATCATTTACTACCTGATGTTATCTGCATGGTAGTAACTGCACCACGAAGTGGACAGTACCTGTCAGTATAAGTTCTCCAATTTGCGTCCATGAATCCACACTTTAATATCTGAAATACCTGACTGCAAAACAGGGATAAGTGATAATTAATGGGAGTTGTTTGTGTCATGTGTACTTGACAATACTGACCAATACAAAAACAAACTTCTCATAGCAGCTACAATTATTAGTCTGGAAATAAAGTGAATACTGTTTTAATGTTGTTCAGTGGACTGTCCTCAGTCATCAGTAAGATATATGCACGTATTGCCCTAGCACCAAGTATGTAAGCTGAGCAGAACGAAGGGGAAACATTCTGGTGCAGATATGGGGCGCAAATGAGGAAATACATAAGCGACTTGGGCAAGTGGCAGATCGTTATGGTACACCTGAGAACGAGCACCTCGGAAACGGCTCAGCTTGTCGTATGTTAGCGTGCTTCTGTTCTGGGCATCTACAGAAAGCATTTGAACGTTGATGAAACCCCGAGGTGATATGTTATTGGATGTCTAATCGCAGGAAGTCGAGGTCGAGGCTTCTTAGCTCCACAAAACGGTGTAGGCGGTGATTTGTGGCAGATGTGACAGAGTGTATTGTTGGTGTAGGCACAAATGTTTCAGAGCACAGCGTTCATTGCACACTGCTGATCATGTGGCTTCCGTGTTTTTACATGTGGATCCATGGATATCTTCAATTGCGATTGCATTGGTCGTGGCACCATCTAGATTTGACCATGGACCGATGGAAAAGTATCGCCTTGTGGTATAAGGCACGTTTTTCGTTACACCAGGTCGATAGTAGTTCACAAATGTCCTATTTCGTTAATTTCTTTAACATGGGAGACGGAAAACCAAAATAGGTGACTTTTATGAAATAAAAATCCACAAAGAAAAATATGAGGAGGACAACAAACAAGCAAATAGCAAATATTCATACCGCAATCGTAAATCCAGCAGACCAATGCCACCCATAGCTAAACGTAGAGAGAGATTACTCCACTGAGAGAGCAATGGCTTCAATAAATGTTGATGATCTTGCGTGTGAAATATTATTCATAAGAGAACTGCTGAAAGCAGAAAGTAAGGCGGAACCTAGTAATCTGTACACTATTATTATAATGTTCCCCTGGTGAAACTCATCTCAGCAATAACTACTAGCACTGTTATTCCACATTTTCGCACCTTTCTTGTGCTATATAAGTCGGTAGCCCCATATCGGAGCACACTTCACAGCTCCAGAAAGAATGGAGAAACAGAGGAAGCTGCCAGGCGGCAAAGCAGCCTGCGGAAGTGTAACCCAAATTAAAGGCAGGCGACAAAATCCGACGGACAGACTGGAGACAAAAAATGTTCGGATGTGTGTGAATTCCCAAGGGACCAAGCTGCTGAGGTCATGAGCCCCTAGCCTACACACTACTTGAACTAATTTATGCTAAGAACAACACACACACCCATGCCCGAGGGATGACTCGAACCTCTGGCGGAAGGAGCCGCGCAATTCGTGACAAGGCGCCTCACACCGCGCCGCCACTCCGCGCGGCACTGGGAACAAGACTAACAGACCAGGACAAGGACAAACAAGCTAGACGACAACAAGGCACTACGCAAGTCCGTCTACACGTTAATGACAGGACCAAGAGCAATGGATGGGTAAATCCAAGGCGCGACCAGAGTGAGTAATCGTGTAACAAGCAACTTAGTGATCTAAGAGTCCTAGTACAGCGAAGATAGATCAGAATGTACCAACCGCAAGCAATGAAGTGACCGGCTGTGTTTCATTCCCCTGCCCCATATGGGCAGGGGAGGGCTGTCAGCGGCACAATCCGCCACTCTTCAGCCGAGTGACACGTGACACGACAACTAAAATAAGAATAAAATGATACATACATAAGGAGATAAAAAAGGGGAATATAAAACAGAGTAAGAGGAGAAAATGGAGGTAAAAATACACTGACATGTAGACGTTCATGGGGGACAGTTAAAAAAGTCACCAGTTTAAAAAACACAGTTGGCGATTCTTAAAACACAGAGAAGACACTGAGTGCGCATGCACAGGTTAAAAGTTGGCCACGTATTAAAAACATTCCGAAACAACACACTTAAAACCCACTTGGAGCACACACGACGAAGGATAAAACTACCAGGAGGGACCTGCCGAGGGAAAGGTCAGAGATGATGGAAAAGGAGGGGAGAGCATGGGGCAGCTGGGGAAGCGGCGGGATGAGGAGAGGAGGGGCAACCGTGGGTTCACGAAGAGGCAGGAGACACGTGGGGCGGGA
Organism: Schistocerca serialis cubense; assembly: GCF_023864345.2. Lineage (NCBI taxonomy): Eukaryota > Metazoa > Arthropoda > Insecta > Orthoptera > Acrididae > Schistocerca > Schistocerca serialis. The sequence goes on along the minus strand of NC_064639.1, from coordinate 260,860,668 downwards.
GAGGAAGAGGGAAGACAGGGCAGGAGCGAGTGCAGATACACTGAACGGAGGCACAAGAGATGGAGGGGGAGTAGGAGGGGAAAGCACCGGCTGTGCACTGCGCGGCCACCTGTATACCCACCGCGTGAGACGCTATTGGCCGCCGTACTTACGTGCCGAGACGGTGGCGCTCTCGCCGAGCGAGCACAGTGCAGCGCGGCCACGGTGCCCTCTAATGGCGATCTACGTCCATCTCTCCTGGCGGGCATTCAAATTCTGCGACGGCCGATACAATACCCTATTTGTGTGATTGGAAAAAAAACATGAGGAAACAAAGGGTGGTTTGTAGCTTGTTGTTGTACACCTACTGTCGATTTTCTGTTGTACGTTAAGCGGTCACCTCAGTGTTAAAAGTTATTGTGCAATCCGTATGTTAGCAGCTGAACAAACATCAGAATTCAGCGCACTCACAAAACTCTCGTTACAAGGCCTATGTCATTAACGCAGTATATTCCAAGTCCGCAACTAGTAACCGTGCAGTTTCGTCAGTGGTACGTCAGTCAAACCAACATTTTGTCCGAGTTAGTGGTAAACGTGTGAAATTTCAGTTGTACGCTGGTGCCTCTGTCACATTGCTAAGCCGTCACACATATGAACTGTTGGGCTTCTCACACCTGTCTAAAACTAGCACGCAACTGACGGTTTATAATGGACAAGACATTGCCGTTCTCGGAACATGTACTTTGCCTGTTATGTATCGCTCGCATACGCGAACAATGACCTTTACAATGCTACAATCACGCGCGTGTGAGAACACATTTCGTCTTGATTATTTTGATTTGTTTGGGTTTAACATTCAGGACAATGTGATGTCAGTGCCTGCATTCAGTGCCAAAGACAGTACAGCTATCTTGCTAAAAGAATTTCCGGAACTCTTTTCTGAAGGTTTAGGCAGAGCTAACAATTTTGTTGCACTTATTACGCTCAAAGACAATGCTCAGTTGTCCCCATTGCATTACGGGACAAAGACGCTGCTGAAGTTAAGCAATTGCAAGGTAACGGAGTTATTTTGCCCATATCAACTAGCCAATGGGCAAGTCCACTATTTTTGCTACCCAAACCTTCAAGTCGCATTCGCCTCTGTGTTGACTTTTAAGTCTATAGTCAACCCACAAACTGTCAGTGATACTTACCCCTTTCACGCCCAGAGGATGTCGTGGACCGATTAGGCGCTGGTCCCTACTTTCCACTCGATGAAGAATCTCAAAAGCTTGTGTAGTGAATACTCATTTGGGCCTGTTTAAATATTTGCATTTGCCTTTTGGCAGTGCTTCCGCATCCGCCATTTTCCAACGGTATTTGGAACAGCTGACTGCTCAAGTGCCAAATCGTTTGAACTACTTGGGCGATATTGTCGTAGCAAGTGGTACACCTGGAGAACATATTGCAAATTTACGCGCTTTGTTTCGTGTGTTGTCTGATGCAGGACTGAAGTGTAGTCTGGACAAATGTGATTTTTTTTTAACCGGAGTTCCAGTATATTGGTCATATCATAAACAGTAAAGGTGTACATCCTCTTCAGTCGCATTTGTTAGCCATACGCGACTTGCCAGTTCCTCGCAGTGCCACAGAATAGCAGTCAGTTTAAGGGAAAATGAACTATTACATTCGGTTCATACCGAATGCTGCACAGATTGCAGCTCTATTGCATCGCTTGCGGCTCAAGAATGTCCCCTCCGTTTGGACAGATGAGTACCAAGTACCTTTTCAAAAACTTGAAGACGCATTTCTCAGTGTTTGATTGCTTAGTTCACTTTGATCCTGATAAACCAGTTGTATTGACGCTTCTTCTTACGGAATCGGTGCAGTGCTTCCGAATAGAATTGGTGATAAAGACAAACCTATTGCTTTCGCATCACAAGTGTTGTCCAAAGCTCAGAGTAAATATTCACGAAATAAAAAAGAGGCTTTGGTTATTGTGTATGGTGTCCACCAAATTCCACCATTACCTGTCTGGCAGAAAATTCTACTTAGTAACGGATCACAAGTCTTTGCAGTTCTTGTTTCATCTGACGAAGCCGGATTTTGTACGGACTACCCAAAAAATTGCAAGGATGGATTTTGTTGCTGTCTCAGTACCAGTACGAGATAGTGTACCGTCGGACAACTCAACATGGTAATGCGGGCGCACTTTCACTTCTTCCGACAGGCCCTGATACAGACTCTGACGCTTCTGCTGCATCTTGTTGTCACATCGATGGTCAGGATTCTGAATTTCTTCAGTCTTTTCCACTGAATTGCACAGGCCACGGAAGCTGATCAAGTTGTGAACATTTTGCTCAACTACATTCGCACATCTTGGCCTCGTTCCTTGCATTGCTTAAAGAACTCCGTAGTGCGCCGATACTTTGCACGTTGGCATAGCCTCGCTGCCAGAAAGGTGTAATTCTTGTTCAGAATGACTGTGGACAGTCACGTCTGTTGATCCCTAAAGCTTTGCAAAACGAAGTGTTGCAGTTACTTCACCATGGACACTGGGAGGATTGTTCATACGAAACAGTTAGCTCCTCGACACTGTACTTGGCGGGGTATGGACAACCAAAAAGAACAGATGACGTCACAGTGTCACGCATGTACGAAAAATCAGACCGATCCGCCACAAGAGTTCTCTGTTTTATAGAAATAAAACTACTAATGTAATTGGTCTGAATCGTTGCATAGCATTCCGAGAACGCAGCATCCTTTAGACTCCCTATAAGCGTCGAGTGGGCAAGATCCATCAGTTCTCTCTTACAAAAATTTAATGATACCTTAGCGTTGTTATTAGAAATAACTGTACGGGTTCTCAAGACATTTATGTAAAAATTTATGAATATTTACGACAGAAGAGAAAAACGCGCAACTTCCGTTTTGCATCCACGTGACGTTAAAATTCTCAAGCCGACTGCTAGGCTCTTGTTCCCGCTATCATGTATTTTACACCCTGTTTTTAACGTACTTCCATCTCAGTACGTTAATTTAAGTTACTACTGTCACTGAGCTGCTGCTTTGCCTGACCGTGAGCGGCGTTAGCAGCACGTATTGATATATCCCCTCTCGTAGTATCTTTGCTCTACTGCTATTACTTCCCGCTCATTGTCTGTTGTAAGTTAGTTGGTCGTAGTTCGGATCGCGAGTTGCCTTTGGAAGTTCGTTGCGAGTTCGGGTCGCGAGTTCGGGCTGCCAGTTAGTCTGGAGCGCAGTCCGGACCTGCCAGACGGGGAGCTGCAATGTGGCACTAGCGCAGTCGGGTTGGAGCAGCAGTGAGGTCTGCGTCCACATGGCTCGCCCGACAATTGCCGCCGCGCATCACTTGAGCCGGGCCACAATCTTGGTGGATTGTCGGTCGGTCGTCCTGCCGGACGACGCGTTTTGGCTCGCCGATCGTTCATGAATCGGCTGTGTGTGGCTGCGTCAATACCCTATTTTAGTTCGTGTGTGTTCAGTTACTGTTGGGTATCGTTCAGGTCTTCGCGCCAGTGTTTGTCAGGTTGCGTGCGTAGCTGGCGTGATTCCCTTTGACAAGTTATTTTAAATGGTGTCGCTGTACTGGTTCTGACAGGTCGGTCGTCTCATCGGGCGACGTGTAACTGGTTCTCCGAGCGCTTCTGGGCCCCTTCAGTTAGCATCTTGTGGAACTTGAGTCGGTCCTTTCCTGGTGCAGGGATGTCGTTTAGCCAGTGGACGTGTTTCCTCTGCATGTTTTTTTTTTAAATTCTTTATTATTAAACCATTATAATTATACAAATCAACCCACTTCCTTAATTCATTAGTGGGTCCTAACAGTTATACATTTATATAAATTTTGCAGCTAGTTTAGTTTTAGTATGTGAGCTACACTTATTAGTATAACAACAGGCATCTATTATCTACATATATTGTTTATACCTAATTCCTATAACTAATTTAATTTATGTATGTAATCTGCAGCGTCACATGTATGCCAGTGAGGATATAAACCTACTTTCATATGCCTTGCTCTTCGAGCTAACCCCGAAGAGCATGCCCCTGGCACTGGGCAGGCCTCGATGTAAAATTCGCTGCAGTCCCTATCTTAATTTCCTATAACTAAGTCCTACAAGCTAACTTAACCTACGTCATATTTGGTGTGGGTCACAATCGGTGGTTGTTCCCTACTCCCCCTAGTCCTGCACGTGGCGGATTCCAACTTAGATGTAGTCTGCCAGTCCACGCACAGGCGGCATGGGAATAGGGCTCTTGGACGCAATCGGTGGTTATTGTCATTATTTAGTGTATCTCGCCTAAGTAGTCAAATAGAACTTTTCGAGATACCTCGTTTGCCAAGGTGTTTAAAGTCTGAAAGGTTTCCTCTGGTCTGAGTAGTTGGTATGTGTCTCGGTTGGGTAGTCTGTCTCGTGGTGTGTTTGCGATATCATTGAAGAGGGGACATTCGTAAACTACATGCTCGGGTGTACCCTTCGGATCGCCACAGTCGCACGCTGGTGTTGCCCTCTTGCCAAATCGACATAAATAAGTAGGGTAGGGTCCATGGCCAGTGAGAAAGTGGATCAGACCTCTTGTAGGCGCAAAGTACTTCAGTCCAAGTCGTTCCCTCACATCAGGTAAAAACTGGAAGGTTCTTCGTCCAGCCTCTTCTACCTCCCAAGTCTCTTGCCAGAGCTCCTCCCCTCTTTTCCTTATCTCTCTTTTATCCCCCACGGTAATACCCATAATATCCGCAATCTTCTCATAATTTCCCTTCTTGACCCAATACCAAGCCGCCTGTTCTCTTATCTTTATGTCCAGAGGGCAGAGCCCCATTACGACTAATAGGGGCCCCCCTGGAGATGTTCTATAGGCTCCCACAGCTCTTAATACCATACTCTGCATGGCTTGCTCCGAGCCAGTATTTCCGCCGTCGTGTGCCTGGAAGTGAATCGGAGACGCACCAGCAGTGCAGTCGCGACGGAGCAGCAGTCGCGGACGGATCACGGATCAGCAGGCAGTCGGTCGGTTGTTGCGGACCAGGGAGGACATCTCCGTGCGGTGCAGTCGCCTCGGTCCGCTGCCGGGCCTTGCGCAGTGTTGCAGCGTGGGTGGAGCTCTCCGATCGCTACTGGTTTTAAGTACCAAAGTCCATTCATGTTGTGGTTCGTTTCGGTGGTTCCCTGTTGGAGAGGTTTCCTGTGACCGACACAGAGTGTTTGTACATATTTGATTGAGGATAATTACGTCCGTAACATTTTCTATTTGAGTTCCCATGTACTGATTGATGGGAAGCGTTGTGTCGGTCGGTCCGTGGCTGTCCCCTGGTTGGGTTCCGACGGATCGAGTGTAGTTGGGCTGACCACCTGTCTCGCCTAAGTGAACGAGGGCAGACCGACCTCCCTGGAGGCTTCTGAGTGCCACCGGTGCTTAATTACGTTTTCAGCTGCTTAAAATTTAAGGATTATGGTTATATTCCGTTTTTCTTAAAAATTTTGCAAAATTAATTCTTAACTTTATCTTTCAAGCTTAAACATTGCGGCATTCTGCCTTTAAAAGATTATGGTAATATATTTTAAAATTTTGAAACTTAATTGTGGCCTTCAGCCATTGGTATTGCACCTTGCATATGTTAGTTCTATCTCCTTTGCAGTGATGTTTTTTTAATAGTTTTCTTGCTATCTTAATCGGATTTTTATTTTATTGTCTTGTTTAGATTTCTTGTTTGGAGGCCTTCAGCAGTGAAAGTTGCATTGGGTAAAGATCCAGCTTTGTGCTGCTTGGATTGTAAAAGTGTTATTAAATTACAATAAATTACAATTAGAAGATGAAACTGACCCCAACCTATTTGGCCCTTTCCACAATCCTAATTACCCGTTCTGCCCAGCGGGTTTAGCGGGCTTATCCATGAGAGAAAACTTTAATCGATCCCTACGCGACAGTGAATGTTACTCGGTTTGTTCGCGACGTTGCACGGCACCAATGTGTTCCAAAACGCTGCTCGAGAAAATGCGATATATCATGGTACCACATCCCAGGTCCTCTTGATTACAGAGATAAGGGGGTCAAGTGCTTTGGATGGTCTAGTGACCATTAGATTATCAATCAGAAGAAAGAGCATTCTGTAGCTGTCCTACAGTACAGGGTCAAAATTTTAATGTTGCACACTTCCTGAAGCCCAAGAAAATTGAACAAATCGGTTTGTTCTTTAGATTAGGCTAGGTCTAGGGTGGGCCATATGTCACTTATAAAAGCAGCATTTCTTCATGGGCGGTTCATGAGAAAACCCCGAAAACCCATGATTGTTCGGTATGGAAAGTACTAGTTATGGTGTTTGCCACTTCTCAATTTCTGCTAATGGGAAAGTTTTACCATGTGTTCTTAATATGATATTCTCGGAGAACTGAAACTTTTTTCGTTATTACTTATTATTATCCCTTGCCGAGATCCAGGATTCAAACTTGCCGTACTTGTGAAGAAAACCGCAAAAACCGTTTGTAGCCGTTTTTACACGGGTCGCCGCCATTATCCAAGCAACTATCCATAGAAAATGGCTCAAATATTAACCATTAATTCTTTACACATTCATCGACTTTTATTAGATCGCCGGCCGGTGTGGCCGAGCGGTTCTAGGCGCTTCAGTCTGGAACTGCGCGACCGCTACGGTCGCAGGTTCGAATCCTGCCGTGGGCATGGATGTGTGTGATGTCCTTAGATTAGTTAGGTTTAAGTAGTTCTAAGTTCTAGGGGACTGATGACCTCAGATGTTAAGTCCCATTGTGCTCAGAGCCATTTTTTTTTATTAGATCTTGAGGTGATGTTCTCGGGGAACATTGAAATTTTTTTCGATTTCATTATCTGTTTCTGAAACCCAGATATTTATATTTATCGTACTTACGCACGTAAAACATGCACATAGTATCCTGTCTGATGGGTAAATGTAGTTTTAACTGACGTAGTGAACGTATGGCTTGGATTCTCGGGTGATCGTAAGGGTTTTGAGATCATCAAGCTATATATTTAGTCAGCATTTTCTCACCAATAAAACTTTATAACGCACTGTCTCTATACAATGGGCACGTCACGCTCATATAAATGGGCCCAAGGGACAAAAATGGGCTAAAGAATCTTAAAAGGCCTGAAAACAACTTAAAACGACTATCAAAAATTATGTACAACTGGAAAGACTGCACATTCAGTAAAATATTTCTAATGGCCGTTTTAATGTTTTAATATACAAATCAGTAGATGGCACTTACGATGAATTGTGATCGACGAGCCAAATAGCCAGAAAAATTTAAACCAAGCGATTTTTTGTGTTAATCTTATATTATCTGTATATATATGGGGTGTCTCAATGATGTTCCCCTTATGACATACTAGAGTATCATTTATTTCACAAAAAATTGGAGGAAGATACCAGAAAATTCCCTTCCTCGTTCTACAAAACTCACATTAAGAAATATGATGTAAGTAACAAATATGATGTAAGTGTCTCCTCGACTGATCAGCTTCTGTGCACCAAGTATGGTTGAGGAAGAGACACATTTGTTTGGATACACAAAGATTATTAGAGTGAAAGCAACTGAATTTCTCACACTGGCTGGGAGGTGGGGCAGCAATTCGTTCTTCATGCGGAAAGGAGAAAACTATCATGATCAATTAATCTATGGGGACTGTAGTAGTGGCAGCTTCAGAAGGAGAGGCAATAACTCCACCCACAAAAGCACAGAGCAGCCACAGACCCCTTTCCACGAAAACTGTCAGTTTCCCTTGGAGAGCCTCAAGTCTCTTAATGAGATTCACTGACTGCCTTCTGACGACAAACATGAACCTGAGACCACACCGGATAACACCTTCGCAGTGAGACAAGAACAAACCTTTTCTCCCTAGGAAATATGTCCAGTACTCATAATAAAATAACCGTAAAATACTGGCACAATAATGAAACAATATCACCTGGCAGTATTTGGCAGGAATGTGACAAAGTAAAACACTATATATTCAGTTTTGAGAACCATTCACCACTTCGAGAAACAAATTATTTTTCACGTTTACTTTTGGTCATCATTCTACAAAAGTGCCACACATCACGTTCAACTCTTCTTATAAGTAAACCCCAGTAAAAATAGATATTTTCCTATCATTCTTGCATTTCTATGGCGTTATCTTAAGACTTTTAGCTGATGATCTTCTAAACAAATCTTTTACAGTTCTTCGACGTTTTCAGCTGTGGTTTACAAATGAGAAACGTCTTTCACATGGATTGTCTTCAGCAGCAATACCTCGACGTTTGAGCTCAGCCAACATCTTCTGAACTATTGAAAATAAAGGAGAAGACTAATTTGAACTAAACGTGCATAACATGACTATTTTAAAATCTAAAGTGAGTACAATTATTCTTACGTAACTGAGTGGCATACATCAATATCACAAACGCCATCTCTGTCACAAGCAGATATCAAATTTTTAAACATGGCTGAAGCACCAAGTGTTTAAAATCTTCACGGTAAATGATAACAGCGAAACAGTTGCAGAATAAAGATTTATTGAAATCCTTAACCACGGTTTCGGTATATCTACATGTACCTTCATCAGAAGCAAAAATACACTAAAATCACATTCTGCAGTGGAGATGCATAAAACAATCGTGCCAAAGGCGTCGTCAGTAGTTAAAATTGAAATATCACCTCCATCTGTACAGCATAATTATAAAGAGATGGTCGATGCGGGTGTTTTAAATGGTTCTGATATTTATTAAGACATAGGGTTTAAATTAGCTCAACCTTTAAAATTCTAATGCGCACTAGTATGTATCCCGGTGTTTTAATGTGCGCGAGTGTATCGCGCAGACCACAAGTGCCCCCTCTTGGTAAAATTGTCTGCCCTAGTGCTCCCATACCCTCCTCACTCTAGTTCACAGGCTAAGTGCTGATAGTATGCCGTGTTTACATCGACCACCTCTTTATAATTATGGTGTATGGATAGAGGTGATATTTTAATTTTAACTACTGACGACGCCTTTGGCACGATTGTTTTATGCATCTCCACTGCAGGATGTGATTCTAGTGTATTTTTGACTCTGATGAAGGTATATTTAGGTATACCGAAACCATGGTCAAGGATTTCAATAAATCTTTATTCTGAAACTGGCTGTTTTTACCGTGAACAAGCAGACATCATTTAATCGTTACCTGTTACTACCTCTTTACATACAATACAGTCAATTTACTCATCTGTGTAAGGTCCCCAATGCAATAAAACTTCTGAAATTTGCGTAAATGTATAATACAGATACTTGACTAGCCAAGACACTTGCTAATTCAAAATGACGAATAACGCAGCAAACGTCTGTAACCATCTTCTTTTTCCTCGGTTTGTTCTTGAATGAGTGATCTAAAACAGAATTGACTCTAGGAATGGCACAATCTGATATATAGAAAAAAATTCTTTATTCATCATCCCATAGATGTGTAGACAATTCCATGCTATCATCAGTTAATCTTTGTGCCTATTTGTGGAGTGTGTGTCACCCATGAAGAATTTAAAAAATATATGAAAGAAAACAGCAGTTAAGAGATCGAATAGGGACTATCAAAACATGTATTAGTAAAGTTATAATCTAGAAATCTGCATAATCAGAAAACAAAAATTTAACGTCTCCAGGAAAAACACATATTATATGTAGTAAAAAAGAAAAAATAATAGAACTGGATAGTTGTTATTTTATTTCTACATGGACAATGATTGTGTGATCTTTATGTAATAAAGAGAAACCATTATGTGTCATGTTTTATACTTGAATTGAATTATTTACCGATTTTTCTAAGATAATATCTATGTCGGTGAGCACGGAAACCGCCACAGACGATACTTATTAAATATCAAACAATATCACAACGAGTATAAATAATACTGACCGAGCATTAACTTCTCTGCCGTCTTCTTGGAGTTACGTGAGCAGGAAGAGCCTGTGACGCTATATTGTATGCCTGTGTAGCATTCTTTTGTCAAGACTGAGAAATGGACGCCATTAGGTATTGATTTGTAAAGGTGTGTAAGAATTTAATCTGTCTAAATGATTTGAATAGAGTTACTTAGTGAAAACATGCATTATGATTTGTAATAAGCTTGCCTGGTATTTTATCCCATCCTTTTATGACATTTTCAGCTATTTAAATATTATTCGTGGTGCAGAGCTGCGCTACGAACAAAAGAGCCGTTGCCGCGGCTCATTCAAACTGCATTAAATGAAACCAATCATACCGCAAAGAAGCGGACAGGTAATAGCGAACGAAAATTATTTCTTTCAGATTTCGGGATTGAAGGGCAGAGAAGCAGATTTTATGATGTGTTTTACAGGTGGACGCGGGCTGCGGGTGATATATTATTAAACGTCCAAAAAGATAATTTACCTTCATGACATAAAAGAAATCTTGCCGTGCGTAGTTCTGGTCTGGCAAACATTATAGCAAAAACATTTGTTCTCTGGTAATAGTCTCATGTTCTCGTGTTAGTCGTGGTACTTATTGGTGTTTTCAAATGGTTCAAATGGCTCTGAGCACTAAGGGACTTAACTTCTGAGGTCATCGGTCCCCTAGAACTTAGAACTACTTAAACCTAAGCAACCTAAGGACATCATACACATCCATCCCCGAGGCAGGGTTCGAACCTGCGACCGTAGCGGTCGGCTATTGGTATTTTACTGTTAACAAAAATCCACTGTAAAATTTTGATGTTGAACAAACATTGCGTAGTGTAACATCAGTACTGATAACGAAATAATTTTCAGTAACCTTTTTAATAACTGTAATGTAAGGAAGATATGATGAACTTCATAGCGAGTTACAGTAACGAAACAATGTTCTTTTAATAGGAAGCCAGATCCAGAATAATAGGAAAATAATATATTTTGTTTTGTTGAAGATTAATGATCCAAAGAAAGTCACAGCACAGCATCCCTAAAAAGTATTTCAGGGCTCTTTTCGTAGCAACATATTTAATCTCATATATTAGCAAAGAGACAGCTAAAACCTAACAATAGAAAAGGCGAAATGCACTCTAATCTTTTTCATATTTCATGATCACAGAATAAAACCGACTATTTTGCATAAATTTAATTTTGCGGTCCACTGATAGGCACTTTTTTAATATGATGCTGAAGATATAGTAAATACTTTTGTAACTGCCATGACCAAAGCTTGTGTGCACCAACTGAATCAAACTGTATTGATCTGTCTTAGTATGATGTCACTGCTGTTGATGTTCACCCCAGTAGCTGCACATGCATTCAGATTTTACCCTGAAAATTATATTCCACAAATAAAAGAGAGTGTTATCTGCTGACGGACACATGTCTGCGATCGCAAAACTGTCAATACGGGAATCACTGACAGGAGGTCAGGGGCCGTATGTCATACGCAGTAATTAGCGTGGGCCACAGTGGCTGCGCTCGCAGCACCATCCCTGTTCATCGCGAGCTTCGACATTCGAAATACGAAATAATTGTGGCTGAAACTTGATTCTATAATTCCATTTCTAAAACTCAACTGCTCCATTAGCTGTTTTCGCAGTTGAAAGGAAAAATCATGGACTGTATTTTGCCGCTATTTGACCACGTAATAACAAAACATCTGCGTTATTGCTGGCACAATAATTACGTAATAAAATTAACTTGTGGTAGAAATAACTACAATTTTTTTCACTAAATGAAAGAAAAAAAAGATCACCTAACATTAAGTGCAGCTGAAATTCTAATAGTCTTTTTCAGCTCTGTTTGTTAATTACATTTATACTTTTTATTTTATTTTTAATAACCCACTATGAGTTCCTCTCCTACTCCATCTTCTTCTCAGAGTAGTCTCTAAACCAACGCCCTCAGTTATTTGCTGGATACATTCCAATCTTCGTCTTCCCGTTGAGTTTTCACCCTCTACAGCTCCCTATAATTTCATCGAAGTTATTCTCGTAATGTCTTAACACATGACGCTTCATCCTGTCCCTTCTTCATGTCAGTGTTTTTCACGTATTTCTTTCCTCGCCGATACTGTGGAAAACTTCTTCATTCCATTACTTATCAGTTCACCAACATTTCAATATCCTTCTAGAGCACCACATCACAAACGCTTTACTCTCAATCATTCACTGTACTCAGTTGACTGTTCTTTTCATTTAGTATGCCATGCAACTGTTTCTCCGATTCACTGCGGACAACAATGTCATCATTGTATCTCCATCCTCAATTTTAATCCCACTTATGAATCTTTCTTTCATTTCTATCATTGCTCCTCCGATGTACAGTTTGGACAGAAGGACAGAAAAACTATATTCACGTTGTACATCCTCTGTAATTTGATCTCATCGTTCTTAATCTTCCACTCATACTGCTCCTTCCTGCTTCTTGTACAAGGCGTAATACGAGGGCAGTTCAATAAGTAATGCAACACATTTTTTTTTCTGAAACAGGGGTTGTTTTATTCAGCATTGAAATACACCAGGTTATTCCCCAATCTTTTAGCTACACAACACTATTTTTCAACGTAATCTCCATTCAATGCTACGGCCTTACGCCACCTTGAAATGAGGGCCTGTATGCCAGCACGGTACCATTCCACTGGTCGATGTCGGAGCCAACGTCGTACTGCATCAATAACTTCTTCATAATCCGCGTAGTGCCTCCCACGGATTGCGTCCTTCATTGGGCCAAACATATGGAAATCTGACGGTGCGAGATCGGGGCTGTAGGGTGCATGAGGAAGAACAGTCCACTGAAATTTTGTGAGCTCCTCTCGGGTGCGAAGACTTGTGTGAGGTCTTGCGTTGTCATGAAGAAGGAGAAGTTCGTTCAGATTTTTGTGCCTAGGAACACGCTGAAGTCGTTTCTTCAATTTCTGAAGAGTAGCACAATACACTTCAGAGTTGATCGTTTGACCATGGGGAAGGACATCGAACAGAATAACCCCTTCAGCTTCCCAGAAGACTGTAACCATGACTTTCCCATCTGAGGGTATGGCTTTAAACTTTTTCTTGGTAGGGGAGTGGGTGTGGCGCCACTCCATTGATTGAAGTTTTGTTTCAGGTTCGAAGTGATGAACCCATGTTTCATCGCCTGTAACAATCTTTGACAAGAAATTGTCACCCTCAGCCACATGACGAGCAAGCAATTCCGCACAGATGGTTCTCCTTTGCTCTTTATGGTGTTCGGTTAGACAACGAGGGACCCAGCGGGAACAAACCTTTGAATATCCCAACTGGTGAATAATTGTGACAGCACTACCAACAGAGATGTCAAGTTGAGCACTGAGTTGTTTGATGGTGATCCGTCGATCATCTCGAACGAGTGTGTTCGCACGTTCCGCCATTGCAGGAGTCACAGCTGTGCACGGCCGGCCCGCACGCGGGGATCAGACAGTCTTGCTTGACATTGCAGCGATGATGACACACGCTTGCCCAACGACTCACCGTGCTTTTGTCCACTGCCAGATCACCGTAGACATTCTGCAAGCGCCTATGAATATCTGAGATGCCCTGGTTTTCCGCCAAAAGAAACTCGATCACTGCCCGTTGTTTGCAACGCACATCCGTTACAGACGCCGTTTTAACAGCTCCGTACAGCGCTGCCACCTGTCGGAAGTCAATGAAACTATACGAGACGAAGCGGGAATGTTTGAAAATATTCCACAAGAAATTTCCGGAATTTTCAACCGAAATTGGCCGAGAAAAAAAAGTGTTGCATTACTTATTGAACTGCCCTCGTACTTGTGTTTCCCTATACCTTACACCTATTTTGCTGAGGATTTCGAACATCTTGCAAGGTTTTACAATGACGGATTATTTTTCTAGATCGACAAATCCTTTGAAGATATATAGAGTTTCCCTAAGCTTTGTTTCCCTTAGAAAGCGCCACATTGGAACTGCCCCTCTGGTGCATTTACCTAAAATTGATCGTCATCTAATAGGTTTTCAGTTTTTTATTCTTCTGAAAATAATTGTTGTCAAGACGTTAGCTGATTGTGCAACAATTATCGCACTTATCTGTCTGCTCTTTTCAACATAGAGGGGATGACATTTTTTTCGTAAGATTTATGGTATGCCCCCATTCTTATTCCATTGTTATGACGCCAAGATCTCCGACTGGATATATCCATAGATACACGTGTTGTAATTGTAGCACTCAGACAAGCAGGTTTATCTACGGCGAAATTGTGAAACAATGTGGCGTGCCTGTAGTGAGAGCGAGGGAGACTGCTATATACCCTCCACCGCTAGAAGCAATAGGTAGCAATAACGACGTACTATGACCACGACGACCTCGTAAAACAACTGAAAGTGGTGACAAATTCATCATAATTACTAGTAAGAGCAACAGGTTCAAACCAGCAGCACAAATTTATACAGAATTGGTAGAGATGAACAAGAAACAGATAACTGTTGCAACATTAAAAGGAGGCTGGCTGATACCGGATTGAAAGGGCCTTTGTTTGAGATGAAACCCGTTCTGAAGCTCGTAAATAAAAAGAAAAGACACGAATGGGATAGGAAACATAGTAAGTGAACATTTGCAGAGTGGAAGAAAGTATCATTCACAGATGAATTTAAATGCGAGATTTTTTTCTGCCAGAAGGTGGTCATATGTTTGTCGATGTGACGGAGAAAGAGTGGCCGAGCGGTGCATTCTACCTACAGTTGAACACTGTGTTGGTTATGTTATCGTTTGGGCGTGTTTTACAGAAGATAGGATTGGTCGCATTGTAAGAACTGTGGAATATATAGATGAGAAGCACTACCAACGCACAGTTCAATACTATACGATATCATGTGGAATGCGGTTAATAGGGGAATGGTTGAATTATAACACGATAATGACCCAAACATTGGTCAGCATTCTGAAAAAAGTACATTGCATCAAAGGAAAAACAGAAGGTACTGAAGTACATGGTGTGGCCACCCCAAAGCCATGATAGTAATAATACTGAAATGGTCTGGGAAGGACAGACATACCCGTGAAGTTCACCTAGCAGGCAAGGACCATATCTGGAATGTAGTTAAAAATGTGTGGGATCATATAGACTACCGATACCAAAAATAGCTTATTGATCGCATGCCTCGAGTTTGTGAGGCAGTCATTAAAACCAAGGGAGGATACTTTGATGGAAGCAAAATTTAATCTTCTGTTCGTATATGGGGCGATCAATAGGTTTTACTTAATTGTGCTGTTGCAGCGAGTGTGCAACCCATGGCAACACAGTTGTAAGCAACGACATGCAGCCTATGGATTAGTGTGGCATTCCTGTCCTTCCGAAATGTATGCAGTAAAGGCGTTGTCGGTGGATCACGATAGCAAATATCCTTCAACTTTCCCCACAGAAAGAAATCCGGGGACGTCAGATCCGCTGAAAGTACGGGCCATGGTATGGTGCTTCGACGACCAATCCACCTGTCATGAAATATGCTATTCAATACCGCTTCAACCGCACCCGAGCTATGTACCGGACATCCATCATGGAAGTACATCGCCATTCTGTCATGCAGTGAAACATCTTGTAGTAACACCTGTAGAGCATTAGGTAGGAAATCAGAATACATTGCACCATTTAGATTGCCATCGATAAAATGTGGGCCAAGTATCCTTCCTCCCATAATGCCGCACCATACATTAACCCGCCAAGATCACTGATGTTCCACATGTCGCAGCCATCGTGGATTTTCCGTTGCCCAATAGTGCATATTATGCCGGTTTACGTTACTGCTGTTGGTGAAGCTTCGCCGCTTAATAGAAGGCGTGCAAAAAATCTGTCATCGTCCCGTAATTTCTCTTGTGCCCAGTTGGCAGAACTGTACACGACGTTCAAAGTCGTCCCCATGCAATTCATGGTGCATGTAAATAAGGTACGGGTGCAATCGACGTTGATGCAGCATTCTCAACACCGACGTTTTTGAGATTCCCGATTGTCGCGCAGTTTGTCTGCTACTGATGTGCGTATTAGCCGCGATAGCAGCTAAAACACCTACTTGGGCATCATCATTTGTTGCAGGTCGTGGTTGACGTTTCACATGTGTCTGAACACTTCCTGTTTCCTTAAATAACGTAACTATCCGGCGAACGGTCCGAACACTTGGATGATGTCGTCCAGGATACCGAGCAGCATACAGAGCACATTCCCGTTGCGCATTTTGATCACAATAGCCATACATCAACACGATATCGAACTCTTCCGCATTTGGTAAACGGTCCATTTTAACACGGGTAATGTATCACGAAGCAAATAGCGTCCGCACTGGTGGAATGTTACGTGATACCACGTACTTAAACGTTTGTCACTATTACAGCGCCAGCTATCACAAAGCGAAAAATGTGGTCCAACTAAAACATTCATATTTCTTTACGTACTACACGAATATGTAATAAAAATGGGGTTTCCTATTTTTAAGAAACGCAGTTGATATCCGTTTGACCTATGGCAGCGCTATGTAGCAGCCCAACCATAGCGCCATCTGGTTTCCCCCTTCAAGCTAGACGAGTTTCGTTCTTTTCAGTTTCTAAGTTTGATGCTTATTTCGTGAGATATTTGGCCCGCTCACTATCAATGGACCACCCTGTATAATTATATATTTGGAGAATTAAATTTCTGTTGGCGTTGATTTTTGAAATATCAGTAAATAGTCAGTTTACTGAAACGAATGAGCGGTCTTTATTCTGACACAGTCCTCCTGTCTCCAATTTTTTTCCGATTTCTTCACGTTCATCCTGGAGGTATTTCGCGTTTATTTCCCTGCCATTCCTATTTATTTAATTCCTAAGTAACTAATACTGCGGTATTCTTACCTTTCCCTGAATATTTGTGTACTTGCTTCTTTCGTCTCTCTATTGAAATTTTTCTGTCAACCATGTTTCTTCGCATTGCGATCCTAGTAACTGTATTTGCCTGTCCAAATTACACAATTGCTAATGTTAGAGATGTCACTTCTCCCATGACGGTACTGTCGACTGCAGTATTCATTTTTGCAGAATCTATAGGCTCAGAGAACTTCAAATGTGCTTAATCATTTCTCAGTACTTCAGTATCCTACTTCTTTCCACGTTTTATTCTTCCGGAAGATTCTCTTAAACTTCAGCCTACTCTTCATCATAACTAAATTGTGGCCTGTGTCCCTGTCTGCTCCTGCTCAATATCTGATTTCGGAATCTCTGTGTCATCACAATCTGGCTGGTATCTTCCCGTGTCTGCAAGTCTTTTCCAAGCATATTTTCGTCAAGCGAGTCGACAATGG
Organism: Schistocerca serialis cubense; assembly: GCF_023864345.2. Taxonomy (NCBI): domain Eukaryota; kingdom Metazoa; phylum Arthropoda; class Insecta; order Orthoptera; family Acrididae; genus Schistocerca; species Schistocerca serialis. Next base: position 260,843,433 of record NC_064639.1, on the reverse strand, counting down.
ACTCACATTCAGGAAGACGACGGTTCTAACCCGCGTCAGGTCATCCTGATTTATGTTTTCCGTGATTTCCCAAAATCGCTTCAGGCAGATGCCGGTATGGTCCCTTTGAAGGGGCACGGCCAACTTCGTTCTCCATCCTTGCCTAAGCCGATGGGGCTGATTAACTCACTGTTTGGTCCCTTCCCCAAAAATCAACCAACCAAGCATATTTCCAGCTCTTGTGGTTTCGGAACAGTTTATTCGCTATTACCAGCTGTAGTTTTCTGCAGAAATGTAAGTGCATTCTGATTCCCGAAGGTTATGTTTCGTTGCCCATCCGGTGTCTCACATACTCCGTCTCTTCATCTTCTGGCTGTTCCGTCTGTGTCCGTACTTTAATTCCTGCGGTCGACGTTAATTCTTTTTTTTTTCGTTTTTTTATTTTTTGTTCCGGTTAGGATAATTCTACCAATGATCTGTTCTTAGTTACTCACTCTCTGAAAGACTTTTCTGTTTATGACAAATTCTACTCCTGTTATATAATTTTCAAGTAAATTCGGGGAAGTAAGATAGGGAGTTTCTGTGGATAGGAATTAATTCAAAGTTGAAACTGTGAGAACTTTAATTATTTTCGATCGCTTCATTCCTTAGCACAGGACTGCGATTGTCATTTCATCAAACCGAACGAGAGTTAACATAGGTGATCTTTGATTGCCACAATTAATGAACGTAGACATTATAATAGGTGAAAAAAATTATTTTTGGCGCGATATTAACTTACTAGCAAGAGTGTAAAATTAACTTGGACAGGAAATGCTTAAAGATTATCGTCTTTATTCATTGATTAATCCGCCAAAGTTAAAGAGGGAAAGATACTACGAAATATTCCACTACTAACTATGTTTTACGACGAGTTTTAAAGGCAGTAAATAGTGGCGTCTTCTTGTAAAGAAAATTAGCATTTACTACGCCCTGAGAGCAGAAAGAAACCAATATTACGAGAGCCGCCACACCTTCTGACATTCGTAGAATGTTACGCTTCTTTCGGCTATGCAGTCTTTTTCTGGTTGGTGGGTGTGTTTGTGTTTGTGTGTGTGTGTGTGTGTGTGTGTGTGTGAGAGAGAGAGAGAGAGAGAGAGAGAGAGAGAGAGAGAGATAGAGAGAGGAAAGTAGGCAGATGTGGTAGTTGAAAGTTGGATTGTGTGAGGGGGGGGGGGGCAGACAGAGTGTTTGGGAGAGAGAGAAGAGAGAAACAAGGCATTCATTGAACTTATCTTACTGTACTGAAGGATATACGCGTAAAAGCTGCAGTTGCCATTACACCACGTCTGAAGTGGTAACTGGAGTCAAGTCAGTAAAGGAATTTCCGCGTCACCAAAATGAGTCTCATCAGTCTACAAGAAGTTTCCAGATTCTTACTGTGAGATACCGAGGACGGAGTAAGGTATTAATAGCAAGGAAATGAGCCTCTATCGTTTTGATAATTAGACCATATTCCTTGTCTGTTCTATAGTATAGATAAATTTCGGTAAAGATTGGAACAACTTATTACTTGAAATTAAGAAGTAACTTATTACTGGAAATTAAAATGTCCTCCTGAAAATCAACTCCATGATTAGGAAAATGATGTGTAAATTACATACAAAGAAGTGAAAAATTTTTAACATGAAACTGACGCTACGGAAACGTAATCTGCTCCTAATTGATATAAGCAAGAAAAACTGTATTCCCCATTTCGTCAAATGTCGTTGCAATACAGGTGTTCGATTGCCTGTTTATTTTACCCACACAGGAGTACGCTGTAGACTGAAAATACAGCAAACTATTGCCTTTTTTCTCAGCATAGAACCCTCGACAAACTGTTCAATGTCGTCCATCATTTCACTCATCTCGGTATTCACTTCTAAATAGCTGAGCACATTTTTAACTACACCCATAGGATCTTCTGAGCTCTGGACTCTCATAATATCTTTGTCTGTCTTAACTAGCGCCTTGCAAGCATCAGTATCCACTGCAACAAATTCATGTAGTGATACTTTGGAAAAATCTAGTAACGTAGAAACCTTTCGAAATATTCATCAAATGTCAGCTCAGTTTAAATAGCAGGCAGTTCTCGAGATGCAAAAGAATCAAGTACTTTTGGAGAGCACCACATGGCGAAAACAATTTTCAGTCCTCTGTGGCAGCACGAAGTTCCACGCAAAATGCATGTACAGTGGATGTAAGACGGTCAAGAAATCTTCATGTACTTCGTTTGCGATAAATACTTTCAGAACAACTGTTATCTACTGTAAATTTTCAGTTTTGCGCAATGCGTTGGTCACGTGGTTTTAAAACAGTTCTGTAGTTTTCATTCAATATCGGTGCGTGCCGAACAATAATCAACAATAGTTGAGTCTTTACGATACTTTAATAAAACGAATTATCTAAATTGACAGCCCTGTCGATTAACCGTGGCGGTCGCCATCTACGCATTTTGTCAGTCGTGTTCGGGTATTTGGTTGGTAACGTACTCACGTTTTTAAAACAGTGCGCTTTTAAACTTTTCCCATTAAAAAATATGGGTGGCCTTTCAGATCCTTGCAAAATGCATCCTACCAACAAGTTAATCTTCGACATTTTTGTTCTTGAACACGATTTTCTCTTAAGTGATAAAGTGTCATTGGGTACACAGTGACAAAATAGGCCCGTTTTATCCGCGTAATGATCTTCAAGCCTTGGAGGTGACGTGAACTGCAACCAATCTGCAGTCATGGTCGGAAAAATTTGTTTAGCTTCAACATAAGCATTCTTTTACACTGGTCCGTTCGGTTTCCTGAGACATTCCAACCACCCTGGATGTGTAAGTGATACAATACACATTTGTAAGTTTATTAGCAGTATCGAACAATTAAGTTCTTCATGTGGGATCAATCAAAATATACATCTCCTGGCTCGTAAATAATTAGCTTTAACGCTGTCGTAAATCGACTTGTATTTTTGATTATCAGAGACATTGTAGTGACAGTTCCAACAGAGGCACGTCCATTGCTGAAACAAAAGAGACATTCCCTGCAAACAACAACCTGTGATGAAGCACTGATGCGGTGACAGACACATGGCTGAAGAGGAACTCCCAAAAACACACGTCAACAGGGTTAATTTCGTAAAGCAACGGAAATTAACTGCCAAAACCATCAGACATGTAAAACGGCAGTTCACAAAGGACCTATTAACACAGTTTGATGAAGACTTCAGTACCAACAGTACCTGTAATTTCTATAGTAGTGTTAAAGAGAATCTCAGCCACTATAGCCCATCAAGTCTTCGTTTCAGAGCACTATGCGGGAAGGCATCCCGCAATTATGCAAAAATTTGCCATTATCTGGCCAATTACTTTGATAATCTCATTACCTGTGAACCACCTGATACGTATCAACATCAAGCAACCACACTCTTAAATACCGACCGCAAAAGAAACGTCAACAAACCGTGTGGGGAAAGCTCGATAGTAACTTAACTACGTGAGCAAGTTGTAAATGGGGCTGTATGCAAGTCGACGGAGATAGCATACAACATTTGGGAGACTTGGATCATTATCTAGTGAGCCGACCTCTGCTTTGATTCATTCCTTGCACAAGGAAACTGACTGACTGTCATCAATAACATCGAGCGATCTCGCTGATACCGGTCACATAAAAGATTTTCTGTGTGGTCATATTAAACGTTGGGCTAATTCCAAATCGACACACAACAAGAAGAATTCCAGTATCAATTCGCTCTTTTACTGAGCAGATAGTCCACGTGACCTCAGTGCTGCAACAAGAGGAAATGGCTGCTAAGAGGTATGTCATCGTCTTTGTTTAATTTAATTAGACATGTGACTCAAGTCAGGAAGTGCAAAATGGCTAAGCAGGGATGGCTAGCGGACAAATGTAAGGATGTAGAGACTTATCTCACTAGGGGTAAGATAGATACTGCCTGGTGAAACCTTGTTGTGATGCCTCGTGTAAGGAGGAGAAATGCGTACCATCACGTTTACGACTTTCATAAAGGTCGGATTGTAGCCTATCGCGACTGAGGTTTACCGTATCGCGACATTGCTGCTCGCGTTGGTCGAGATCCAATGACTGTCAGCAGAATATGGAATGGGTGGGTTCAGGAGGGTAATACGGAACGCCGTGCTGTATCCCAACGGCCTCGTATCACTAGCAGTCGAGATGACAGGCATCTTATCCGCATGGCTGTAACGGATCGCGAAGCCACGTCTCGATCCCTGAGTCAACAGATGGGGACGTTTGCAAGACAACAACCATATGCACGAACAGTTCGACGACGTTTGCAACAGCATTGACTATCAGCTCGGAGACCATGGCTTTGGTTACCCTTGACGCTGCATCTCAGACAGGAGCGCCTGCGATGGTGTACTCAACGACAAACCTGGGTGCACGATTGGCAAAACGTCATTTTTTGGATGAATTCAAGTTCTGTTTACAGCATCATGATGGTCGTATCAGTGTTTGGCGATATCACCCGGCGTGATGGCATGGGGTGCCATTGGTTACACGTCTAGGTCACCTCTTGTTCGCATTGATGGCACTTTGAACAGTGGACGTTACATTTCAGATGTGTTACGACCCGTGGCCCTACCCTTCATTCGATCCCTGCGAAACCCTACACTTCAGCAGGATAATGCACGACCGCATATTGTTGGTCCTGTACGGGCCTTTCTGGATACAGAAAATTTTCGACTGCTGCCCTGACCAGTACACTCTCCAGATCTCTCACCAACTGAAAACGTCTGGTCAATGGTGGCCGAGCAACCGGCTCGTCACAATACGCCAGTCACTACTCTTGATGAACTATGGTATCGTGTTGAAGCTGTATGGGCAGCTGTACCTGTACACGCCATCCAAGCTCTTTTTGACTCAACGCCCAGGCGTATCAAGGCCGTCCTTTATTACGGCCAGAGGTGGTTATTCTGGGTACTGATTTCTCAGGATTTATGCACCCAAATTGCGTGAAAATGTAATCACACGTAAGTTCTAGTATAATATATATGTCCAATGAATACCCGTTTATCATCTGCATTTCTTCTTGGTGTAACAATTTTAATGGCCAGTAGTGTATGTATCTGGTATGCTGAAAATTATTCGTTAGAGTTTTGTGATCTGTCATCTTCTTTTTAAAAAAGTGTTTTCCGAAATGACTGTGATATTCTTTTCATTCCGTAAATATTGTTTTCATTTCTAGTACTTTGCAGTGTCATTTGATTATCTCATTTCAGATATCTTATTCACTATTTTATTTGTACTCATTTTTCCCTTTGATAGATTAGAATACAAAATAATGCAAAAGAAGAAATGATATTCAAGCAAACCGATAAAAATGATTAAAATCACATGGGCTATGATTCTGACTCAATTGAAACTCAAATTATCTATGCACGCAGGTCCAGAGATTTACAGTCTGCCAGCCCAAGCTAGATCGCATGACCCGGCCTAGCTCACGTGACGCCTGTAGGCACTGTACACATGGTGTTGCCGGGTCCCCGCTCTACCTGGTCTGGCTCGCTGGCTCCGATCTAATGAGCTGGCGCTCCAAGCTGCCAGACAGACAATGGCTCACATGTCGCGGAGCTAGGGGAACACGCAAAGTGGATCACAATCACTCATCACAATGAGATGGACTGACCTCTATTGTCTGGACTGCTTCATACCGTCACTGACTTGGGACAAATTTAGAGGAAACACGAAACTAGTGATAATCGTAAATTTATCTTGTCTTTGATTTTATTGTAATACATTCCTATCACTCTTTTTCTTTCAGTTCCTTATCAGAAAAAAATTATGACTATGCAACGAGTATTTCGTTTTATTTCTTTTCTCTCAGTGAAATATTTTTATCCAGCATAGTATGCAACTGTGCAACTACTGTTAGGGATATCTAAATTAACTATTTGAAAAGGAAATTAATATTTGGAAATGTGTGGTTAAGTTCTCTGGGACAAAACTATTGAGGTCATCGGGCCCAAAGCTTACCCACTACTTAATCTAACTTAAACTAACCTACGCTAAAGACAACACATACACCCAAGCCCGAGGGAGGAGTCGAACCTCCGACGGGAGAAGCCGCGCGAATCGTGATAAGTCGCCCCAGACCGCGCTACCCAGCGCGGCAAGGAAATTAGTGATTGTTTTAAATCTTTTATGCATGGTGTGAAGGACGGTACGATATAGAGCGGCACAAAAGAAGATGTAACAGCCACTTAGTCCAGTATGAAATGATAGCGGAGTCCTCCAATAGTCTCCGGAGAAAGTTGATGGAAATGCTGTGATTTGAGCTCCAGAGTAAATACATCATCCAAAGAAGTTTATCGGTGTCGGATTGCTGTTGTTTATGTTGATGTGATTTGATTTCAATGCCATTTAGTGAGAACTGATGAAATCGTTGAGATGAAACGTATGAACACTGATCACACGCTTCTATCTCGTATGAAATGGTGCAAAGCCACTGAGTCTGCATTAATGTCTAAGTGGCTGAACTTTTAGACACTGGAAAGAAAACATACTGGGAAGAAGTACACCAGGTACGAGAGATATTTTTGGATAAAAACTTCTTGGTTAACATTCTGCGACAGATTAGAATTCTTGTGACTGATGTGACAAATGACATCTTGGAAATATAGTTGACTATTCTTTTTTTACATATTGTAATCTTACCCCCCTCCCCCCCCCCCCCCCCACACACACACAACACCATTAAAGTACTCATTCTTTGCAAAAATTTTGAAAACTTCGAGGGGGATTAGATTACAAAAGAAGAACTTTTTTACTTATCTCGATTATCACTTATATTGATTATCTCGTTGCTGTTGCTGGCTGAAAATCTTGTTGTTTCTAGAAATACATTCTTGCTGCTGAAAATTTTGATTTAACATTGCGGGGTCTTGAAATAACTGACGAAGGGTTGCCTGTTGCTATGAATAACTTTTTATTTTATCTCATTCTTCTAAGGCATCCATTCAAAAAACCAATAACTACGTTGTTGGTGACAAACTTATTAAAACATCTACTTCCATCTGAGGCATGCCCAATACAACTTACATTCTGCGGAACTCAAAATTTCCAAAGAGTTTACGAAGCAAAAGAGTTTACAAAGTTTCTTGACAGGAGAAGAATATTCACATAATTATACCATTATTTCATAAATAAATCCAGAAACAAATTTAATAATTAGCATTTGATTGCGCAATTAATAATATGAATTTTTTACTTTCAATTATTCTTAAAACAAGGGTAATTTTAACTGTTGATATAAGTAAATTAAAATGTGTGCCCCGACCGGGACACGAACGCGGAATCTTCTGCTGACATTAAAGACGCTCTATCCATCACAGCCACCGAGGACACAGAGAGTATGCAACTGCTGGGACTCATCCCTGCACGCCTCCCGTGAGACTCACATTCTCAACTTAATGTCCAGGACTATATTCATAGTGCCCCTGCCCATTATACTCATTACTCGCGGCTTTTTGCCGATTGCTGTAAGAGTTCGGGTACTGTTTGTGCATCAAATGGCCGGTGAGCCTTAACTTTTAATGAAAGAGCTGAGATAATTTTAACCTATGCAAGAATCGACAGTATACATGGTATGGGTTATTTCTGTAAAAGAAAAGTTAATGTTAGAGGACATGGACTCGTTATAAGGTACATAATTAATCTATGCCAGTCGCTAAAATTCTGTCGCCCAAGAAGAACAGAGTTTAAGAATGGCCTTCCGAGAATATAATACCCGAGAATGTCAGTATGTGTGTTGAATCTCAATAACACTGTACGTAACGACAGGCAAGGAAGACAGCAATAATGAAAATCTGTTGCTGTACTGAGGAAAATTAGGACTGCATTGCTTTCTCTATCTACGTAGGCCGGCATATATCATTTTAGCCATTCCTGTTACTTGCAAGTTGCACTACATAATTTCAGTCGCATAGGACTTGCCATATCAGACAAATGACCTGTCGTTCTTGTCGTTACGGAGAAATGTAATTGATATTCTATTTAAACAACGGAAAATCCAGGATGGAATGTGCAATGACATTCTATTTACACACAATTATTTGGTAAGGTTTTCACCAAAACTGTTTACTGTACTACTGCACAGTTCCTTTCATTAAGTAGAGGCTGAAATGTTTTTTTCAGGCTGAATCTGAAGCTGAGAGCTTACAAGACAGCAAAGCTTCTTGCTCAAAAAATGGTTCAAATCGTTCTGAGCACTATGAGACTTAACATTTGAGGTCATCAGTAGCCTAGAACTTAGAACTACTTAAACCTAACTAACCTAGGCAGGATTCGAACTTGCGACTGTAGCAGTCGCGCGGTTCCGGACTGAAGCGCCTAGAACCGCTCGGCCACCACCGCCGGCTAGCTTCTTCCTTCTCGGTTTTTGGTGTATTACCCGGACGAAATATTTTATGGGAGCTACGTCTATGATTGATGTCCTTTTTTAATTATAATTCGTTAAATTTCTTATATGAAAATGTAGAAGTAAATGTCTTAACGCGTTTTTAACGATTCTGTCAACAGTTGCAGTACTTACATTAGGCGGATAGTTTCAAACCTTACAGATTCATTTTCAAGCCTTGCCTACTGAGGCTGCACTGACATTGGCTGATCTTCATAATACATAACAAGGTGGCAACACACGCTTTATAAATGTCTGTAGAATTAATGCCACAAACCACACCTGCCTCTTACCAAGTAAACAAAAATTTACTTGGTAAAAGGCATATCTGAAATACGACATTCATTCTGCAAAACATTTATAAGACATGTGTGGCCACTTTGATATTTATTATTAAGATCAGGCACTGTCAGCGCAGCCTCAGTAGGCAAGGCTTGCAAATGAACCTGTAAGGTTCATGTTAGGTATCCGCCTAATGTAAGTACTGCAACTGTTGACAGAATCGTTAATGAACGCGTTAAGAAATTTAATATGGTTGCTGATTCGCTGCAACAAAATGTTGAAACCGAAAAAAGTTGTGTTTCTGCTAATACAATGACAAAACATCTGTTGCAGCCTTAGATCAATTACTGAATTCAGTAGCTTACATGAGACTTGATGACCTTTCAAAACGTATACGAAATCAGACAAGAGCTGCAGACGCGGCATGTGGAGCGAGCGTTGCGGCGTGGGCCGGTCTGCGGTTCACTTGCTACGTGATGGCTGGGCTGCACTGACTGTCTGGACCAGCCTGATTTCATCACGAGCTCTCCAAACTAAGGTGGGTTGGCGGGCTAGTGGGCCAAACTGGAACAGGTCAGTCCAGCTGTGGTGAGCTGGTAGTCTGCAGCACATGGGTCCACTTCAGAAGTCTTGTTCCAACCCAGAAATATCTCGTTACATACTGAAGTTGTCTAAGAACAGTTTTCCCCAGCATTAAGAACTCAAGAAGCCATAATGGTGACAGGAAGAAAAAATATTACTGGCTGTGGTTTCGACAAAAATACTTATGGAATAATCCGCCTTCCCACAACATCGTACTGCTATGTAACTGAAAAAAAAAATTTCTTTTACCTTTCTTTCAAAATTACAGTCGAATTTTCCACCTGAAATGCCACGTCGTTCACCAGCCACTGTTGAGAATTTGAACGGAGGGAGCATGTATTTGAAAGTCAGTTTCGATTTCATTCATATCAGCTTTACATTGAAACATTCGGACAAATAATCCTATACAAACTAACTGCACCTTCGTCTTTTACAGTATCACAGTATTAGAAAAAAGACTTCCTCTGGCACAAGTTCTTGTTGTGCGTTCCTCTTACCAGCAGCCAAGATAGCTTTCACACATGAGGGCGTGCTGAAACACACGCGTTTCAACTTTTTGTGTGAAAACTATCAATGCTATTTAAATAAAACAACAGTTATTAACATTCTATACCTTTATTCTTGAAGTGTACATATCTCCAGTCCTGTGCTGCTAGAAGCCTTCAAACGCAGTGAAGTGTCAAAGAAACTTGTATAGGCAAGCGTATTCAAATACAGAGATATGAAAACACGCAGAATATGGCACTGCGGTCGGCAACGCCTATATAAGACATCAAGTGTGGCGCAGTTGTTAGATCGGTTGTTGATCATGGTACGAGGTGCATTCAAGTTCTAAGGCCTCCGATTTTTTTTCTCCAGGCTGGAAAGAGATAGAAACATGCGAAAATGAGGCCGCGTTCATTGTCAATACGTCCTATAGATGGCAGCACCGTACAGCAGATGGAATTTTACCGCCAGCGGCGAGAATGAGAACTGTTTTAAATACTTAAAATGGCGACGTTTTCCTTACTTGAACAGCGTGCAATCATTCGTTTTCTGAATTTGCGTGGAGTGAAACCAATTGAAATTGATCGACAGTTGAAGGAGACATGTGGTGATGGAGTTATGGATGTGTCGAAAGTGCGTTCGTGGGTGCGACAGTTTAAAGAAGGCAGAACATCGTGTGACAACAAACCGAAACAACCTCGGGCGCACACAAGCTGGTCTGACGACATGATCGAGAAAGTGGAGAGAAGTGTTTCGGGGGATCGCCGAATGACTGTTGAACACATCGCCTCCAGAGTTGGCATTTCTGTGGATTCTGTGCACACAATCCTGCATGACGACCTGAAAATGCGATAAGTGTCATCCAGGTGAGTGCCACGAATGCTGACGGACGAGCACGTGGCTGCCCGTGTGGCATGTTGCCAAGCAATGTTGACGCGCAACGACAGCATGAATGGGACTTTCTTTTCGTCGGTTGTGACAATGGATGAGACGTGGATGCCATTTTTCAATCCAGAAACAAAGCGCCAGTCAGCTCAATGGGAGCACACGGATTCACCGCCACCAAAAAAATTTCGGGTAACCGCCAGTGCTGAAAAAATGATGGTGTCCATGTTCTGGGACAGCGAGGGCGTAATACTTACCCATTGCGTTCCAAAGGGCACTACGGCGGTAACAGGTGCATCCTACGAAAATGTTTTAAAGAACAATTTCCTTCCTGCACTGCAACAAAAACGTCTAGGAAGGGCTGCGCGTGTGCTGTTTCACCAAGACAACGCACCCGCACATCGAGCTAACGTTACGCAACAGTTTCTTCGTGCTAACAACTTTGAAGTGATTCCTCATGCTCCCTACTCACCTGACCTGGCTCCTAGTGACTTTTGGCTTTTTCCAACAATGAAAGACACTCTCCGTGGCCGCACATTCACCAGCCGTGCTGCTATTGCCTCAGCGATTTTCCAGTGGTCAAAACAGACTCCTAAAGAAGCCTTCGCCGCTGCCATGGAATCATGGCGTCAGCGTTGTGAAAAATGTGTACGTCTGCAGGGCGATTACGTCGAGAAGTAACGCCAGTTTCATCGATTTCGGGTGAGTAGTTAATTAGAAAAAAAATCGGAGGCCTTAGAACTTGAGTGCATCTCGTATTACAGTTGGCACACGAGCGATGGGACACAGCATCTCCGAGGTAGCGATGAAGTGCGAATTTCCCCGTACGACCATGTTACGAGTGTACCGTGAATATAAGGAATCCGGTAAAAAATCAGATCTCTGACATCGCTTCTGCAGGAAGCAGATCCTGCAACAACGTGACCAACGACGACTGAAGAGAATCGTTCAACGCGACAGAAGTCCAACCGTTCCGTAAATTGCTGCAGATTTCAATGCTGGACCATCAACAAGTGTCAGCGTGCGAACAATTCAACGAAACATCATCGATATGGGCTTTCAGAGCCGAAACCCCCCTTGTGTACCCTTGCTGACTTCACAACACAAATCTTTACGCCTCGCCTGGACCCGTCGACACCAACATTGGACTGCTGACTGGAAACATGTTGCCTGGTCGAACGAGTCACGTTTCAAATGGTACCGAGCGGATGGACGTGTACGGGTGTGGAGACAACCTCGCGAATCCATGGACTCTGCATGTCGGCACGGGACTGTTCAATCTGGTGGAGGCTCTGTAATGGTGTGGGTCATGTGCAAACGTGTACGGGTGTGGAGACAACCTCGCGAATCCATGGACTCTGCATGTCGGCACGGGACTGTTCAATCTGGTGGAGGCTCTGTAATGGTGTGGGTCATGTGCAAACGTGTACGGGTATGGAGACAACCTCGCGAATCCATGGACTCTGCATGTCGGCACGGGACTGTTCAAGCTGGTGGAGTCTGTGTAATGGTGTGGGTCATGTGCAAACGTGTACGGGTATGGAGACAACCTCGCGAATCCATGGACTCTGCATGTCGGCACGGGACTGTTCAATCTGGTGGAGGCTCTGTAATGGTGTGGGTCATGTGCAAACGTGTACGGGTGTGGAGACAACCTCGCGAATCCATGGACTCTGCATGTCGGCACGGGACTGTTCAATCTGGTGGAGGCTCTGTAATGGTGTGGGTCATGTGCAAACGTGTACGGGTATGGAGACAACCTCGCGAATCCATGGACTCTGCATGTCGGCACGGGACTGTTCAAGCTGGTGGAGGCTGTGTAATGGTGTGGGGCATGTGCAGTTGCAGTGGTATGGGACCCCTGATAGGTCAAGGTACAACTTTGACATATGACACGTACGTAAGCATTCTCTCTCTTCACCTGCATCCATTCCATTGTGCATTCCGACGGGCTATGGCAATTCCAGCAGGACAATGCGACACCCCACATGACCAGAATTCCTACAGAGTAGCTCCAGGAACACTCTTCTGAGTTAAAACACTTCCGCTGGGCACCAGACTCCCCAGACACTTCCGCTGGGCACCAGACTCCCCAGATGTGAACATTATTGGGCATATCTGGGTTACCATGCAACGTGCTGTACAGAAGAGATCTCCACCCCCTCGTACTCTTACGGATTTATGGACAGCTCTGTAGGATTAATCGTGTCAGTTCTTTCCAGCACTACTTCAGACATTAATCGAGTCCATGCCACGTCGTGTTGCGGCACTTCTGGGTGCTCGCGGGGGCCCTACACGATATTAGGCAGGTGTAATATTTTCTTTGGATCTTCAGTGTAGTGGCATGTAACAGTGTGTTTGGTAATATAACTGTTCTTGTGTGAGAAATAGCGTCTCTAATCTAGTATCGAATTCGAAGAGGTCGTCCACACGTGGAGCACCCTCCCCTACAGCATGGCTGTCCTATCCACATGCAAGCGCTGCGACATCTGCAATAATGCTGACGCCTTTGTTTCACCATCATCGATCAACCTCTGTACAGCCCCTATTTGTCCCCAACCGATTTTAATATGTTTCCAAAACTTAAAGAACTCCTTTGAGGAGTTCGACTTGATAATGATGAAACGGCGCAAGCGCAGATGAGCTTGTGGCTCCGTAATTAAAGCCAAACATTCTACAGTGACGGTGTCAACAAACAGGTCTCTCGTTGGGAGAAATGTGTTCATCGTCTGGGTGACTATGTTCAGAAATAAATACGTAGACATGAAGAATAAAAATGTAGAATGTTAATGACGTTAATTTTATTTAAAAGAGGTTTCATATAAAGATTTGAAAGCATTACTTTTCAACATGCCCGTGCAAATGTGGCCTTGACGAACATGATCCCGCTAAGTTATATATGTTCGGCTGAGCTTTGTATGATTGCATTACGCCCTGAGTTACACATACTAAAGTCGTAGGCCAGTAACAGCCTGCTCATGAGTTCCGCGTGTCAGAATAATTTTAAACTGATTGTGCATGTGAAAATTAAATTATGTGAACTTTATGTTGCCGCTGTTTGAATTATTACGAACACTTGTTGAGAGGTTGAAACCTGACAAATAAAATGTTCTGTGATCAGTTCACGTCATCTGTACATAACACTGCTTTCACTCACGCATGGCAAGACTGCAGAAAGTAACTGAGCTGATGGTGACCGTGGGTGCCAACGAACTGTTTGTAGTAGCGATTCAGTAAGAAATGTCCACACGCTTCCTCCTTAAACTTAATTCACCCATGCACCCCTAGTTTATCCAGCAGAGTTCGTACACTAAAGTGACTGCAGATTTTAGGATGACTCTATTCATCTACATCTACATGACTACTCTGCGATTCACATTGAAGTACTTGGCAGAGGGTTCTTCGAACCACAATCATACTATCTCTCTACCATTCCACTCCCGAACAGCGCGCGGGAAAAACGAACACCTAAACCTTTCTGTTCGAGCTCTGATTTCTCTTATTTTATTTTGATGATCATTCCTACCTATGTAGGTTGGGCTCAACAAAATATTTTCGCATTCGGAAGAGAAAGTTGGTGACTGAAATTTCGTAAATAGATCTCGCCGCGACGAAAAACGTCTTTGCTGTAATGACTTTCATCCCAATTCGCGTATCATATCTGCCACACTCTCCCCCCTACTACGTGATAATACAAAACGAGCTGCCCTTTTTTGCACCCTTTCGATGTCCTCCGTCAATCCCACCTGGTAAGGATCCCACACCGCGCAGCAATATTGTAACAGAGGACGAACGAGTGTAGTGTAAGCTGTCTCTTTAGTGGACTTGTTGCATCTTCTAAATGTCCTGCCAATGAAACGCAACCTTTGGCTCGCCTTCCCCACAATATTATCTATGTGGTCTTTCCAACTGAAATTGTTCGTAATTTTAACACCCAGGTACTTAGTTGAATTGACAGCCTTGACAATTGTACTATTTATCGAGTAATCGAATTCCAACGGATTTCTTTTGGAACTCATGTGGATCACCTCACACTTTTCATTACTTAGCGTCAACTGCCAGCTGCCACACCATACAGCAATCTTTTCTAAATCGCTTTGAAACTGATACTGGTCTTCGGATGACCTTACTAGACGGTAAATTACAGCATCATCTGAGAACAACCTAAGAGAACTGCTCAGATTGTCACCCAGGTCATTTATATAGATCAGGAACAGCAGAGGTTCCAGGACGCTTCCATGGGGAACACCTGATATCACTTCAGTTTTACTCGATGATTTGCCGTCTATTACTACGAACTGCAACCTTTCTGACAGGAAATCACGAATCCAGTCGCACAACTGAGACGATACCCCATAGGCCCGCAGCTTGATTAGAAGTCGCTTGTGAGGAACGGTGTCAAAAGCTTTCCGGAAATCTAGAAATACGGAATCAACTTGAGATCCCCTGTCGATAGCGGCCATTACTTCGTGCGAATAAAGAGCTAGCTGCGTTGCACAAGAACGATGTTTTCTGAAACCATGCTGATTACGTATCAATAGATCGTTCCCTTCGAGGTGATTCATAATGTTTGAATACAGTATATGCTCCAAAACCCTACTGCAAACCGACGTCAATGATATAGGTCTGTAGTTCGATGGATTACTCCTACTACCCTTCTTAAACATTGGTGTGACCTGCGCAATTTTCCAATCTGTAGGTACAGATCTATCGGTGAGCGAGCGGTTGTATATGATTGTTAAGTAGGGAGCTATTGTATCAGCGTAATCTGAAAGGAACCTAATCGGTATACAATCTGGACATGAAGACTTGCCCGTATCAAGCGATTTGAGTTGCTCCGCAACCCCTAAGGTATCTACTTCTAAGAAACTCATGCTAGCAGCTGTTCGTGTTTCAAATTCTGGAATATTACATTCATCTTCCCTGGTGAAGGAATTTCGGAAAACTGCGTTCAATAACTCCGCTTTAGCGGCACAGTCATCGGTAACAGTACCATCGGCACTGCGCAGCGAAGGTATTGACTGTGTCTTGCCGCTTGTGTGCTTTTCATACGACCACAATTTTTTCGAATTTTCTACCAAATTTCGAGACAATGTTTCGTTGTGGAACCTATTAAAGGCATCTCGCATTGAATTCCGTGCCAAATTTCGCGCGTCAATAAATTTTAGCCAATCTTCGGGATTTCGTGTTCTTCTGAACTTCGCATGCTTTTTCCGTTGCCTCTGCAACAGAGTTCGGACCTGTTTTGTGTACCACGGTGGATCAGTTCCATCTCTTACCAATTTATGAGGTATGAATCTCTCAATTGCTGTTGCTACTATATCTTTGAATTTGAGCCATATCTCGTCTACATTTGCATAGTCAGGTCGGGAGGAATGGAGATTGTCTCTTAGGAAGGCTTCTAGTGACACTTTATCCGCTTTTTTAAATAAAATTATTTTGCGTTTGTTTCTGGTGAATTTGGAAGAAACGGTATTGAGCCTAGCTACAACGACCTTGTGATCACTAATCCCTGTATCAGTCATGATGCTCTCTATCAGCTCTGGATTGCTTGTGGCTAAGAGGTCAAGTGTGTTTTCGCAACCATTTACAATTCGCGTGGGTTCGTGGACTAACTGCTCGAAATAATTTCCGGAGAAAGCATTTAGGACAATCTCGGAAGATGTTTTCTGCCTACCACCGGTTTTGAACACGTATTTTTGCCAACATATCGAGGGAAGGTTGAAGTCCCCACCAACTATAACCGTATGAATGGGGTATTTATTTGTTACGAGACTCAAATTCTCTCTGAACTGTTCCGCAACTATATCATCGGAGTCCGGGGGTCGGTAGAAGGAGCCAATTATTAACTTAGTTCGGCTGTTAAGTATAACCTCCAACCATACCAATTCGCTCGGAGTATCTACTTCGACTTCACTACAAGATAAAACACTACTGACAGACACAAACACTCCACCACCAATTCTGCCTAATCTATCTTTCCTGAACACCGTCTGAGACTTCGTAAAAATTTCTGCAGAACTTATTTCAGGCTTTAGCCAGATTTCTGTACCTATAACGATTTCAGCTTCTGTGCTTTCTATTAGCGCTTGAAGCTCAGGGACTTTCCCAGCACAACTACAACAATGTACAACTACAATTCCGACTGTTCCTTGATCCAAGCACGTCCTGTATTTGCCATGCACCCTTCGAGATTGCAGCCCACCCCGTACTTTCACGAGGCCTTCTAACCTAAAAAACCGCCAAGTCCACGCCACACAGCCTCCGCTACCCGTGTAGCCACCAGCTGAGTGTCGTCAACTCCTGACCTATTCAGCGGAACCCGAAACCCCACCACCCTATGGCGCAAGTCAAGGAGTCACTATTTGTGTGTAGTGTTTCCTACTGCCGTCAACAATACGCTTGATGCTAATATCGTACCATACCCGTCGACTGTGGCCTCTAAAATCGCAATTTATACAAACCTTCGTTCATAACACTCCGGAAACAGTTTACAATGAGACTATTTCTCTCTGTATAACAGAGCCCTGCTGTGCATGGCACATCAAAGTGGTCCATGCGCATCTGCTGCGTGCGGGAGATATCAGGAATACACTTTCCATATTCTAGCCAAAGTTGCCGAAGATGATTGATGCTTCCTCACTTAAGCTGCAATGTGTGTAAAAATAATTAAATGTTAAAAATATTGTCTCTAGTCTTCAGAGTTTAATTCGCGCACAAGTTATGAAAATGCCACGTTGTTTGAAAAAGCGCGCAGTGCCATCCCTCCCTTTCTATACGACTGTGTCCTTGTTTGCGATATTTCATTATTTTCTGCCATCAGGGAAAACACCTTTAGAGTATAGAAAGCTGTGAGCCCGTTTACGAAACAATTAACTACGATTTGTTAAAGAAATGTAGACATGCTCGAACACAAAACGCGAACGAAAGCTTTGATATCCTCATTTAGAAGAGATGCTCAAAGACAACATTTGGCTCATCTACTGTCTTTAAGGAACAGGCTAGAAGAAAAGAGCTGCATTAAAACAAAACAGGCCAGATGTATAGCTATGGCCAACATCAAGGTACTTGCCCCTGGCATAGATGCTAATGAAATCTTTTGTCGACATTTCCTGCAACTTTCATTTTTCACTGTATAAGAGTTATTACTTCCCTGTTGTCACTTATGGAGGCAAGCAGGGGAAATGAAATTTCTCAGAGCTGTTAATGGAAAAACCAGTATGGGCAGAGTAAGGAATGTAGATATTAGAAAGGACCTTAAACAAGAAAGTATGAGAGAAGTAATTGAAAAAAAGAGATTAAGATGGTACAGGCATGTTAAGGGGATACGTGGGCAGATACTCCCCAAAATTATAGAAGAACTAAAGATGAATGAAAAAAGACCTAGATGGCCCCCAAGAACACGGTGGAAAACGGGAGTGAAAATATCTGTGGAAAGGAGAGGTGTGACCTGGCAGCAAGTGGAGGAAGAACAGTGGTGGGAGGACCGAGCCAAATGGAGAGGACTGGTCAGCACCCATACCCGGCAGTAGCTGGAGCGGGATCCGGGTATAGATAGATAGATAGACAGACAGAAGAAATGTTTTTTTCTGAATGACTGCAGATAAAAAGTTGAAATTTGCTACAGAATTTGAGTATAACATAGCTCAACATCCTGTGATACAAAAGCATTCAAAGTTAAATACTGACAAATTTATTTAAATTTATGTGTAATGAAAATGATTATATATCATACATATAAATTTTTAAAAATATTGTGAGAGTTCTAAGACTGGTATTAAAATGAAAATGAGCGAACGGAATTGTAGGCCGGGAGTCCCCCATTTTGGAAAGTTCAGCCACGTTCCATGCCACACTGGGCGATTTGCGCGTAACAGATGGGCATGAAGTGATGCTGAGGACAACAGAACACCCACTCCTTGAGCGGTGAAAATCTCCTGCCCCAGCCGGAAATCGAACCCGGTCCTCTTGGCTTGGCATTCCGCCGCGCTGACCACTCAGCTAAGGAGGAGGACACTGGTACTTAAAAACTACTATACAGGTCTATGTAATTACTAAGAATAACTTGCGACTTTCTGAAAGTGATACGTAAAGTAATCTCGGCAAAAATGTTCCTCAAGAGAAAGAATATATTCCGAAAGTACCCAGCAACGTCCTGATCAAATTACTTGACCAAAAAAATTGAACAATCCACATTGCATTCAATAGCATAATGACAAAATGTGCAAAATTTGGTTCAATTATCTGTCAGACAGTAAAAGTTAGATTAGCTTATAAGAACCTGCATATTTTCTCGTACAGCGTGAAGCTGCCGAGTGAGCGCTTCTCCGCGTGCAGGCGGATGTCAAGCGCTCGCTATATGCTCATACGCCATGCACTTAACTTACCACCAGAGCAGGGCAAAATTTTTTCAACTGACGAATGACGAACACAGATAAAATATTTTAGTAATTATTCACGAATAACAAATGAAAATAATTATTCTAAATATTTCAATTACAAGAAGAAATATATTTATTTGTCACAGTGAATAAACTCGTTTCTAATAATAAGAAAATATACTTATTGTTACTTTTAAATTAGTTTTCAGAACTACTCCTTTTTAAAATTCTCATCAGAATATTATTTCATTTTTGAAGATTTGCCATTGTCATATACTACAGAAAACAAATTCTACTCATGCAAAATGTCAGTATACTATATCTTCTGAAACCATTCTATTCCAGAACAACGATATAAGAGATTCAAATCATAATCTTGCTGAGCAAAAATTCAGAAATCGTCAACTCCTCCGTAGGGGACCCGATTCCTTTGGCTATTATCTATCTATAGGTCGTTGCAAACCTCCCTTGGTCATGGACAGCAATACAGGTAAATTGTTTGGGTAAGGCATTGGGGCAATAATTGAAGTTGGTGTAGAAAGACGAAAAAATTTTTCCAGTGGTCTTTTTCCGCACTCAGACTCAGTGACCCGATATTTTACGATCCCAAAGCCCTATTGAACTTCATACATGCATGTCGGGTCGAAAATCCACTCCATTGTTTAACGAAAAGCTTACTCAGAGTTAGTCCTAAAACACTTTGGACGTGCAGCAGCATTCCAGAAACGTATATTTAAAGTCCGTTGATGTTAATCACTTTCAGCTACTGGGCTCTCAATTTGTTCATTATTTTCATAGCAGTGCAAACAATAACAAATTCCACAATTAACTCAAAGGGACGTCGACATCCGACTTTTTTGGAGTCATCATTCTTCTGACGGGTACGATGCGGCCCGCCACAATAAATTATATGAAACTGTCTTAATTGTTCTTTAGTCTTGCTTCCATTATCAACGGCAGCATCAGAATTGCCTCTCTGGCGGCTTTACCCTTCCTAAAGCCAAACCGATTGCCCCCTAACGCATCCTCATTTTTCTTTTCCATTCTTCTGTATATTATTCTCTTCAGCAAGTTGGATGCATGAAGTTTTAAGCTGATTGTGTGCGATAATTCTCGCATTTGCCAGCTCTTGCAGCCTTCGGAACTGTGCGGACGATATTTTTCCGAAAGTTAGTTGGTATGTTGCCAGAATCATATATTTTACACACCAACGTCGACAATCGTCTTATTGCCCCTTTCTCAAATAATTTTAGAAGTTCTGATGGAAATTTAAGAATTCCTTCTGCCTTATTTGATCTTAAGTACTCGAAAGCTCTTTTAAATTCTGATTCTAATACTCGATATCCTGTGTCTTGTAAGTCGAATCCTGTTTCTTCTTCTATCAAATCATACGTATCTTCCCTCTTATAGAAGCCTTCTTCTATCACATTTTCCCCTCATAAAGACCTTCGGTGTACTCTTTCCGTCAGTCCGCTCTCTCCCCTGCATTTAACAGTGAAATTCCCGTTGCACTCTTAATGTTACCAACCTTACTTTTAATTTCACCGAAGGTATATGCTTAGTCAGTCCTCCTGACAATCCATTGCTTTTTCGATCACTTCACATTTTGCATGAAGCCATTTTGTCTTAGCTTCCCTGCACTTGCTATTTATTTCATTACTCAGCGACTTGAATTTCTGTGTTCCTGAATTTTCCTTAACATTAATGTACTTCTTTCTTTCTTCGATCAGCTGGAGTATTTCTTCTGTTACCCATGGTTTTTTCCCACTTACTTTCTTTGTACGTATGTTTTTGCTTCCAATTTCTGTGACTGCGCTTATTAGAGATGTCCATTCCTGTTCAACTGTACTGCTTACTGAGCTATTCCTAATTGCTGTATCTGTAGCCTTTGAGAACATCAAGCGTATTTCGTCATTCCTTAGTATTTCCGTATGCCACTTCTTAGCGTATTGATTATTCCTGACTAATCTCTTGAACTTCAGTGTACTGTTCACCACTACTGAATTGTGATCGAAGTCTGTATCTGCTCCTGCATACGCCTTACAATCCAGTATCTATTTTCGGAATCTCTGACTGACCAAGATGTAATCTAACAGAAATCTTCCCGCATCACCTGGCCTCTTCCAAGTATACCTTCTCCTCTTGTGATTCTTGAACAGAGTATTCGCTGTTACTAATTGAAATTTGTTAGATAACTCAATTAATCTTTCTCCTCTCTCATTTCTTGGTCCAAGCCCATATTCTCCTGTAACCGTTTCTGCTACTACTTCCCCTACAATTGCGTTCCAGTCCCACGTGACTGTTAGATTTTCATCTCCCTTTACATACTGTAGTACAGTTTCCATATCCTCACATACTTACTCTAATCCTTCATCTTCAGGTTGCAACGTTGGCATATATACCTGAACTATCGATGTCTGTGTTGGTCTACTGTCGATTCTGATAAAAACCATTCTATCACTGAACTGTTCACAGTAACACACTCTCTGCCCAGCATCCCACTCATAACGAGTTCTACTCCCGTTTTACCATTTTCTTCTGCTGTTGATATTAACCTCATTATACTCGTCCGACCAGGAATCCTTGTCTTCTTTCCACCATCCGATAGTGTTACTAACCTCGGTAGAATGGAGAATGGTGTTATAGATTAAGAGTTTCTATTAGCTGTAGTCTCCGTTGACGTAGAGTACCACCACATTTTAGTACGGAGAGGAGGAAGTATTGGCAAGTGCAGAACCGATTGAATTTGATCGCGTCGACAATATTAACTGATAAGGTCATCCCCATGCGAAGAATTTTCTTGATGCTTATGTTACACTTTAAAGCTAGTAAAGCTGTTCTCAACCAGAAAGTTGGTTTGCGGACTGCACTGCTTTACTCGGCGTGGTTGTGTGCCCTTAACTTCCTCCCATCTCTGAGACGACCTACGCAGCCATTTAGAGTGGGCCTACATTTGCAACTTGATCTAGCATTTTCCTCGTTGTTAAAGGTGAAAGAAGCTTTAAATAACAGAGAAAACGAGTTATTGAACCCCAAACATTCGTTAAATTTTCTGAATTTACTGACGAGAACCTAAATGTACGTGGATTGAAGAGTTTTGGTTGTTAATTATAAACATTGTTGACGATCACAGACAATTGTCAGCCTCTCACGTAAATGCTTTTAGTTTGTCCTGTCAAAAATATGTTTAAACCTGAATGTGATTTTAGCTTCTGATTGAATGCGAGCGTTATTTCTATATCTGTTACTTCACAGAAATTTACAGTTCGACAGCTATATTAATAACCTTTAGTAATATTCGGTGTGCAGTTATCACTTTAGTTTTCGTTTTACATGGTCATACTCATTCACTGTGGTAACAGTTGTTCATTCTCAGATATACAGTATTCACATTGTCCTTATACAACATGTAAAATCGGCAGCTAAAAGTAAATTCTAGTTCTAAACCATTCCAACGTCCTCCGGGCCCATTTGCGCCGCTTAGTTTCGACGAAGTTTTATAGAGTCTATATTTTGTTAGCTCAGTGATCGAACGCGGAGTGATAGCGATTGAGGAAAGTGCCTGCCGCGTGTTTCCGCCTGTGCATGCGTAGCGAATGATGAAAACAAAGAAGAAGAGGACGAGTGTTAGCGTGTAACGTCCCGTCATCATTGAGGTCATTAGAGATGGAGCACAAGCTAGGAATGTTTCAAAGACTGGGCAGGAGTCAACCACGCCCTTTCAAAGGGCAATGTAGCGATATCACGGGAAATCTAAGATGTGAACGAACGCTACTCACGCAGATCTGCCAAGCGAATGCAGTGCTCTATTACACACTACACAAAGAAACTGAAAGAATAACGTAGATGGAAATGAATGATAAATGTTGATTTATAAAGGAAACAATCACTTGTCGCAATAACAAAAAAGATGAGGATACAATAAAATTATTAATTTTTTAGGAAAATCTCTAAGACTGATGAGTTAAAGCCTACTTTAGTATAAAGCATCATGTGATAATAAGAAAACGTAAATTTTTATATAGTGTCTACAGCACAGTAGTAAATGTGGTAGACAGCAACTTTTCTGACGTATTAGAGACGTATGCCATGCCAGAAGTAGACAAAGAACATTTGCCTTTGTCTGGTAAACACTCTACTGACGTAACCATGCCAGTACCCTTCACAGTTTGATTGAAGTTATTTATTCTACAGTAGCTGCCATACTTCACTGTGTAAGCGGAGGAGAGCTTATTGCGCAGCGTTAAATTTATGGTATGTAATAAATTTGTGGTTCATGGTAATACAATAACTCAAGCCTACTTCGCACATTTATATAGAGATGATAAAACAGCACTGAATCTTCACTTACGGTGATGAAACTGTATTTCGCGATAACCTGAATGTCGCTGTTCTATTCAAGTATTATTTCCTGACTTTTAATTCCATATTGACCAAACAACAGATTTCATCTTTCATTGCTTTTCATGCTTTCTCATTGGTTACACTTACTTCGCCAACATATATCTCCTATTGTGTTCTTTCTTGATTCTGCTGATATTGCTTCGAATTTTCTTTTAACTATTGGTGCTTTACTTCCCAAAACACTAATGGAATAGTTGTTTCCTTGTGGCATATTCTCTAAAATTACCTAAAATACACTGCCAAAAGTCCGTTTGCTAAAATTCCCTGTATTCCTAGCATGTTTGGTTAAGGTTGTTTCTGAACTGCTTTTATTTTCACGTTATTTTCTAGCGCATATTTAAACAGTAAATGTGATAACCTTTGCAAATATCTTAGTTCAGTTTTTGTTTTGAATGGACATGATACTTCTCACATTAATTTCATTGTAATGACAACTGCATTCTTTATAGATTCACTGATTGTATTCACCGCTATTATTTACGTTCAAGGCCGGCTGCGGTGGTCTCGCGGTTCTAGGCGCGCAGTCCGGAACCGTGGGACTGCTACGGTCGCAGGTTCGAATCCTGCCTCGGACATGGATGTGTGTGATGTCCTTCGGTTAGTTAGGTTTAAGTAGTTCTAAGTTCTAGGGGACTGATAACCACAGCAGTTGAGTCCGATAGTGCTCAGAGCCATTTGAACCATTTACGTTCAAAATCTCTTTAATGCAGGATTGTTCATACTTGAAACAACCTCAGTATTTTAAAAATAGTTTTTCAGGGGATTTTGTACTCTGTCCTGGAGAATTTTCAGCACTAATAAAAATTACAGTCCTCAGTCGACATTTTTATGCTAGGGTTGTATCAATCTCATTTCCCATTCTTCTTGAATCACGTGTTACCACATATCATAAGTGCCTTATAATTACTGATTCTTAGATGCTTGTAAGAGTTAATTACTACCCGCTTAGATGCTTCTAAGAGTTTCTTTCGATATTATGCTGGTTGTTGTGAATTAAAAGTTAATGACGAAAACCGTGCAGTTTAACGACTTCTTCCTAGGCATTTTCTAACGTTTCACCTCGGTCCATGTGTTGTATTTTCGTTGTTGTGCTAGCCTTCAGTCAGAAGACCATTTTGATGCAGCTCTCTACGTTACTCTAAACTTCGCCATTACCTACATTCATTTCAACCTTCATACTGTATTCAGGTCTTGGCCTCCATCACACTGTTTATCCACCCATAACGCACTCACATACGCAATTAACTATTCGTTGATTGTTTAAGATGTATTCTATCAACCTACCTATAATTTCTCTTAGTTATGTTTCATTACCAGAATAATCCACTGCCGGAAAAAAAATAGTGGACCTGGAAAGACGACGCTGATTTTGATCCGATGACGACATATGGCACCCGGGGGATATTAGATGTACTACTGTTAATGTTTCAACGTCGTGCGCCAACAGACAGCGTAGCGGTATAGCTACTACATCATCATTTGTGTCTCCCCTTGAATAGGGAATGCTCACAGCGAGAAGTCACAGTGTAAAGCAGGCAGGCAACCATGCCACAGAGACGCACTCGTGTTTACTACAGCCAGTTTCAAACGGGTCAAATTGTTACCTTCCAAGTGGTGGGATGATCCTTTCAGAGGACTGCCACACAAGATGGACGTGCTGTGTCAGTTGTGCTACGACGCTGGTACCGGTTGTCACGTGAACATCCTCACGTCCGTAGACAGATTCTGGACATCCAAGCAGCATAGTCGCCCTCCAGGATTGTTGTATTGTAAGGGCAGCACTTGCAGGTCGTGCAGTTACCACATCAAAGATAAGAGTCCAAACGTGTCGACGCGAACTGTTGCGAAACTGTTTTTGTTAGACCCTTTATTTTGCCGTTCCGGCAACTTGACGGTGATGTGTTGTTCCAAGACCATATTGTTCAGCCCCACACCTTCCGTGAAACTAAATGTGGTCTGCAAGACGTGTAGCAACTTCCCTGACCAGTACCATCTCCGGACTTGTCTGCAGTCGAGGTCGTGTGGGATATGATGGGATAAGGAGTGACTAGTGCGACCCGTCGGCCAACAACTTTTAAGGAACTACGTGAACAGGTCGAGCAGGCGTGCAATAAAGTGTCACACGACAGTATTCGCCAACTGTACGATCGACTGGATGCCACAGTTAGTGCGTGCATCGCTGCCCGTCAGGCTACCCACGAACTAATATGGGTGTTTCAGCGTGGGTCGATACTTTGTACCTCATAACGAATGGTGCTGTTGATCTGTAAATGTAATCAATTATGGACTCCATATACACTGTTGCGACAGTAAATCTTGAGTGAATTGGAAAGATCTTAAAGAGTGCACTAATGTTTTCAGCAGTGTAATTATTATTACTGTTATTATTATTCATGTTGACTACGGTGTTATTAGGCCCCAGCCGATAGCACAATATCACAAGCGAAATAGTATATATATTTAGCAAAGACAGTACCTGGTTTTTTACATACTCATTCACGTTATTGAATTGATGCTCCTCATTTCCCAGCATTTAGGCTAACAGAATGTGAATCTTACCTAATCACTTGTGTCTGAAACACAATTTTGATTTGTCATGTTGGTCGCTGTATATTTCCCAGTTTCACCATGAGGGACTTGTAAATCATTTCTACAAAGCTCTTAAAGTGAATCAGTAAATACACTGAGTCAATAAATTTTTAATCCATTCCATTGATCACTAATGAATTACATGCACAGTTTACTTCCAAAATTTATTGTGATGGCTACGTCGCGATTTACAACTCTCATACTTTTTTCGTTATCGTATATCAAGCAGGATTCGTAAAATATGGTGAATCGTTTGACTCTCTCTTGGAGCTTGTAAACCCGTACATCAGTAATAGAGAACACTATGACAACGCAAAGTAAGGAACTCTGATCTCTTAATGTTTCAAACTTGTTATTGAGGTTACTGGGAATGATTGCATGTGTAATGCATAATCTAAAATGGAACATAGTTACGAATCGTCGTGCGGTAGTGTTAACAGTTATTTCAGGAGTAAAGCTTGCCTAGAAAGGAGAACACAACATCAAAATTATAATGATGTTTCAAATTGCAAAGTTGAGGTATTCCGTGCTTAAGACTGCAACCTTTGTACGTCACTTAACAAATACTTCAGCGATGGATGGCTACCAGGATCGACTCTAAGCGGTTATATGTTGGATATGGCTATGAGTAACCTCTCCAATAATATCCTGACTCGGAGCATTATACTGCAGGTAAGTCTATCAAGAATAAATACTACGTAAACACAAAAATTCTACGAAATTGTTCAGTCAGATAAAACTACATTTCTCCTTTACTTCTGCCATTGCTTGTTGAGTTGTCCCGTTCTTGGTCTCATAGGACTTCTTCTTGCCGTTATAATTTTTGGTCTTCTAATGTAGTGTGACATTGTTCATTCTGTCGAGATTTTCATTCCATGCCGGCCGGTGTGGCCAAGCGGTTAAAGGCGCTTCAGTCTGGAACCGCGCGACCGCTACGGTCGCAGGTTCGAATCCTGCCTCGGGCATGGATGTGTGTGATGTCCTTAGGTTAGTTAGGTTTAAGTAGTTCTAAGTTCTAGGGGACTGATGACCTCAGAAGTTAAGTCCCATAGTGCTCAGAGCCATTTTTTTTTCATTCCATTTTCTTCTGTGGCTTCAGTTTTTTTTTTTTTTTTGTTTCACTAAATATTTTTTAATTCCTCTCTTACGTCAATGTTTCTTGATCTGTGTATTCTGGTGCACTCTTTCACAGCCTTAAGAAATCGCATTTCAGCTGTCTGAATCTTACTTTCTTCTCGCTTGTAAATGGTAAACTACTCATTTCCGTAGAGTAGTGTGGAGACGCCAGTTATTGTAGAAAGTTTCATTTGAGCTGTTCTTTGTGTCTTGTTTCGTAAGCATCTATTCATTGTCCCACCTATTTTCCTAATTTTGTTACTTTCTTGTCTATACTTTCGTTCAGTCTATGTGATGTGACAACCCAGATAATTAGAATGACTGGTCATTTTATCCCTGAATTATTCACCTCAATTTTTGATCTTATGGGGTCCCGTTCTGTAAAAGTTTAATTGTGACTATATTCGTATTGCAAACTATTTTTCTCAGAAGGTAAACTTCTTCTATAGAGAACTCTTATTCTCTGTTAAAAGTGTAACATTGCCTGCGGATGAAACACAATTCAAACTAGTCTGTCTCTGTTTACATCCAACGTGATCGTATGCTTTCGTATAGGCTTCGTACAGGTGTTTCTTAAATGGAGATAGAACCTTCTTTTCTTTATTATTCTCCACAGTTTCTTTCCAGTAACTTTATCCAATGTGTTTCTCAGACCAACAAGTACTAAGTGGGTCGTTTATATTCCTCATGTTTTCCAAAGACCTGTTTCATCACAAATACTGCTCCTGCTGTCGACCTTCCTCTACGGTAATCCATTTCTTCTTTACTTAATAAATACTTGCCTCTTACTTTTAATATGTTGTTCAGGTTCTTAGTGTAAGTCTTGTATGGTGCATCCAACAGGCTAATCCCTCCGCAATTCTGTACATCACTTCAGTCTCGTTTTTTAAACAGCCGTATAACTTTTCCTTGTTGTCATGCTATTGGTATGACACTTCCTTTCCAATAAATGCTGAATAACTTTAGCGGTCTCAAATAGAAGAATTCATTGTAGATGCTGTGTTTGTAAGGTTTTCTGTTTTTCACTGCCATCACAGCATCTATCACCTCTTCTACTCATAAATAGCCTTCACCTTGCAGTTCTAATTTTCTTAATTGTAATTGTGATTTTTTATAAAATTACTCTTGTAATTTGTTTGATGCGGCCTTGCACTAGTTTCCCTGCAACGTCAACATCTCAGAGTAGCCCTTACACCAAATACCCTCACTCATGTTTTCGGTTATGTTCCAATCTCTACAATCCTCTACAACCTTTGCCTTCTATAGTACTCTCTAGTACCATAGAAATTTTTCTCGGATGTCTTAAAACATATCTTGAACTCCTGTACATTCTTCTTCTAGTTAGTGTTCGCTACACGTTTCTATCCACGCCGATTCTTCTTTAATGCCTTTGTTACAAATTACTAGATATTCACCGTATATCAAAATGTAAGGAGAGAAATAATTTTACCTCGAATTTTTATTTGTATTGCAGCCTATATACATAGACCCACAATCCAGACACAAAGACACCCGCCCCCTTCGACAAGGCGTATAAATGCTCAAAAAAATGTTCCCCCGTCCATCCTCTAGTCGCCTTGGTGACCCTATTTGTTTTCCTCCCGATTTAACGATATCACTGACAGCTGAAACACAAAAGTCACCTATATGGACATAAATTAATAGATGTGGTCTCAAAAAATAGACACCTTGCTATCCTGGAGCTAGAATACAATCGTCACTGCACCGCTTTCCAGCTTCCGGTCAGCAGTCTGGAATACGTTATGGGCTCTGTTGGTCCATTGGGGATATTTGACAGAGGCTGGTCAAATATTTGACAGTGAAATTCGCTAAGCAGCCGTGTAACTGAGATGTTATTTAATTTTTTTTTCGCTACCAGTTTGACAATTCATTATGCCATCTTCACACCCATTTCACCTCTCAAAAATAAATACTCAATTCTTCGAAGGAAGCACTTGAGAAACGAATTCACGACTTGCAGGAAACATATAGCCCCAGCATGCCAATATCGATTATTTTTGAGAAATGCACTTTGGGGTCTGAAGATGGCATAATGGATTGCCGAAACTGGTAGCGAAAATAAAATAAAATAACATCTCAATTGCACGGCTGTTTGGTGAATTTCATTGTTAAACAGGTTATGGCTATGGTCCTGTTCTGCGCTTTGTAATCATTCACCCGACGCAGCAATGACTACTGACTGCCTCTATGGGCAGTCCACAGAAATAAGCCCCTGTTCAGTTATGTCAGACGCCTTCTAAGGCTCTTTGTTCAACCATCTTCCCCCCGATGACTGGGTGGCTGCTAATCCTAAAGCCAGCTGTAGCCACGAGAAGCCCACATATCGATTGCCGAAAGCCAGGAACAGGTTTCCTTGGCACAGTTCTGCAACAGTATAGAATGAGGACGCTCTTGTTCACCGCCTGTGTCTACCTACACCTACAGACACATCAATACTCTGCAAACAATTGTGAATCTCATACCAGAGGGTGCTTCCGATTGTACCAGTTATTACGTCTTCATCGTGTTCCTTTCACGTATGAAACGTGGGAACAACTGGTGTTTAAACGCTTCCCCGCGAAGTTTAATTATTCTGATCTTGTCCTCACGATCTCTACAAGAGGGGTACGTAGGGAGTTGTAGTTCATTCCTAGAGCCATCAATGACGATTCTTGAAACTTTTTTAAGTAAACTTTCTGGGGATAGTTCCATCTATCTCCTTGCATCCATCAGTTCAGCTCCTTCAGCATCTCTGTAATACTGCACCACCGCCACAAAATGCGGGTCGCATAAACCTGTAACCATTCGTGCTGACTCTCTCCGCATACGTTCAATGTAATCAACCACACGTTTTACAAAAATTTTTATTCAAACGGGATTTTATAGAGGAAAATGAATTTAAAACTGTTAAAAACTCTGGTTTTAATTATTTTTATATATTTTTATATTATCATGCGTTAAATGTCGAAGGCTGTGAAAGATTCACTGACTAAATTAGTCAACATGAAAATTCTGCACAGAAACTATTTTAAGAATGGTGTACATGTGATGGTAGGGGCTGTCTGAGTAAAATGGTTCTGTGAAACCGAAAGAAGCAGCAAGAGGAGGAAGTTCAGAAGTTACAGTGCTATTTATGGGGACTGCTTTAACTCATCCTATGGGGTCCAGGTTGCAAAATTCTAAAATTATGAAGTCCAGGTGTACTTGTAAATTAATAGCTTGAATGTTTTCACTGTAACTTCAGGTGTACAGTAAAGACATGGAAGCTACAGCTTCCACATGTCACTACATTTGAATGAAATAAATATTAATTGATGCAACAGTATTCGACATTTCACTGTGGCAGCATCAGTAGGCCTAACGATCGCACAATAGTCGTACACAACATGCGAGTTCACATAGGTACAACGTCATTTCGCACCAATGCGCTGAGACAGATTCGCTGTGGTTTTCCAGTTATGTTATTATTACAAAGGGTGCTCACAATAATCACTAACTTTTATCGTCATTCACAGAGAGTTCGTCGAATCTTTCCCCCATAAAGGTGTCTTACACAATGCAGAATCCCTTGTAATCTCACAAAGTTGCTGGTGAGGATAAGATAAATGTGGAAACATAAGCCGTCAGCAAATCGTATCAAATATGCACTTTTTAAAAAGGCTCAGGTAGGTGACTAACACCGAAGAAACTGATGGTGTGTGTTATTGTCAACGGATCCTGACCGCAGTGGTAGTAAAACGGAGATGTTTTCCTGTGATAGAATTTTCAGTATACTTGCAACCTTTTTCGTCATCCACTAGTTAATTGCCTATGTAACTGAGAAGGTAAAGTGGGAGTATGTGGTTTATGTGCTTATTACTGAAAATTGAGCTGTTACGCCGCTGGTGAGTCTAAAAGTACAACTCGCTTAGTAAAGAAAAGGGGAACTTGAATTACCTTGTTCGTAGCTTTGAAACGATGTTACTATACCGTGTATCCAGCAAAAGAGATTAACATAACTTAGTGCATCGTATTCATTGTCATCAATAACTTTTATCTCTGAAACCGAGAGGACACATTAAGAACTAACTTTAATCCAGCCGTCGTTTTAAAAGGTAGCAACTGAATTCCATTCATCACGAACATTAAAGCTTAAGGTTTGTGACATTTTTTAATAATTAATATACGTTGTGCTTTTGCTTAACTGTGAACCAGTCGCAAAATCTTGCGCAGCTCTTCCATATTAATTTCTGCCCAAATAATTTCCAAGTAACTAGAAGCACGTTTGTGGGCCTACTAGGAATTTCAGAATCAGAAAGGACGAAGTGAAATTCATCTGCAAGAGAAATGCATTATGCCACAAAATTTTTAAATGATTTTGTGAACAGTGTTGTGAGAGGAAGGGGTGGATATTGGATAGGCTCAGAAAGCTATAACCACTCTACACTTTATGGCAGTAAAAATTATTCAGTATTCATTATTGCACAATCGAAAAACAGAAAATACGATCTTGAAGTGGTATAGCTTCAGGGGCGCTTAAATATGGAAATTCGAGTTACTGTTTTCCATCGTTATTGGATTACAAAATTTTACTGATTGAAATAATTTGTGCCGTATAACTAATTCTGACTAACTTGAATACCTTTATACTGTTTCTCTCCCAGTAAGGATGCCTTTCCTCTTCAGATCGTTACGAGCATACGAGCACTTGCCAACACAAACTCAAATTTATGTAGACTGTTGTAAAATAGTAGATGTATGTTCCATGGCTGTTTTGTTCTTTTAAGCGAATAGATCATTTAAACTCGATGTGAAGCATACAATAAACATTTAAAACTGGCCATGAAATAACAGCGATTCTCATACAGCGGCAAATACAGAGGCCAATAAATACAAGTTATCAGTGCTCGATTGAACGGCCATTTCTGTCATGACAGAGTTTACAGTCAGGATGAGACATATTACTAGTGTATATGGCGTAGAACGTGTTTTGTATTACAATAGTTTGAATTGGGACGCTCATGCGGACAGCTGCTATAGTGACGAAAGAACAGAAGTCGACAGCAATTACAGACGGACGTGAAACGTGTTTTGTGCACGTGACACAGCAGACCCTGCGACATATCAGCCAACGCCAGCACGGAATTTAACGCCCAATAAGCAAATTGGTCAAACCTCATTAGAATACACGCAACATCTAAAATGTGACGGGATTGCAATTAAAAGTGCGCATGACTAATTAGTTAAATCGCTGATCGATTGCGAGTTATGTGATCACAGCAGCTAATCAACCTCACCAACAGCGCTATAAGACTGTACTGCGTAGTAATTCCTTTTTTATTTTTCCTACTCATTACTTCAGTCTGTCTACTGTTTATTCCGAATTCACATTCAGTACTCATTAGTGCGTTCCACTAACCAAGTTCCCTAATTTTTCTTCACTTTCACTGGGGATAGCAACATCACCAGCGAATCTCATCACTTATATTTTTTTCTTTCTGAATTTTAATCGCTCTCTTGAATTTTCGTTTAATTTCTGTCATACCACTGCATTAAAGGCATTTAATGTTCATCTGCATGAAATGTGGCTTGTAATTGATAATTGCCCATTGACAGAAGATTTCAGAATAGTCTCCCATTCAAATCTTCGGAATGGAACTGCCAAGGGGAAGGTAAAGTGGATAAAAAGATTGAATAACCAACAGAAAAGTAACATACAATGAATCTAGCATGGAGTGTTAGAATTTGGAACGTGGTAGGGAAGTCGGAAAATATGGAAAGGAAATGCAAAGGTTTAGTCATGAAAAGGAAGACAGGCCAGAAAGCGAGTTACTGCGAACAGTTCAGAGATACGGTTGTTATCAACAGAATCTACAACAAACTAACTCCCGCAGCAATATTTCTGATACATACGCCGACTCAAAAGCAAAAGATGAACAGATAAAGTGTATGAGGATACAGACCGGGAAATTCGGTATTTAAAGGGAAATTATCACGGGAAACTGGAACGCTGTCGTAGGGGAAGGAATAGAAGAAGGAGTTACGGGAGAGTAGGGGCTTCTTGTACGTGTGAGAGGGGAGAAAGACTAATTGAGTTCCGCAGTAAATTTCAGCTAGTAATAGCGAGTGCAGTATTCAAAAATCGCAAGAGAAGGAGGTATATTTAGAAAGATATGAGAAGGCTCCAGGTGGATTTCATCATGGTCAGACAGAGATTCCAAAAGCAGATGTTCGATAGTAAAACTTACGCAGGAGCTGATGTAGACTCGGATCACAGCTCAATAACGATGAAGAAATGGCTGAGGTTAAAGAGAACCGTGCAGAACAATCATTGTACCAAGACAGAGACAGGGATACTGAAGTACTGAGGAATGCTGAGATGTGCCTGAAGTTCTCGTAGGCTATAGATACTGCGATAGTGAGCACCACGATAGGGAGTCCACTTGATGGAAAATGGACTTCTGTATGAAGGACAATAACTGAAGACAGACAAACATAGGTGCAAGGAAGGTAAGTGCAGAGAAAACGTGAGTAGGAGAAGAAAGTCTTCAATTGACCAGCGGAAACAGGAAATACAAAATTGTTCAGGCAATTTCGGGAATAGAGAAATATAAGTCTCACATGCATAAAGTAAATAGGAGGGGAAGAGAAGCCATATCTAAATGACTGCAGGAAACATGTGAAGTGATCGGAAAAGAAATGGTGTTGGGAAGGATTTAAAGGCGGCCCTTGTGGCCGAGCGGTTCTAGGCGCTTCAGTCCGGAACCGCGCTACTGCTACGGTCGCAGGTTCGAATCCTGCCTCGGGCATGGATGTGTCTGATGTCCTTAGGTTAGTTAGGTTTAAGTAGGTCTAAGTTCTAGGGGACTGACGACCTCAGATGTTAAGTCCCATAATGCTTAGAGCCATTTTAACCACTTGAAGGACTGAATCTGATTATAGAAATCGAAAGAACCTTGGATGAAATTAAAAGAAGGGACTCAACATTAGTACAGCAACAGGTAATTCCACTTTTAAACGCAAAGGAGAAAGCCAATAGGTGGAAAGAGTATACCGAAAACACGTCTGATGCGATTCAGGAAGAAATGGGGGTTGATATGAATGACATAGGGGATCCAGCATTCGAGTCAGAGCTTCATATAGCTTTCGAAGACTAACGGTCAAATAAGGTGGAATGGAAATATAACATTCCATAGAAATTTCTGAAATAATTGGGAGAAGTGGTAACCAAGCCTTCAGATTGGTGCGTAGAATGTGCGATATTGGGGACATACCACCAGACTTTCAGTAAAAGGTCATACAATCCTGAAGATAGCAGGAGCAGGTAAGTGCTTAACAGCTCATGAATCCGAGCTCCTGCCAAGAATAATATACAGAAGAATAAAACACAAAACTGAGGAACTGTCAGGTGGCGATCAGTTTAAATTTCGGAAGGGTAAAGGCCCGAGAGAGGCAGTTCTGACGTAGCGATCGATAATGGACGCAAGGCTGAAGAAAAATCAAGAATCGAACACAGCTTTTGATGATCTAGAAAATACATTCAACTACGTAAAATGAAGTAAGATATTCGAAGGCGTGAGAAAAATTAGAAATAAGCCATAGGAAAAAACGAATAATAGACAACAAGAACCGAGAGAGGGCAATAAGAATGGAAGACGAAGAAGGAAGTACTCAAATAAAACACAACGTAAGACAAGGATGTAGTCATTGAATCCATATGAATCTGAGGCATTCAAGTTTTGTGTTTAACAATACAAGCATAGTCTACAAGTGACAGCTCTGCTGATACCGTGTGGACCCTCACTTCGATCTGTAGTTGTCTGAGGACGGCGTAGAAAGTCGAAACCCGGTTCACCGAAAAATGTAAGTTAAATAAGCTACCCACCCTAGTTTGACATGGGTACCACTAAATATGGACGGACGACATGTCTGGCATACCGGAAGTTTACTTATGGGCCAAGCATAGAGCTATGATTAAAATTCAGAGAGCAATGTTGGGGAACTGAATATCATCAGTTTCACGTAACTCAAAAAATTTTAAGTGTCACACGCCAGGGAAGTTCTCTGATGGCAGTTCTCATATTGCATCTTTAATTGTCTTTGGAGTGATGTCTCGAAGCAATGATGGCTGCAATCTACCACGTTGCCCAGTCTGGCCAACTGTAGTAACAGTACAGCATAAGCTATGGCCACTAGCCGAGCGCCCGACGCAAGTACGGCGCGTTCTGCCTGACCACATCGAATTTGTGAGCGAGCTATCGCTACCTGCCGACCACCCTACTCCAACGCCACTCCAGCGCAAACTGTATTACGTGCGTGGCCTCTTCACGCATTTCCCTTCACATCTCTTGAACATAAATTCTATGCCAAAAAATCTGTTCTTATCGTCTTAATATCTCATTCGTCTTGCATACAAAGTCATTTAGGAAGTCGGTAGTAGCTCGCGCCAGACTTCCAGTGACTGAGGTTCACACTGATCAAGTCCTGTAATCGGGCGATCTTACGCAATCCCAAGAAGTTTCGCAATTCGCCACGAGATGGCAATGGTATTATTTTCACAGTTTCAGGGAGTTTTAATTCATCCTACTCCAACCAATTTCCACTAAATATTTATAGATTATACTCGCCTCCTTTGTGAATAAGTTTCTCTGTTAGTGAAAACCGTATTACAATCCCTACAGCAGTTCCTGAGATTAGCCCAAACATGAAGACACAAACACAGGGATGAAGGCTTTAATTTATATCTGTGTAGGTATATTTTGTTTTAGAACATTAATAATGTGTATTTCAGATTTTAACCCTATAGAGGTTCTTCCACGATGTCTCAAAACATCCCTGTTCTACAGCTCACATGACATGGTACTCATTACCAAGTAGTTTTTTATTTCTGGTGATGCTGTGTAAGACACCGAAATTGCCATATGTTAGTAAAAATACCAACAAGCCAGAAATTATCTGTGTAACCAATGATACTCCGACTGCTGCACACAAATGGCAATACCACCGTTTCGAACTACTCATTTCTTATCTTCTTATTTCTAACAGTTCCGGCCCCACAGTAATTTCAACGATTAATTACTGAATTGATTTAAGTTTAACAGTAACATTTCTTCGTTTGCACTATCAGACATGTAAGTGTATATATAAATGCCGGATAGGAAACTATGTACCAGAAAAAAAGTTCCAGTACTGGTCGTTGCATAGCCCAGAAATCAGTAATAATACTCATCTGAATATTTCGAAACAATTTGTGGCTCAGCTGCTCGTCCAACGTATTCTGATGTATGATTCCTGAAGAGACACGGGCTTATAATATTTCGCTTAATACATTAATTTGTAGATAATGAACCATAGCAGTTTATTGTCAATTTTAATGTCTCCAACAAATCGTATCGTGTTACAGAAACTGATTTTGTAATTGATGTTATTGCATTTCTATTCTCCGTTGTAGAGTTGTAGTAACTGATATTTTACTTTAGGCACAGTGTTCACAGTTAACAGTTCATAAAAAATACTTCACTCCATTTCACAAGAGAAAATAGTCCAACGCTTGACTTTCTACGACTGTCCACTCTCTCCATTGCTCTCCAAGACCACTACTCTCAGAAACCAAAGAAAGATAGCACATATCGTTGGTGTGCAACGAATATTCTTACAATATTGTCATTGCGATATTTTCTGGTATTAATGAAAAATTATAAGAGTTTTTATTTTTTGTGGACAGTGGAACCGTATGATGGCTTTTTCTTAATTTAATATTTCACAGCATAAAATAAGTGACCATTTCAGTCGAAAGAAATAATTTAAATTTATAGCATAATTAACCTTTTTTAAAAGTCAAAGATAACATCTATTTGAAAAATAGTATAGACAATACTATAAAGAACGAAACCTCGAATAGATGTTCTTAAACAATTCATCGAGCTCAAAAATTCCCTTATTGGAAATCAGATTTGCAATTTTAGGAAACATAAAGTTGGAAAATGGATGGAATCGTAGGCCTCGTTAATCAGAATATGTACCATAGTTAACTACTGAACAGGAGTCCCTGTGGTACAAATTCGTTATAGTCCCCTTCCTCCCCTGCAAACACAAACACAAACACAAACACACACACACACACACACACACACTCACAAGTATTCTTTTATGGTGCATGGAACGTAAGTATTAACAACCACCTACGAACTGTTCCTGTCTGAGCATAAAACAGGTGAATACGTTCCTCTTTAAAAGAATGACAGAAAGTGGGAACCAGTTGTATCAGTCCTCATTTCACCTCCCTAACCAAAAGTTTTGGAATGACAACATATTCGCGCTCTTTTAACACAGAACATTGTTAATCATTTTTAACAGTCTCTCAATATAGTGAATTCTTCGTACTAAGCATGCCCCTCTCACTACCATATACTGTCTTCTATTTCTCCCATTCGTTTACAATACATGACACTACCACTGTCTCCTCTCTCACTTATACAGTCCTGTTTTGTATTTCTTTCTCACTGTCATTGTCTACACTATATCTCGGGAGCTCAAAAATTCTTGGGGATCAAACTTAGCCCTTCCCCTAAACCCACGAATTTAAAATTTAAGGTCAAAATAGACCCTTCCCTATACATTTATCTTATAACTCGCTAGTCTCGGGGGGAGGGGGGGCTCCAATTACCCCCCCCCCAACCTATGTATTATCTCCATTTATCTACATTTTTCGTTTCCACTCTCTCATAGCTCTTTCTCCCCGACTAGCACTATCTGATCACTCCTTCATGATCACTGTCCCTGTGATACTCTCTTTAAGCTCAAAAGGCGCATTGGTATGTTCGCATGCAAAAGTTTTTGGTGACGAAGGCGCAATGAAGTCACAGCCCCATATTTCTGTCATTGTCTCTTAAAGGGGAACATATTCGCTCCCATAGGAACATTTTTCCACTAGCTTCCTTTTTCTCTGCCCTGGGACTGGGTGTTTGTGTTGTCCTCATCATTTCATCATCATCATCATTTGTGACAGTGACTAGAATGGATTGTGAAAAAAAATGGACTGTGTCAAAATTGGGACTTTGTAAGGGCACTGATGAGCGCTCAGTTGAGCGCCCCACAAACCAAACATCATTATCAAACTAGCTTCCTTCTATTCCCTGCTACAGCTGGGTGTACTGTTTCTAGAAAATGAATTCTGTAGGCCAGTAAAGATTTGATACTTATTTTTTCATATGCTTCGACATATTTACATACTTTGATACATATAAATAACAAATAGTTACACATAATATAAGGTTAACACAAAATCGTTTGCTTTAACTTTTTTCTGGATACTTTGCTTATCTACTGCAGTTAATTGAAAACGCCTGGCTTATGATTTGTATCTTAAAAGAGTAAAAACATTATTGGAAATATTTTACTGAATTTGCAGTTCTTCAAGTTTTAAATAATTCTTAGCAGCGTTTGAAATTCTTTTCGGTCATGTTGCGATCCTTTTAACCAAGTTTTTGTCACTTCATTACCATTTTTGATATATTAATAAAGCTGTGATGTGTGTTATACAGAGACAGCACGTCATAAAATGTAACTGGGGAAAAATTGTTGAGTAAAAACATGGTTTTGGTGACTTCAGAACCCCTGTGAAGACCCTAGAATTCTTGTCATCAGTTCACTACGTCTCCTAAAACTACATTTACGCCTCAGACCGGATATCACGTGCATATTTGACGAGCATGATCACGGTAACTTTGTACCTATGGATCACGGTAACGGATAATTATAAGAAATAAGTTTCAAAGTTCCCAGGGAACATAATATTGACAAAATATGGTGCATATTGCGACAATTTGTCATGAAATGGAATTGTACATAAGATCGCGGTTTTTCGGATGTATGTTCATAAACGATACAGGTTTCCGAAAAGGGAAAAATAGCGTTTGTAGGTGAAGGTCTATAGGACGTAGAGTTAAAATTTGAGCCATGCTATCGTTAATTATTTAGATAATTGCGGCCCGTGCTGTAAAAATGACAAAAAAATCAGTTTTTGCTGTTTTGTGCCTAAGTATAGTAACTTTGAACATCTGGATATCGGTACGGATAATGATGCAGAAAAAGGTTTTGAAGAACACAGAGAACGCCCTCTTTTGAACTTATGGTAAATATTTCGACTATCCGCCACGAATAGAAATTACAGAATTGGCCATACCCAGAATTCGTACTTTTCATACCCAAAAATCGCCGTTTCCTCATGAACCGTGAATGAAGAAATGGTGTTTCTATAAGGCGCCTGAGGTCTACCATAGACCACACCCAGTTCAGACCAACCAACCGATTTCCTCAATTTTTCTCGTCTGGGGGAAGCGTGTGATGTTGAATTTTGACTCTGTACAGAGAACAGCTGTAGTATGTACGTTCTTCTAGTAGGTACACAAATGGTCGCTTGGGCAAGAGCTATCCAAGACACTTGAACCTTATCTCTCTGCTCAACTGAACTCGTGATACGATCTCCTGGAAACTCGCATCTGCGAGCGTGCTTTTTGGAATAAGATAATTTTAATTGTCCCACACACTTAAAGTTTTTGTTATTCTCAAATTTCTGAGTTTCTTAGGTAAGCTCTTTGGTTTTGTACTGAAAACTTCTTTTAATAGATTGTGATTGTATTAAAATCAAACTTCAGTGTAACTGATACAGGCTCATAATTTTTGTATAAATTTTCCATATTTCAGAAAAATGATGAAACAAGGTAAACTTTACAATATCATTTTTTGCAAATTTAGTTGTACTTTACGATTCAACAAAAAACGTCTACGTATATCTAGTCGCGACCGTCTTTATCTCAAGAAAAATTGAAAATTTACAAATATTTAGTAAGCATTTACGTAAGAAAATATAAATGAAACGAGTAAGTACAAAAAAACTTTCGAAAGAAGTAATTTCCTCTCCAGTTCTTTTCATTCACATTCATTCAAATAACAATTGATATTTCATGTGGTTCACAAATATTCATACAAACAAAAATAATCAGTCGTCTGTACTCGTCCATCTTAGTACACATCTACTCACTATAATTATTTTTGCTTCCTTGCCCTTCTGGTACCTTTTTTGCCTTCAATGTCCAAACAACATTCGAAGTTATTTTTATCAGGCCTCTTCCATTAGTTACAGCCCTTCACCAAACTCATATACAACTTCTGAAAATATTTTAACGTCTGTATTAGTTTTGAAGACTGACATGTCATTAGTAAAAAAAGGTAAGAGCTCATGTGTTTAAAAGAATATGAAAATGGGTACTAATCTAGAAATACATTTTAACATAAATAGATAGAAAAATTGAAAATTTCTGCTACATAGCGTCAACGATTTGTACAGAGAACTTACTAATAAATTTACAACTCATACGATTAATATTTCTACTAATATAAGCAAAAAGCGTAAATAATGAAAGTAATTTGTTTCATCACAATTGCTTCATCAAGGCAGCGTCATTTTTTCCATCATAGGCAAACTGTTGAGTTTGATATTTGAATTTTATAGTACAATGTGCGTTGAACAGACTACCAAATCTGCAAATCTACCCCTCCACAATGTACAATTCTTTAACACCCGATATTTTTAAATACCCATTTTTAGAGAAAGATAATTGTTACACAAAAATAAGTAAGCACAGAAAGAATTTTAATCATTAAATTACGAATTACTATAACCCACATTAAGGGTAGCAGTGTAGATATTTTTGTTTCAAGATTTCTGACTACTAACTCAAGAAATACTTATAAAATAAAGAATAATCAA
Source organism: Schistocerca serialis cubense (assembly GCF_023864345.2). Taxonomy (NCBI): domain Eukaryota; kingdom Metazoa; phylum Arthropoda; class Insecta; order Orthoptera; family Acrididae; genus Schistocerca; species Schistocerca serialis. Next base: position 260,802,537 of record NC_064639.1, on the reverse strand, counting down.
TACCTACTACATATGTATAAAAGGTGCTAAATTTGTGACGGTAAACTCCAGTAACCTGTACCAGCGCCTCTGATGAAAAAAGTCAAAGCTACAGATTTTGAGATTTGGCATGATACAACTTTTGCTGCTGATGAAGCAATGTGAAAGTATGCCTACTCTTGTGAGACTGGACTTCACTAGACAGACGTATTCAGTAACAGGCAGTGGGAGATGACTTTGGCCAAGTGATTCATCTTCCTCTAGCCTGGCTCATCCTCTGCTCTGCATGTGCTCCACTTCAGCGCTTCTAGTTGAAACTAGCACTAGTGCCAAAGACTTTGAAGACAATACTTTTGGGAAAAAAATGTTGATTCAGTTACAGTCCGCTTTCAGTTGAACAACTGAGATACTATTAATGCATTTCATGAGTATGCTTATGACAGTTCTGAAAACTATGGCAATTGTGAATATTGTAAGTGGAAATTTTGAAAACAAAATAAAGCATCTCACAAATTTGTTTCAATTGACAACTACCTTCAAGACAATTCCGGTGTCATTTAGAGGCTGCGAAAGAGAATTTTCCGAAATGAATCTGATCATTACTGACGGCGGAACCTTTCTGTTAACAAAAGCAGTTTCTTCATTACTTTTTCTGTAGTCAAATGGCCCACCACTGACTCGTTTTGATCCTTCAACGTAAGTGAAATCTTGATGCTTCATGAACGGTACTCTGCTATGGGCACCAACAGCAAGCAAAGAGGGGAGTGACGCACAACGAAAACCCTTCAAAGCATTGAAAACTTTTATGAACTGTAAATTTAGTCATTTGAATTTTCTCCCTTTTTAGTCACTTCTACTTCAAATTTATACCTTCTGGGTCAGATTTACGTGTTTCCAGCTAACGGTAATTTCTTTTTGTAACAAATCGTAGATTGAGAAATAATATTTAACTTAATTAATAAAACATGGAATAAAAGGTTGTTCGCGAAAGTAGGCGTTTTATTTTTTACCAGTACCAATGTTGTATTCACACTTGTAAAATGCGCAGAAAAGAGTTAAAATAACGTTTTAAGATATGTGTACAGTACTTTACTACGGATCAGAGGTACCTGTGGCACAGATTCGTTATGCAGTTCACTTAATTTTCTGTGACACCACACTCCAAACTTTCTTATCACCAGATTTCCTACAGTCCAAACTTCAATTCATAGACTAACAAAAACGGAAAAAATTTGTATTGGCCTCTCTCTATTCATTTATTTTGCGACATATTTTCACTTTGCAAAATAACTAGGGTGGATAACGTCAAGTTTGGCCTCAATTCAGACTGCCAATTAGCATGAAGCCAGACTGCAAAGTTAGCTAAATGTGTTACATTTACAGTGACGGCATACGAAGGCAATGAACGAATTTTTCTTGTTATTGGTGTCAAAACGAATGAGTTGCTACCCAAAATTCCCGCGAATTAGAATACTGCGCCCAAACAATCAGCAGAACAAACTTCCGCCGTTAGGTGTCTCAAGTTGTGTCTGTCACTGACAGTCTGTCGCGTGGTGTCATTGTGTGTGCAGCAGTATGGACGTTGTTGTTGACCTCATTACACTGTGTGTACTGTGTCTGCGATTTTCGAAATGGCTGATTTGAAGGAACGAAGCATCTCCACTAAGTTTCGTTTTAGGTTCCACAGTACAGCAGCTGAAACTCATGGCATGTTATGTAAGGCTCTTAGTGAGCAACATTTGAGCCAAGTAAGAACATATAACTAGTTTATGCGATTAAATCATTGGCGACAGTCTGCGGACAAACACTCGAGGCGATCGTCATCATGCTCAGATACGAAAACAATCACGAAAGTGCGTGAAGTGACCGACGAGGTAAGAACGCAAACAATCCACTGTGGTTTTAAAATCGCTGGAATTTCATAAGATAGGGTAAATCCTCAATAGATAGACCACCGGTGTAGACGGACCAATCGGTGTGGCCCCCCACACCAGCGCTGCAGTCGGTGTCGGTAGATGTTCTTCTTGATCAGACAGACCCACGCTTAGCTTTTCTCGTGAGTGCCATGCGTATTTTAAGAAGAAAACTTCGCTTACTTCTTTTGAGGAATTGAAAAAAAATTATACTAGATTTCTTTATCACGTGGCTAAGTTACTTTATATGACTTTGACCTAAGATCAGTGCTATAACTGAAGTGCCGATTTGGGTACAATCGTAACCTAAAATGGTATGCTATTAGCGATGTTTTTCTGAACGGGGAGCTGAACCGTCTACCCTCCGACAACGGAGTAGATGGACCAGTGAAATTTGGGGTAGTTGGCCCACTTAAAAGAACCTAGGATAGTCGGAACATATTTTCTACTAGGGATTTACTTTCTATACAAATTAACTAACACTATAAAAAATTATTTTGAGTACAAATGCGTATCCTGGTAAGTTGGAAGTTTTTTCTGTTACAGCAAAACGCCTATATTTCATAAAAGAAAAGGCACATCTGGGAAAGGGAATGGGCTGAAGGTAGATTGAAAAACGGCAGTCAAAGCTGTTGAGAACAACGAAATGGGAGTTAATGATGAAGCAGAAGCCTCTGGGGTACCGAAAAACACCTTCAAAAGAGCCTTAAGTCACAGAGTCTAGACAAGTATTCCATGGAGAAAATTCCATTGATAGGAATTGAGAACGAAGGAAAAAGTCGTTGGACATGTTAAAAAATTACAATCAAGGCATCTCCAACTAGAGATTCAGTACGTTCCACGGCTTATTATTTAGCAGAGAGCCTGCAACTAAAACATGATTTTAATCATGAAACCAAGCAACCAGGCTACGATTGACTTTCTTCTTTCCTTGTACGCAATTCTGAACTTTCCATGTGGCAGTCTGAACAGGCATCTATTGCAAGAGCTTTATAAGGGCACTTTGACCTTTTGAAATGCTTTGGAAGAAAATGGTCTTATTGATAAACAGGGAATCATTTTCAACATGGGTGAAACACGTTTACAGTTGAACAATAAACCAGGGAACATAGCTGCCTTAAAAGTTTCTAAGACTGTGATTTCAGTTGCGTCGGGAGAAAAGGGTGATCAAATCTCAGTACTCACATGTGCAAGTGGAGAGGGTGCATTGTAGTTACCCTTTTGCATAATGAAAGGGAAGAGTTTAAAGCAGGAGTTTTGTGACGGTTTGCCACCTGGTGCTGAAGTACAAATGTCTCCAAAATCTGGCTATGTAAACACTGAGCTATTTTTTGATTCGATGAAAACCCGTTTTACTCCAAGAAAACCAGCGGGGAAGGTATCCCTCCTTCTAGGTAGACACACATCGCATACTGCTTTGAACTGCTGGAGTTCGTAGAAAATAATGAAGTAATTTTGATAAGTATTCTTCCCCAGACCAGCCATTGTCTTCAGCGATTAAGTCGTGCTGTCTTCAAGTCTTTAAAAATGAACTACTGTTCTGTTGGCTTCAACTACATGACCAATAATCCTTCAAGGAAGGTAACCTGGCTGCAGTTTGGTACATTTCTTAGCTTAGCTTGGGAGAAGTCAGCAAACTTAGATAATGGAATCAGTGGTTTTAGAAGATGTGGAATCATTCCTTTTGAACCCGATACTGTAACAGACTATGTTTTTCTGTCAGATTCCACAGACCCGAGGGGTCTAGATACATTTCTTGTTTCTGAGAATGATACTACATCTAATGCTGGTTCTAGTAGTTCAAGAAATGATGTCACTGTTGTTGGTCCTAATAGTTCAAGAAGTGATGTCGCTGTTGCTGGTCCTAGCGGCTCAAGAAACGATAGTGATGCCGGTACTTCAAGTAGCTATAAAAATATTCCTGTACTTGCATCCTCCGAAGAATACGAGGATATCTCAGAAAATGTAACCTCTTCGAAGTTACTGGTCAAAATACGTCCAGTGCCTTGTGTCAATAAAGTTCAGACTCTGAAAAGAAGGGTTCAAACTATATTAATATTTTTAAGCTCTCCAAAATACATTAGATTAAGAGAAAAGATGAAAAGGAGAAAAGAAAGGGAAGAAAAGAAGAACGATGAGGAGAAAAAGAACAATGATAGAGAGGGAAAGAAAAAAGGGAGGGAGAAAGTGAGAGAAAGAAGAAAATAACGATTAATAATTGGACGAGAATGCAAAAGAAGAAATTCTGTACGTCACACTCAGAATATGAAGATATCGATATTAATACAATTTGCAGCGATAATCTTAATGAAGGTGGCTAGGGTGAAGAGTATTGTGGATGGGTATAAAGAACTACAGTGAAACAAAACGAGATCACGATTGGATTAAGTGTGTGTCATGCTCTCGCTGGAAACATGAAGGGTGCAGAAGACTCGAAAATAAATGCGATTTCTGTAGGAAGCGATATTCTATAAAGAAGATGACTGCAGAACGATTAAATGTTCTGAACCATGTGAAAACAAATTAGAGTACCTACAGTTTCTAAGTATATTGACTATCAAATTTACTTCCCTTTTTCATACGGTTTATAACTCTATACTTATCACTTTACAAGCCATTTATAACTGTATACAAGAAAATAAACAATGTTTATACCTTTGATAAACTGTATTTCTTGTGTTATACCCTGATTTATTAACGTATACTGGAGATCCATGAGTCCGTAGGAGGTGGCCCGTCCAACCTGAGTACCCCCAGGATAGATGGAGCACTGATTAAAAAATCATTACTTGAAGTGTGTGATCAGCCTAACGGTTGAAGAGCTGCGTACAATTGTTCAAGTTCATATACACGTATTATAAAAATGCATGCCAAATCCTAGACGTATCAAAGTTTTCGAAAAAATTACTATTAATCGAAGTATGGTCCAAGTATCCTGCACTTACCCAACATGTCAACGAAATCTACAAATGAAGTGATAGGCACTGAAATGTAAACAGCAGTTTTAACTGATCGAATTTCCTGTGCAGGGTCAAAACCTCCTATGAATCAAGGATGTCTGGGTACAGCCCTGAAACAAAACAGCAATCTTCGCAGTGAAAGACACCCAAGAAAGCGCACCAAATTCGCAGCAACGTCAAGTCAATGGTAATGCATTCTTTTACATAGAGGGTGAAAAAGAAGCCCACGGACTAATTTCAAGGTGTTGTAATATGGAACAAAGTAAGAAAATAATATGTAGTAAACATGGCCCCCAAAATGCACATTTTGAGAGCTGTGATCGATTGTTCATCTTCGATACTGTGAATCACATGTCTTGTAGAGCTATCTCTTTGCTTTCCATATTTTAAAGCAGGTAGTATAGATCAAAACAAGAAAAGACAGTCCATCAAACATGAGATCTAATGCACATCTTAAGAGCTATGAGCATTATTTAGTAGAAGAGGGTTTCACAAAGGCTACGATGAGCAAGTGCTCATAGTTCTTTAGGTATTCTCTTTAGTGCCTACGCTTACTGGAAATTCTTTTCTTGGTTTGATCCTCACCATCACCTCTCAAAGTGTGGAAGGCAAAGAGCTTTTAGCAGAAAAGCTGTCTCTCACAGTAGTGAGAAAAAGTGCTCATAGCTCTTTAGGTGTTCATAATAAAACCCACGTTTATCAGATTTTCTGTCCTGATTTCGTCCACACTACCACGTCTGGAAGTTTGTCGTTGGAGTTCTGTTTCACCGTGTATATGTAATTCTCCATCAGAAATTTCTTCTATGTGGTCAGACACAGACACGGAAGTTTTGCTATGATGTTTTCAGGAGACTGAGGGAAGATATTAGAAACAAACAGCCTGAAACATGAGTGAATAAGAGCTGTTTGCCACATCATGACAGTCCACCGGAACACACACTTCGTTCATTGCGAGGGAATTCCTGGAAGAAACAACATGACAAATGTCCCCAAGGCAGGCTATTCGCCAGAACTAGGCACCTGATATTTATTTCGCTTCCTTGAAATGAAATTTCAATTGAAAGAGCGGCTTCTGAGTCCATAAAAGAAATAAAAGTGGAATCGCAACTAATTTTGTACGTGATTTAGTCAACGGGGTTTCAGTATAGCCTCCCGTAATGGGAAATCTAAGGAAGCGTTGCATCCAAGCGTGAGGAGGCTACACTGAAGGTGGCGGTGGAAACCGATAAGTAAAGGAAGTTTTTTGATTTTTGTGACGATATTCCTGGAAATTTTGGGTAACACTTAGTAGGTATGTAGTGTAAGAGAGCTAAGGCGTGCAACCGAATATGGATATGAATACAAGGGTGTTCAAATGATGGAAACACCCCATACGCAACACGTTACCATGCCTAATATGTGTAGGAAAACCGTTGGCGCTCTAAATAGCTTCCAGTTGTCTCGGAACTGATAAATACAGGTCCTTTATGGTTTCCAGGGGTCACTTACACCGTCATTTCTGCAAAACAGTGGAAAGTTCGCGTACTGATGATGGACATGGATAGCGATTACACAGCCTTCTCTCAAAAATAGACCACAAAGACTCAATAATATTGAGGTCTGGTGACTGAGGTGGCCAGGGAGATGTAACAATCCATCAACGATATCATAAAACCAATGCTGCATGGTGCGAGATGTGTGGACAGGGGTCCTGTCGTCCTGGAACACACCACCACTGAGGAACAAATGTTGTACCATGGGATGGACTTGATCAGCAAAAATGGCCACATAAGTCTTCGTAGCGATGCGATCTTCCAGATTTGCTATTGGGCCCATAGAATTCTGCGATATGGCTGGCAAAGTCATCACCAAAACTTCGCCATGTTTGACTCTTGGGTCGTAAACTCGGCCAGAAGTTGGAAACAGTTTGAAACGAGACTCATCTGACCAAATGACTTTCTTTCATTGCTCCATGGTCCAGATTTTATGGCTTCTGCACCATGTTTTCCATTACGGTCGTTTATATCAATGATGAGTGTTTCTGGAATACCGGCTATTCCTACAGTTGCCTGCTTATGAAGCTCCCGTCGCATTATTTTGCTGTTGGGCGACATTCGATTCTGCGGTCACTTCTGTAGTTGTCGTCCTCTTATTTAACGCCTCAGTCCTCTTTAAAGATCGTCTTTTACGATCACTCAACAAACAAAAGTCCGCGTTGTAACTTAGCGGATGATGTTTTTCTGGTTTCCCTGTACACGGTATACAGGGTGAGTCTCCTAACGTTACCGCTGGATATATTTCGTAAACCACATCAAATACTGACGAATCGATTCCACAGACCGAACTTGAGGAGGGAGGCTAGTGAAATTGGTTAATACAAACCATAAAAAGATGCACGGAAGTATGTTTTTTAACACAAACCTACGTTTTTTTTAAATGGAACACCGTTAGTTTTGTTAGCACATCTGAACATATAAACAAATACGTAATCAGTACCGTTTGTTGCATTGTAAAATGTTAATTACATCCGGAGACATTGTAACCTAAAGTTGACGCTTGAATGCCACTCCTCCGCTGTTCGATCGTGTGTATCGGAGAGCACCGAATTACGTAGGGATCCAAAGGGGACGGTGATGGACCTTAGGTACAGAAGAGACTGGAACAGCACATTACGTCCACATGCTAACACCTTGTTATTGGTCTTTTCCACTGACGGCACATGTACATTACCATGAGAGGTGAGGTACACGTTCGACGGGCGTTTCATAGGACGTGGAGGACGCATAAATTGGCCAGCCCGTTCTCCTGATCTTACACCTCTGGACTTCTTTCTGTGGGGTACGTTAAAGGAGAATGTGTATCGTGTTGGTGTATGGCTATTTTAATCAAAATGCCCAACGGGCATGTGTTATGTATGCTACTCGGTATCCTGGACGACATCATCCAAGTGTCCGGACCGTTCGCCGAACAGTTACGTTATTTAAGGAAACAGGAAGAGTTCAGCCACATATGAAACGTCAACCACGACCTGCAACAAATGAAGATGCTCAAGAAGGTGTTTTAGGTGCTGTCGCGGATAATCCGCACATCATTAACAGACAAATTGCGCGAGAATCGGGAATCTCAAAAGCGTCGGTGTCGAGAATGCTACATAAGTATCGACTGCACCCGTACCATATTTCTATGCACCAGGAATTGCATGGCGACGACTTTGAACGTCGTGTATAGTTCTGCCAATGGGCACGAGAGAAATTACGGACGATGACAGACTTTTGCACGCGTTCTATTTAGCAACGAAGCGTCATTCACTAACAGCGGTAACATAAACAGGCATAACATGCAGTACTGGGCAACGGAAAATTCACGATAGATGCAACAAGTGGAAGATCAGCGACCTTGGCGGGTTAATGCATGGTGCGGCATTATGGGACGAAGTATAATTGGCCCCCAACTTTATCGATGGCAATCTAAATATTGCAATGTATGCTGATTTCCTACGTAATGTTGTACCGATGTTACTACAAGATGTTTCACTGCATGACAGAATGGCGATGTACTTCCAACATGATGGATGTCCGGCACATAGCTCGCGTGCGGTTGAAGCGGTATTGAATAGCATATTTCATGATGGGTGGATTGGTCATCGAAGCACCATACCATGGCCCGCACGTTCACCGGATCTGACGTCCCCAGATTTCTTTCTGTGGAGAAAGTTGAAGGATATTTGCTATCGTAATCCACCGATAACGCCTGACAACATGCGTCAGCCCAATGTCAATGCATGAGCGAACAATACGGAAGACGAACTACTCGCTGTTGAGAGGAGTGTTGTTATACGTATTGCCAAATGCATTGAGGTTGACGGACATCATTTTGAGCATTTATTGCATTAATGTGGTACTTACAGGTATTCACGCTGTAACAGCATGCGTTCTCAGAAATGATAAGTTCACAACGGTACATGTATCACATTGGAACAACCAAAATAAAATGTTCAAACGTACCTATGTTCTGTATTTCAATTTAAAAAACCTACCTGTTACCAACTGTTCGTCTAAAATTGTGATCCATATATTTGTGACTATTACAGCGCCATCTATCACCAAGTGAAAAAAATGGTCCAACTGAAACATTCAATTTAAAAAACCTACCTGTTACCAACTGTTCGTCTAAAATTGTGTTCCATATATTTGTGACTATTACAGCGCCATCTATCACCAAGTGAAAAAAATGGTCCAACTGAAACATTCATATTTCTTTACGTATTACACGAATATGTAATAAAAAATTGGTGTTCCTATTTTTAAAAAATGCAGTTTGTATCAAAATGGTTCAAATGGCTCTGAGCACTATGGGACTTAACATCTGTGGTCATCAGTCCCCTAGAACTTAGAACTACTTAAACCTAACTAACCTAAGGACATCACACACATCCATGCCCGAGGCAGGATTCGAACCTGCGACCGTAGCAGTCGCGCGGTTCCGGACTGTGCGCCTTAACCGCGAGACCACCGCGGCCGGCGCAGTTTGTATCCGTTTGACCTATGGCAGCGCCTTCTAGCGGGCCAACCATAGCTCCATCTGGTTTCCCCCTTCAAGCTAGACAAGTTTCGTCTTTGTAGTTTTTTCGTTTGACGCTTATTTCCTGAGATATTTGGCCCGGTCACGATCAATGGACCACCCTGTATAGGTGTTCGTTCTTTCCGCGCGCTATACGAGATTGGAATAATAGAGAAATGTTAAGGTTCGATGAACCCTCTGCCAGGCACTTAAATGTGATTTGCAGAGTATCCATGTAGATGTAGATGTAGATGCATTTATGTTCGAGAATGAATTCCTATCAGCATTCCTATGTTTCTACCCATCGCCTGTATATCTTAACAGGATTTTCGTTCAGTTATAGTGGGCAATGGGAATAATTTTCTGGTGCACGAGTATAATTTTCACATTTGCAGCTGCTAAATTCTAGCAATAAACCTAAAAGGAAAATAAAATTTGTAGAAATATTGAGTCACTGAAGTCCTTTTCGAAGACTCTTCCCTATGTCAGAGAACAGAGAACGTTCTCTCATTAGAAAAGTCAAAGTCGGTGTCATAATTCTGTTGCTGTAAACATTAAGAATTGCTGCGAACATCAGAAAATTCTGAACATTGACCGTTACAGCTTATTGAAAACCACCGTTGGTTCTGCACATATATGAGGAGGCCTGTCCCAGCTGCATCGCCCTTTTCATGTTTGTGTGTGCTTATATCCTTTGATGGTTCAGCGAGCTGTGGAAATTCTGACATCACACATCAGTAAGCCTTGCTCGTAAGATCACGAGTAAGCAGCCGAGGACCTCTTGACAATAAGCGTACACGGTCTCGTCTGATATTACCTGGGTCTGCGATGGAAGAAGTAGTCAGCTTTGTCAGTGTTAATGTACAATAAACTTTTCTTCCAGTCTCAAAAAGTTATTTAACTGCACCTTTCATTATGAATCACTGTATTAACATCTGTAATGAAAGTATGTCAACTTGTGAGAATGGTATGGGGACAAATACTGGGATTAACCAATCTTCAGTACATCCTCACAGCCACTACGCTCGATGTTACTTGGTCCGGTTTCTGATTCATCGCTACGCCACCTTCACAAGTTTCACTAATATGTACCCATTGTTTTCCTCAGGACCACGTATGCACAATAGTGGCGTACTGATAAATGTGAACAACCTAAATTCGCGCAAGAGGTATTCAAATCAGTGCTTTAGCACAGTTTACGACGATAATCTGTGAATGACGTCTGTGCTCTAAATATAGGGTTACTAGTCCCCTACATGAGTTGCGATGCCGTTTACGACTACACGTCGTTCTGTCAGCAGAAGTACATCTGCCCGAATACTATACTGGAGCATCCTACTTAACCACAAGTCGCGTTTGACAAAGGCAGACTGTCTCTTGAAATACAAAAGAAGACGAAATATAAGTACCAAAACGAGACAAATGGAAAAAAAGTAAGCAAACTTGTTATTATTTTAGAAGCAATCGCCATAACTCTTATTACATTTATCCCATATGCTGCCGAGGTTGTTTCGACTGCGATGCAGAAATTTCTCCGGGATTCTCTTACACATCCTCCATACAGTTCCGATCTCTCCTTATGCTATTTCCGTATTTTTGGAGGCCTGGAGAAATACATTCGTGCTCCTTGTTTCCCTTCGGATGAATAGGTCCACGCCTGTGTACAAGCCTGGTTCCGTAGACAATCGTAAATATTTTTCCGTGAAGGCACAGACCGACTTGTCTCAGAGTGGGATAAATGTATAAGCAGTTATGGCGATTACTTTTGAAATAGTAAACAGTTTAATTACTATCTTCGATCCGTCTCGTTTTCATTTGTCTGCCCCTTACACGAGGGGCGTTCACTAAGCAATGCAACATATTTTTCTTGTGAAAGCAGTTTGGACTTATTCAGTATTCCAATACGCCATATTATTCCCCACTCTTTAGGCCAAAAAACCTTCTTCTTCAACATAATCTCCGTTCAGTCCAACGGACTTACGCCACCTTATTGGAAGGGTCTGTATGCCCTCATGGTACCATTCTGCTGCTCGACGTCGGAACCATCAATAACCATAATTAGCCTCCCAACCATCCACGTACTGCTTTCAGCAGAGTGCACCGTTCATTGGGCCAAACAGATGGAAGTTGAACGGTGCGAAAACAATGGTTCAAATGGCTCTGAGCACCATGGGACTTAACTACTGAGGTCATCAGTCCCCTAGAACTTAAAACTACTTAAACCTAACTAACCTAAGGACATCACACACATCCATGACCGAGGCAGGATTCGAACCTGCGACCGTAGCGGTCGCGCGGTTCCAGACTATAGCGACTAGAACCGCTCGGCCACTCCCTTGGGTGCGCAGACCTGTGTGAGGTTTTGCGTTATCACGGAGAAACAGTAGCTCGTTTGCATTTTTGTGGCGACGAATACTCCCTCGGACAACGCTGTACAGTTCAGCGTTGATCGTTGCAGCACGAGGGAGGACTTCAAACAGATTAACCTCCTCAGAATTCAAGAAGACCGTCGTCGTGACTAGACCAGGTAAGCATGCAGCTTTGTCACGATCAGCCTCGTAACGTGCAAGCAATTCCGCACGGACAGTGCTTCGTTGCTCTTTGTGGACTTTGTCATGCGACGAGCAACACAGAAGGCCCAACTGGTGATCGGGTGTTTCAGCACTACCACCAGGGAAGTACAGATGAGACTGCGATCCATCGATCACCTCGAATGAGAGTGTGCGCACGTTCCAACATCGCATGAGTCAGAGCTGTGTGCGGTGCGGCCGGCTGGCACACGGGAGATCAGACAGGTTTGCCCGACCTCCTTGCGATGTCGACAGACGCTTCGGCAACAACTCACCTTGCTTTTGTTCACTGCCTGGTCTCCGTGCCTACGAATACCAGCTATGTTCTGGTTTCTCGCCAAAAGAAACTCAATGAAAGCTCTCTGCTTGGAACGCACGTCCGTATATGTATAGCGCCGTCACCTATCGGAACTTCATGACACTATGGGTGCTAGAGGGTGAATTTTCCTCGATGTCCCACAACAATGTGCGCATTTTTCCAACAGAAAGTGTCCGAGAAAGAAATGTGATGCATTCCTCATCAAACGCCCCTGTTGTAGTGGTCTTCAGTCCAGAGAATGGTTTGATACAGCTCCCCATGCTACTCTATCCTGTGCAATCTTCTTCGTCTCCCATTACCTACTGCAGCCTACATCCTCCCGAATCTGCTTAGTGTCTTCATCTCTTGATCTCCCTATACGATTTTTACCTTCCACGCTGCCCTCCAATACTAAATTGGTGATCTCTTGATGCATCAGAACATGTCCTACCAACCGATCCCTTCTTATAGTCAAGTTGTGCCACAAATTTCTCTTCTCACCAGTTCCATTCAATACCTCCTCATTAGATATATGACCCACCCATCTACAGCATTCTTCTGTAGCACCACATTCCGAAAGCTTCTATTCTCTTCTTGTCCAAACTACTTATCGTCCACGTTTTACTTTCATACCTGGCTACAGCCCATACAAATACTTTCAGAAATGTCTTCCTGACATTTAAATCTATACTCGATGTTAACAAATTTCTCTTCTTCAGCAACACTTTTCTTGCCATTGCCTGTCTACATTTTATATCCTCTCTATTTCGACCATCATCAGTTATTTTGCTCCCCAATTTTCTAATCTAATTCCTCAGATCACCCTATTTAATTCGACTACACTCAATTATCATCGTTTTGCTTTTGTTGATGTTCATCTCATACCCTCCTTTCAAGACACTGTCCATTCCGTTCAACTGCTCTTCGAGGTCCTATGCTGTCACTGACAGAATTACACTGTCAACGGCGAAACTCAAACTTTTTATTTCTTCCCCGTGGATTTTAAGTCCTACTTCGATTTTTTCTTTTGTTCTCTTTACTGCCTGCTCAATATACATTGAATAACGTCGGGGATAGGTTACAACCACGTCTCACTCCCTTCCCAATCACACCCCCAGTATTACGATTTAATGTTCCGTCGACGACGTGGACAACACAGACTTTCTTGAAGTGGAGAACCATCGTCTCCGCGTACAGTGTGTTACAAACACCTAAATTAAAAACTGCACAAAACGATAGGGGATTCTAAACATTATTTTTAACCTACTTGTGTGTCTTAAAGAACAGACAGTACTGAAGATCCGCAGCTGTACGAAATAGTTCGAAATGTATTCGCTAACTGCGAATTGTTTGTCATCAACTGTATTAGGTACAGATATACTGGCCATTAGCGACACCTAAAGATTTGTGCCGAACTAATTTTCGTGTGTCAAGCAATTTGTAGTTAGCGAATACATTATGAAATAACTTTTTTGAAATAAGAAGACTCTGAAACGAGTACTTTAGGCGATATTATATCCTGAGCAAACAATGCAAGTTATGGAATATTTGTGTAGAGCAAAAACAGTGCACAATCATCTGTCATATTTCCGCATTGGAATATACCATTCTTTACAGTTCAGGACTCGATAGTGAAGACAGAGTGCTACTCGATACAAGAAAGTCCATCATGCGTATAGTCTGCGATGCAGCAGGATGCACTGCTTAAAAAGGTAAACTGAAATGTAGCAATACAATGATTTTCACTCTATTATTGTTAAATTCCGTGCTAAAGTAAAGGATATAATCACTCCAATGCTTCCAAACAAAAGTGACTTTCGATTTAACCTTTTATATACATACGGACCACAGTAGTCTGGTACTTAATTTAATATAAATGTACGAGACATCATAAAGAAAGCAAGCACGGGGGAGGCCAGTTTTGCATTCTGCGACAGAGCGCAGAGTGTGACGAAGGAAGTGCACATTCGGGGCAGGGAGAGATGAGCAGTCAGGGTGTGACCGAAAGGCGAGCACGTCGAAGATGTGTAAGAGTTTCGAGAATGTTTCATAACATTCCTAACAGGCGGCCTTCCGATCTACAGAAGTTTAAAAGGCGGAGTAATCCCGCAAAACATGCATCAGCCAAGTATCTGCACTCGTCCATATAACGTTGGTGGGATGATTGGAAAGCTGTTATTTTCCGATCGTTAGAGTTAGAATTTTGTAAAAAATCTCTTATGGAAAGCTGACGTCTGAGAAATCTGTCAGATACATCTGAAGTGGAATCAGACGCAGTAATTAGTAACTATGAAACACGCAGCACGTGAATGACGCAAGCATCACGCGGAGAGGGTGGGGCGCTCCCGGGTAGAGAGTCGGCTGTGCGCGACGAGGGAAGGCGGACGTCTCGACCGTGTAGATTACACAGGAGTTGTATAGCGTGCGCGTGCTACAGATGCCGAAGTAAGTGACCGAATAGCTATTAGCTTTCAGATTCAGTTCAGGATCGCAGTCATCTTTAAAGCGTATTTTGAATGTTTGAATAGTGTGTTTGGAGAAGAAACTGCGCACTGAAGGATCCGTGACCTTCCTGATCAAATAAGTGCACTTTGGATATGCGCTTTGCCTTGAATCGTAGATTTTTTCGGTGATGTTACCGGAGACGACTCGACGGTCGCGGTATAGTGTTCTGAGTGAATGCGTAACATTCTGCTTATGCAGTCAAGGTGTGCAGTGAAACGTGCAATGTTAGGTATAATATTACAATAACTGCATTATAAGTTCCGCGCAGCTCGGAAAGTACCTTTACTGAGTGTAAAGAGTGCAAGTCAGATGAAGTCTGCATTCTCTGTAAGAATCAAATTTCCATGTATTCCATAACTTCATCGTGAATACGAAGGGTTGAATTTTCTGAGCTTATGATTTTCCATGAGGACACTTTGCGCTGTGGTGTAAGACACAGACTATGTCAATGTGCGAATATTACGCATAGAATGACGTTAAGATACTATGAAACGTCCCCTTTGAACAATTTTACATGACTGTGCTTAACCTGACACACAATATTTTTAGCGCAACGCAATCTGACTTTCAAAACTCCCTACTAAAGAATGGCCCTGACAAACATTAAACTATACCTTTCACAAATCACTTACCTCACAAAAATCCTCGCTGCTCAAGCTACTGCAATACAGCGAGCGCCACTACTGCCAGCTAAATAAAAGATTCAAACTACTGAAGGCACTAACTACTGATAGGGGTAGTTAGCAAATGAAAGATATTAATAGAGAGCAAACAATGTATTTACCTTAATATCATCACAAATCATAATATATATATATCAGTTCATGACAAACTGCAAACCTCCGCCATCTCTCTCCCCACATCCACCACTGCTGGCGGCTCACCTCCAACTGCGCAACGCTACGCGCTGTTCACAGCCAGCTGCCTAACACTACAATGGCGAGTATTACAACAATGCAAAGCAGCCACAGACTGCACACAGCACAGCCAGTGATTTTCATATTGAGCGCTACGTAACGTTGCCAATAAGAAAACATAAACAGCCTACTTACATAGAGAAAACATAAACAGCCTACTTACATAGAGAAAACATAAACAGCCTACTTACAATACCACCACATCCCCATAATAAATTGTCAACAGCAACATTTTGTTTTGCCGGCCGCTGCGGTCGAGAGGGTCTAGGCGCATCGGCCTAGCGGTTCTAGGCGCTTTAGTCTGGAACCGCGCAACCGCTACGGTCACAGGTTCGAATCCTGCCTCGGACATCGATGTGTGTGATGTCCTTAGGTTAGTGAGGTTTAAGTAGTTCTAAGTTCTAGGGGAGTGATGAGCTCAGATGTTAAGTTCCATAGTGCTCAGAGCCATTTGAACCATTTTTCTAGGCGCTTCAGTCCGGAACCACGCTGATGCTACGGTCGCAGGTTCGAATTTTGCCTCGGGCATGGATGTGTGTGACGCCCTTAGGTTAGTTAGGTTTAAGTAGTTCTAAGTCTAGGGGACTGATGACAGCGATATCAAGTCCCATAGAGCTTAGAGCCATTTGAACCATTTTAACCAATTTGTTCTGGTAATGCTGGTACGATTAACAATCCCCTTTGCTGGCGTAAATTCATTTCAGCTTTTTTACGTAATGTAACGGTTTCAAGCAGAGACAGAGATTACTTTGCGGAGTTCGAGTAATAAGGCAATAATGTAGGTTCACAAGATGAACTGCAGATCGGCGGTCAACAGCTGAAATGTACGGCAAGCCACTACACAAGTTCGTTCCTGACCTCAGCCTCAGGCACCAACGGCACAAGTAGCCGTGCCATTGGACTAACAAGAGCATTCGTAAATATTCTTGTAAAGTCGTACAATGGTGTTTTCAATTGCAGCGAGATCCTTGTCTAGATTGATGAAAAACCGATAGGCCAACCTCGCCTCAGAGTGCAAACAACAAGTATCTACAATCATTTTTGGCTGTAATTATACTTCTTGTTGCCCACACAAAGATTTTGTTCCAATACGAGGGTCGACTACCCTAGTTCGATATTTATGGTCGTGAACACCGGAAAAATAATACACACGTAGTGAAAGAAAAACCAGCGCGATCACCGGATCTTACTCGTATAAAGATTTTCTCTTTGGATGATATTTAGCCGTCGGCGTATAAGATTCCTGTATAAATAGAGGAGGAAATGGTTTAATAGAGTCCTACCTGCCCGCCACATTCTACAAGGGACAATGGGGATGGAGAGTATGGCAAATTCTAAACACCAGGTCACATTCAACAAGTCACGAACTTCAGTTGCTACAGTAGGATAACTGTTTTGATAAACAAATTATAGAATACTAATTTTAAAACAAATTATTAAATACTAATTTTCGACAGCTAGTTCATGAACCCAAATTACTCAGTCATCTGTATAATTTTGACTTATGATTTGGGACATGATTTACATAAGCGAATGTGGCTGATGATACGTTTACTCTGATCCTGTAGTCAATACCAAAGGAAAATTTTTACTAGCACTGTTCGTTACTGATCCATTTGCAGAGCTGGCTCCTCTCCAGTCTACAATTGACTACCAACAAGTGGATGAACCGAGCATTATAAAGTGAGTTTCAAAAAGGTTCATTCGATTTCACAAGACGTCTTCTACATGAATCAAAACAGAAACTTGACGTGAATTACACATAGAATAATAAATTTCTTTTATTTTTTTATTTTCAAAAAACGCTACCTGATTGTACACGAGTACATCTTTTACATAAATGCGCATCTACATTTTACAGTTACGTTTAGGATCAAAATCTTCATTTACCTTTAACAACCATCTCCATCGGACGCCGATAAACACTCAATGTACAGTAAAATTCATCACATACTTTTACAAGTATACCTGGAGGTAGTTATTTCACTGGTATTGTTATTCGGGGTCGCAGTTCGCTAAAAACTGTTAGAAGGGAGGTGCATACACAAAGAAGGAACCATATCGTTGTGCATAAAATGCAGGATCCCATGCTACTACTACAGGACAGTCCACAGTAGGTTAGCGTTCGCTACACTGATTAAGAAACCGACTTACACTTTTGAAGTTTGTAGTGAAATCCTAAACAATTTTACTACAAAGAAATAATTCAGTAGCTAGCGATATACTGAACAAAGAGTGGTAGTAATTCTTGAGAAGTGTGGGAACAGCGCATGCAGATACATATCTACACTAGAGCGTCATTGGTATTACAAATGTAGGTGTTCAAGGAGCGTCACCTAGAGAGGTCTAATAGTACAAAGGCGCTGCACTAGCATACGACAGATCGATGATTAATTCCCTGCGCAACCATCCCGAGTGAGGTTTTCAGCAGTTTACCTAAACTGCTTAAGGCAAAGGGCGGGAAGTCTGTTGCTCCAAAAGGAGCACAGTCGAATGCCGAACCGGAGCTTATTTTCGGTCTGTAATAAACTCGGCATCCACGGAACGATATAATCTTAGTTTCTAATCCTTCCTCCATTCCTTGAAGCAATCACCGATCCACCAAATCTGCGTTGTATCAATAGTACATCACTGCTGGAAGAAAAGTATACCAACTTAGTTATACAAACCGGCATGAGTTGACAAACAATCGAAGGTTGATCTGACTGCCGATTTCAGTATAATCATTGTTATACGAGAAGAACAACATTTTTTCAAGAGTCTTTAGACTTTTTGATACGACTTACGGTGATTTTCTTTCCTGTGCAAATATTTTTTTGTTATTTTACTTTTTTTAGCAATAGCACTTACATCCAGTGTCCTCGACTATTTGCAAGACATATTCCAGTCTATTTCTTCCACTAATATTTTTACTATCGATTGCTCTCTGAAGTACTGTGCTGGTGCTTCACACATAAACTTATGTCCTATCATCCTGGATTACTCCTAGTCAGTGTTTCCAGCACAGCACGTTGCTCACCGATTCTGCTGATAATCTACTCGTTTGTCACATATCAACTGCATGTAATATTCTGCGAATTTCTGTAACAACTAACATCAAATTCATCACTTGTTATCCATTTTTTCCACCGTATTTCTTCCATACAGTGTTATATAGATATATATTCTCAGAAATTTCTTCGTCGTATTATGGTCTACATCTGATACTAGTACATTTCTTTCAACAAGGAGGCCTCCTTCTGTCTGCGCTTGTCTGCTTTATATCTTCCTTGCTTCTTCCGCCATGTGTCAAAGATGACACAATTTCTGCATTTCGCCTGCCATGTCCCCAACTTTGTTGTTACGTTCATCGTTAATCTCTTTTCTACTATTCCTCGCTGCTTTCATCATTCATTGGTTTGCTCTTAGCCCACATTCTGTGTTCATTAAAATGTTCATTCAACTCAACGGGTTCTGTAATTTTTCGCCAAATTCACTGAGGTTTTCAATGTTGAAAGAGTACGACTGAGTCGTTGACATACTCCTGTAGATATCAGTGTCAGCAGAGGTTGAATTGTTCGAGAGTCAGATCGGTCTGCAAGGATTCAGATGCACTTAATAAAAAAAAAAATGTTGCGCAACCGATAACTAACAGAACAGCTGTAGCCCTAGCAAATACGGCACATGGTTCTTGTACGTCAGAAAAGATAACAAACGCAGTGTGAAGTGAAATAGTTGTCCATACTGATATCCGTTTATTACGAAGTTAGCTACCAACATTCGTGAATAATCAGTTCCATCGGAAGCAGTGCAGAAAATAAGAAAATTATGAATTGTTGACATAGGTGAACACAAATATAACACTTGAATACCTCGGCAAAGACTGAATAATTCAGACGGAACTAAACGCGTTTCTGAGCAGGAACTACGACCTCCCTCTTTTCCCTACAGAGGAAGCCATAAACCAGTATGTCTCAGAATTGAAGTTCTGGCACAAATAAACAAAAATTATTTTTCAGTCATATTTTGCGTACCACTCAACGTCATGGTGTAGATCACAGAATTCTACTTTGAAGGTAAAATCTGATGGTATTAACTGTATACCACTGGTAACAGCGTATGTGTTAAAATATGTATACAATGTCACTGCAGTAGTAACACTAAACACTGGTAAAGAAAAAACACAGCTTGTTCCCCTGATAATACTTGTGACTTAGATAAATGATTCTGTGAAAATATTAAAAAAACAATTCTAGAACTGTTATATTTGCTGATGGAGCGTTATATGAACAAGAAACCCAAATCTCTCCGTATTAGACACAGCAAATGAAACAGCTGTGACAGATAACAAACGGCTGACGGAAATCTCCTATTATCTTGATCTCACATAAATTTAGACTTTGAACAAATATAGATAACTACCGATACAATAACTACACATTCTGGCATCACAAAAACGATGAACAATATGCAGCCTAGGGTCTAGATAGAAAACAAGTTGAAGAACTCCAATATGTTGATTAGATAACAAAGACCCTCAGTATGCAATGTTTTTCACTCGTTAGAATCCGTCAACTGTGTCGACGCAGAAACAGTTGTGCTGACTTATTTACACGCATTCTCTCCCTGTTGGCCTCTGGGATTTATTCTAAGGTAAAGGAACAAAATTTAATATTTATTTTACAAAATTCAGGAACGACAGCTTGTGTAGTACGTATAACCAGTGATCGAACACAGATTCTTTCTTTTTATTTAATGTAGTCTTTGATTAATTGTGAAAATCAATTTCAAAATTAAATGTGTCTCGCTCTTCATAAACACTAACCAGTTTCTTCGTTCTTTTACGTCCCTTTTACATGGATAAGAATATGGTTCTTTATTACCACTGCAAGATCTTTAGCAAGTTATCTGAATACTTAAGAGAAGAAATCGGGAACCTCCACTAACTGAATTTAAAATTTAAAACACATTAGGTATTTCCGCAACTTATTTACTTACCTGGATTTGAGAACTGAAAATTCATGTAAGAAGCATTGTAATTAGGTCCACCCAATCATAATGTAGGTGATTTTAATGTTTTTATACCTTATAGTGTACTCATGCAATTGTTTAGAAATTGTGGCTAGTAAAAAGCAGTTATATCGTATAATATTTGGAAGAGTGGCCTTTTTCAGAGTAGTCTTTCAGCTACAATTGTTATTTTTTAAGCTGTAAAGTCAACAGTATTTTAATTATAGTTAATTGATAATACAACCTATTGTTCTAAAAAACTTCTCCTTTTTGGAAATGTGCATGTCGATTCGTTCCTTATAATTTATAATTCTTCTAGTGGTGTCATGCTAGAGTACAATGTCTTATTTATGAATCAGTTACTAAACAAATTAGTTAATGAATAAACTGATGAATTAATGAAAACGTTACTCAATTTTGAAGTTGATAATTTGTATGAAAAGAGATACATCATGTTCATTACTTGAGTCTTTTAGTGTATCAAAATTGCTATTACAATCAGGGAAGAGTAACTGTCAGTCTTTACTTGGGTACATACTGAAGATGGTATGATTTAATTACAAGTTATTGCTGTCAAATTATGTTTATATTCGATGTAATTAATTGAAAACTTTAATTTTTAAGGAACATACCGAAATAAATATCAGCAAAATATTCACAGTTTTCTATTTAATTTGAATGAGAACCGCTCTTCTTAGGGACGGCGAGAAATCCACTTAATCATATTATTCTACTGTCAGTTCTGTGAGCTTAGCCCACAGAAATGAAATGTCCTGACGTTTTTTCGTAGTTGGAAATGTCAAGTTCTGATGAGCATAGAGCACATACGCGGCCTTTAATGTGTCCTTATATGATCTCAGATTCGTAACGTTTAATGAACAGTGCTCTTTGATGTATAGAGCCAAACCGACTCATACTTTTCGGACGTAATAACTGACGTTCCACAGGCTCTCCCGCACAGATCGACACTATCTGCCTAGGGGGCACTTACACAGTACTGAGGAAACTGCTGCCAGAATATAGGTTACGTTCCACTGAGCACATCAAATCCTCATAAACAGCACGAAACAGCGCTCAAGATGTGAAGCTAATGAGAATCCAGCGGGAACTTAGCCTTGTAAAGTGGAAGCTGTGTACACGATGAACGGGTCCGAAATATTCTCTACTACAAAAAACGATAGACAGTGCTGATTCTACAGCTGTTTGTTAAGACACATGGCTCAGTTAAACGGGTAAAACATTCTTTTTACTGGTGACAGTAACATTTTTAACATAGATTAAACGCCAGAACTCCTAGCACAGAAAAGAATGAAACTCTCATTTATACGCATAATTGGTCATCATGCAACTTGCCCTGAACATTAAGAAAAAAAATCTGCATGAATTTCTGATTAAAGGGGTAAAATAATTGCGTAAAACTAAATGTGGGTGAAAATTTCTTAGATTGTATAACAAAAATGAATCTTTTGAGAATTAACATTGACTGTCACTTGCAGTGCAATGAACATACAAGTGCACTAACAAAAAAAGTCATCAGCATGCTTGCCTGTAATCGGTGTGCAACTGACAATGCCTTACAGGTACATGCTATTCCTACATGCACTCTGTCTTTAGCGATCGAGTGTCTTTCTTATAGCCTTATGTAAAAAAGATTGCAACAGTCTTAAAACTACAGAATACGGCCATTAGAATCCATATACATTATACGAGGGCAGTTCAATAAGTAATGCAACACATTTTTTTTCTCGGCCAATTTTGGTTGAAAAAACCGGAAATTTGTTGTGGAATATTTTCAAACATTCCCGCTTCGTCTCGTACAGTTTCATTGACTTCTGACAGGTGGCAGCGCTGTACGGAGCTGTTAAAATGGCGTCTGTAACGGATGTGCGTTGCAAACAACGGGCAGTGATCGAGTCTCTTTTGGCGGAAAACCAGGGCATCTCAGATATTCATAGGCGCTTGCAGAATGTCTACGGTGATCTGGCAGAGGACAAAAGCACGGTGAGTCGTTGGGCAAAGCGTGTGTCATCATCGCCGCAAGGTCAAGCACGACTGTCTGATCTCCCGCGTGCGGGCCGGCCGTGCACAGCTGTGACTCCTGCAATGGCGGAGCATGCGAACACACTCGTTCGAGATGAGCAACGGATCACCATCAAACAACTCAGTGCTCAACTTGACATCTCTGTTGGTAGTGCTGTCACAATTGTTCACCAGTTGGGATATTCAAAGGTTTGTTCCCGCTGGGTCCCTCGTTGTCTAACCGAACACCATAAAGAGCAAAGAAGAACCATCTGTGCGGAATTGCTTGCTCGTCATGTGGCTGAGGGTGACAATTTCTTGTCAAAGATTGTTACAGGCGATGAAACATGGGTTCATCACTTCGAACCTGAAACAAAACGGCAATCAATGGAGTGGCGCCACACCCACTCCCCTACCAAGAAAAAGTTTAAAGCCATACCCTCAGCCGGTAAAGTCATGGTTACAGTCTTCTGGGACGCTGAAGGGGTTATTCTGTTCGATGTCCTTCCCCATGGTCAAACGATCAACTCTGAAGTGTATTGTGCTACTCTTCAGAAATTGAAGAAACGACTTCAGCGTGTTCATAGGCACAAAAGTCTGAACGAACTTCTCCTTCTTCATGACAACGCAAGACCTCACACAAGTCTTCGCACCCGAGAGGAGCTCACAAAACTTCAGTGGACTGTTCTTCCTCATGCACCCTACAGCCCCGATCTCGCACCGTCGGATTTCCATATGTTTGGCCCAATGAAGGACGCAATCCGTGGGAGGCACTACGCGGATGATGAAGAAGTTATTGATGCAGTACGACGTTGGCTCCGACATCGACCAGTGGAATGGTACCGTGCAGGCATACAGGCCCTCATTTCAAGGTGGCGTAAGGCCGTAGCATTGAATGGAGATTACGTTGAAAAATAGTGTTGTGTAGCTAAAAGATTGGGGAATAACCTGGTGTATTTCAATGCTGAATAAAACAACCCCTGTTTCAGAAAAAAACTGCCCTCGTACGATTGGATACATGTATGTATGTTCCATATGCGTATCCCACATCTTCTCCTAAGCCGCTGGATCTGTTTCAACCAAACTAAATACAGATATCAGCCACTCTCTGTAAAGAATCACTGTGGTGGTAAGAACAACCTCCATCTCAAAGAGACTGAGGTGGGGTGAAAAGGAAGCGAAGCTCACGACGCACAAATAGCTACATATTCATCCAGTATTTGAAAATGAAATCACTTAGTGACTTGCAGCCAACTTAACACATAATTTCAACCCTTTATGAAACTTTTTCGCGCTGACATCTCGAAAAAAATTATGAAAACAGAGAAGTTTATCATTTATTACATTTTCAGTGTCCATGAGATAAAACTTCCGCATCAGGTGTGAACTTTTGATTCAGTACTTCTTTACTAATAAACCTATATCTATTCACAACTCATTATACAGAGAGTATTCACGTATACCACTGAATGTACCTGTAAAATATACCATTATGTAACGTATATCTCAGTGATATGAAATCATGAACTCAAAAATGATTGAAAAACGGCAGCTTCATGCATGACTTTTTAAGTTATTCCTTCTTTACCAGTAACTCTCACTTTTTTTTTGAGTCATCAGTCTTCCGACCATTTTAATGAGACCGTCCACGTATTACTCTCCTCTGCCAAACTCTTCATCTCAGAGTAGCACTTCCACTCTACATCCTCAATTATTTGCTGGATGTATTCCAATCTTTGTCTTTCTCTACAGCTTTTACCCTCTACAGGACCCGCTAGAACCATGGAAATTATTCCCTGTTGTCTTAATAGATGTCTTATATCCTCTCCCTTCTTCTTGTCAGTGTTTTCTACATATTCCTTTCCTCTAAGATTCTACACAGAATATCATTCCTTGCCTTATCAGCCCCACTAAACTTTCAACATTCGAAGTGCAGCAGTCTCAAATGCTTCGATTCTCTCCCGCCCCTATTTTCTCACAGTACACGTTTGACTACCATATAATGCTGTGCTCCAAGAGTAGATTCTCGGAAATTTCTTCCTCAAATTAACACTTATGTTTCATACTAGTAGACTTTTCTTGGCCAGGAATGCCCTTTTTGCCAGTATATACCACTGGATATATGTGCAAAATTATATCATTCATGATATAATTTATATATATATGAGGTAATAAACATTGAGCCGTGCAAACGAAATTGGAGGGCGAAATTCGCAAGAGGTACAGGTGAAATATGTGTGCAAGTATGTGTGGAATATGCTACATATGTATGTAATATATGTGACATGTGCGGACGCAGATCTATTTCAACCAAGCTTGGCACACATATTTCAACCTACCTGGAAAGAGATACTGTGTGGGTAAGAACCAGCAACCTCCTTTTGGGATGGGGGAGATAACATAGAGAGAGAAGGGGAGAGGAAGAGATGGACTGATACCTAGATGGAAGGAGGGGATTGGCAGAGAGAGGGAAAAAGAGACGAGGAATAACGAGATGGGGAACAGGAGATGGACTAATACGTATATTTGGAACAAATACATAGCTGGTTATTGCTGGGTACTCAGCTAGTAATAACTAAAATAGCAAAGAAGCTCCGCGTAACGACCTGTTTCAGCAGCTGTTGATTCTAACAGCACAGTGTGATTACATTTACCAGCCTGTTATGTTACCTAACAAACAGCAGAATTCATGATCATGGAACAAAAGTCGGACTAATCTTCGTAATGTTCCTTCTTTAATAAAATTATGAGAAAGATTACGATTACGTTGAATGAATGCGCAGAGAATACCAAACCTTTAAGAGATGACATTAATCCTTTAAGATATCGATGTAGTGAAACCTAGAAACAGCATACAGATGATATCCAATCAGTTAATGAAAGAATAGATCAGCAAGACACTCGGTAAGGTTCACGTCTTAAAGTTCACACAGAGACCTCTGGA
Source organism: Schistocerca serialis cubense (assembly GCF_023864345.2). Lineage (NCBI taxonomy): Eukaryota > Metazoa > Arthropoda > Insecta > Orthoptera > Acrididae > Schistocerca > Schistocerca serialis. The sequence continues at coordinate 260,776,904 of NC_064639.1, read as the reverse complement.
AGGCGATACAAAGTCTTTCTCCGTAAACACACAGAGGAAAGTAATCAGTACAAAGACAGGAAGTACAACAGCAGTTGCTCACTAGTCTTACAACCCATGCTTACGCTAGTATAACCTTCGTTACAGACGAGGTTAACACAATAAAGCAATCACAGAACCAAATACAGGCAGACGTAACTGACTTCAAAACCACTGTTGACACACGAATCCAAAGAGATGAAGAAAAGTGTACGGATGACATTGAGTCGTTAACCTCCCGTCTTGAACAATTAGAGCTGGTTCAGGATCCTGACACAATTAAAGCAGATTTGAAAAAGATGAACGGAACTACACGCAAACTACAGAAGGAAGTCGACGCTTAAGATTCAAACAATTTCACACACGTTCTTACGCTCACAGAAAGATGTGATGAGCTATCGGCAAGATTCGAAACGCTTGAAATTCAAACCGAAAATAAATCAGACGACACAGCTCCCATTCCGTTCACCGAATCTCAAGAATATCAGCACATGCAGCAAACATTGAATCAGTTTGTTGCACGTAACAGTTCGCTACATAGGAAAGTTAACAATTTACATCAGGAAGCAGAAAATATCAGAAAATTTTCTTCACGTTATCAGTTTCAAACTAACGTGCCATAGCAACAGTCACCTACTTTACAGCCCCACAATAATACGAGCAGACTACAAACAGTGTGTGACTTTGATACAAGTCAGTCACCTCACAATCAGTTTTCGCACGCCGACGAACCTTCTCAAAATCTACAACACGAAGTATTCGACTATAAACATTTCCTATCCGTACAGAAGTTCAAGGTATTTAGAAATAACCGCACAGACCTGCACCCCCTTGATTGGATGCAGCAATTTTCATTTTCGCTGCCACCAAACTGGCCAGTGACACACAAGTTGGAATTTATCGGCAGCTTTATTGAGAGAGAACCTTCGATGCGTATGAGACACATAGCAAGGCAATGTCACTCCGTCGAAGAGTTTCAAAATGCTTTTCTATCTGCGTATTGGTCGGAAACGACTCAGCGAGGTATTAAGACCAGTTAATCAGTTTATTCAGTTTTGAACACTCCAGTTTTCCCATTATCGTTCAGTTTCTTGAGTATATGGTCCAACAAAATCAGTACCTGACAGAACTGTAAAGCCAATCTGCGCTCATACAATTATTCATCTGAAACTTCCGCTCTCATTACAGGTTTCCCCTCTCACTGGACAGCGAAAGGAAAGCACTTGAGCTTTCAGGGACTTATTACAATTGTTAGAAATTTAGCAATCGGACTACTCATTTGTCAATAAAAAGTTTAATAACAGCAGTCAAGGTAACAACTCATTCGGTTACAACTACCAATCCCGCCATTCCATAACAAGAGAAATAAAAGATTTGGTTCCGATAACGATTTTCATGAACATTTTAATAAGACACAACAGTTTGACACTCAGTATATTCAGCAACAGCTACTATATCAGAATTTCGAAGCCGACAATCACAGTTTGCAGCCGCAATTCTTGCCGCAGGAGCAGCAGCCCGGAAATATCCATCAACAATACGGTTTACAAGCCCAACCGTAGGTCAATGTGCCAACTCCTAGCTTTGCCAGTCCAGCCCAGTACAGTAATTTTAGGCAACCGCAAGGGAATAACCAGCAAAGAAATTTTCACGACAAGCATGAAGGGAATAATCAACAATTTAAGCGTAATTTTGGCAACAGCAACTTTCATCACAATACAATCAGCCCCAGCAGTCTCCGTCCGTTCTTAATTAACCTAATGTTCGTTTCCATCCACCATGGCATTCTGCAGACCAAAACAACCGTACAGTACATATAATTGAATTACCACAGCAGTCTTCTGCCACCAATCAGTCCACTAGTAATGCATGACTAGAAACTACCGACGCTGTTCAATCGGAAAACGTGCAATGCAATTTTTCTACTCATAATACCGTTCAGAAAAACGTTAACCCTTCGATGACATTAAGGACACGTTGTTACAAGAGACACACCAAACTTAAAAAAAATATTTCTCATCCCGTAGTTGGAATTAAAATTGGTTTGTATTTATTTTCCGCAGTGATCGATTCTGGTTAACCAGTAACGGTGATAAATGAAAGAGCCTTTAATAAATGTAACCATGATAATTCTTGCGCAGCGTTTCCGCTAAGCAAAATTAATGTAAGAGGAACTGTTTCCGGCAAAGGAGTCGATGTCAAGAAACCAACACATTTATTATTTTCAATTGTAGGAATCACACTCTATTCGAACGTCTGGATTGTTCCCCTCCTCATCAGTGATGTAATAATAGGCATGGATTTTCTAGTTACGTATGACGCGATTATTGATTTTAAGAATTCATATCTGAAGCTTCAGAATGTCAAACAACAACTCGCTCTGGAGTTTAAAAACACGCTTTCGTCAAAAGCACAATACGATTTCCTTTAATCTTTGAACTGTTCAATTAACGCTGCGCAAAAACAAACAACGTATACGCCTCACAGCTCACTGACACACTGAGCAGCCCATTATGAGAAGCAAAATTTTTCTAGAAACACTTCTGTTCGATCTACGATTGATACGGATTCATGTGAAACCATGCAACAAATCACCATCGGGTCGGACATCAGCACGCTACAGCCTACTCCAAAGCAATGTAGCGCTACGCCGTACAAAACAAAACTCTGCTCCGCATATATAAAGCCCACTGTCGTCAAACCTACTTCCTTTTACTCGCGAAGCCAATTTGATGTAACAGCGGTGGACAGATTCTGTGAAATTAGTAACCAAATAATCAGCAGCAAATCAGTCCACAATAGAATAACCAGAACTGAATACCACCAGCGCCAAACTGCCCTGCAGGATTATTTGAAAACATAGATTTCCAAAACTAAGTATATTTACATCCATCTCAAAAATATTATGCCAAGTGAAACACAGAGCTGGATCAATTATATTGCACTATGTAAATACAACATAGCAGATTCCGCCATCACATAAATCACCTTTTATACGATTTTCCGTTCCCGGACTGCGACGTTACACACGATTTTGACACTCATACACTGAATTTGTCCATTTTTTTCCTTCTTTTGTAGCTATGCAACACATGAATGATGTACTGAAGTTGACTTTGCATCGTACAGCAATGATGAGAAGTTACTGAAATGCCAATAAGGTAAGTTTTAGCGCCAAGAATACGGATGCGATTGTAAACGAAATTATACGCACGCTTATTTCAACAGCAAGAATTTCAGAAGAGACTTTTACGGCAATTATTCCGAACTTTGTGTGTAACCAGCTACTTTAGTTATGCTACTGATATGCACCAATCTTGACGACATAGATTATTCATTCAGTCCGACGTCTTGCATTCTAAAGACATTACACTACTGCTATTAATATATTTTTTCGCCGTTCAGCTGTGTATAATTTAATTTTTTTTTTTTGCAACTCTTCAGGAACTATGCTAATTGCCAAATTTTTTAAAGATGTGCGTATTTATATTGCCAGTTTGTATATATGCTTATTCTGATTTACACGAGAGTGTACATAACAATATGACGCAACACAAATCTTTTTACCTGATCCATTTCCCATGCTTATACAAATCTATTGGTACCTTGTTTTCACGATTCCTTGCTTATTCAACATTTCATTGGGTGGCGACGTGCCCGGTAGGAAGAATCTTGCCGGTCGGTTCTCTTACCATAAGCTAAGGCCTTGCACACTTTTCTGTTTTCATACGCATGTGCGTGCAAAAACAAATGAAAGAGACATCATTTACTCTGATATGTGTCCAGCGGATCACATCCCTAGGGTGGTTCGACTGCTACAAACTGTAGCTCCAACATTTATTTCATAATAAGTACTCTCCTGGAAATGGAAAAAAGAACACATTGATACCGGTGTGTCAGACCCACCATACTTGCTCCGGACACTGCGAGAGGGCTGTACAAGCAATGATCACACGCACGGCACAGCGGACACACCTGGAACCGCGGTGTTGGCCGTCGAATGGCGCTAGCTGCGCAGCATTTGTGCACCGCCGCCGTCAGTGTCAGCCAGTTTGCCGTGGCATACGGAGCTCCATCGCAGTCTTTAACACTGGTAGCATGCCGCGACAGCGTGGACGTGAACCGTATGTGCAGTTGACGGACTTTGAGCGAGGGCGTATAGTGGGCATGCGGGAGGCCGGGTGGACGTACCGCCGAATTGCTCAACACGTGGGGCGTGAGGTCTCCACAGTACATCGATGTCGTCGCCAGTGGTCGGCGGAAGGTGCACGTGCCCGTCGACCTGGGACCGGACCGCAGCGACGCACGGATGCACGCCAAGACCGTAGGATCCTACGCAGTGCCGTAGGAGACCGCACCGCCACTTCCCAGCAAATTAGGGACACTGTTGCTCCTGGGGTATCGGCGAGGACCATTCGCAACCGTCTTCATGAAACTGGGCTACGGTCCCGCACACCGTTAGGCCGTCTTCCGCTCACGCCCCAACATCGTGCAGCCCGCCTCCAGTGGTGTAGCGACAGGCGTGAATGGAGGGACGAATGGAGACGTGTCGTCTTCAGCGATGAGAGTCGCTTCTGCCTTGGTGCCAATGATGGTCGTATGCGTGTTTGGCGTCGTGCAGGTGAGCGCCACAATCAGGACTGCATACGACCGAGGCACACAGGGCCAACACCCGGCACCATGGTGTGGGGAGCGATCTCCTACACTGGCCGTACACCACTGGTGAACGTCGAGGGGACACTGAATAGTGCACGATACATCCAAACCGTCATCGAACCCATCGTTCTACCATTCATAGACCGGCAAGGGAACTTGCTGTTCCAACAGGACAATGCACGTCCGCATGTATCCCGTGCCACCCAACGTGCTCTAGAAGGTGTAAGTCAACTACCCTGGCCAGCAAGATCTCCGGATCTGTCCCCCATTGAGCATGTTTGGGACTGGATGAAGCGTCGTCTCACGCGGTCTGCACGTCCAGCACGAACGCTGGTCCAACTGAGGCGCCAGGTGGAAATGGCATGGCAAGCCGTTCCACAGGACTACATCCAGCATCTCTACGATCGTCTCCAAGGGAGAATAGCAGCCTGCATTGCTGCGAAAGGTGGATATACACTGTACTAGTGCCGACATTGTGCATGCTCTGTTGCCTGTGTCTATGTGCCTGTGGTTCTGTCAGTGTGATCATGTGATGTATCTGACCCCAGGAATGTGTCAATAAAGTTTCCCCTTCCTGGGACAATGAATTCACGGTGTTCTTATTTCAATTTCCAGGAGTGTATTTGTGTACTTTGGTATATAGACTCTATATATCTTATGTTCATTTATTTCTGATGCCATTGTCTAATAAATTATCGTTACATTTGTTGTTAGATTAGTCATTCTTTGTATTATATAATGTTGCCATGTTTCATTTATACCCAGTCTTGTGCTATAGTTTGATATATATCTCTTGTACTTGATGATGTCGCTAGTTTACTTGCTTTCGCCTATGTAGATTAAGAAATCAACCTACCGTGTACTTGGCGCCTCTGATGTCTGTAATATGTACTCATGCATTTCCTGTATTTTGCAGAACCAATGTACCAAAGTCTCATTGTATTCAAACGAAACATTATGCTCATAAATAGAAGCACATGAAAGTGCAGGAACTGTAATAGAAAGTACAAGACAAGCAACTTATATGGAAGCCTAAACACCGTTGACACTTCTCACACAATTTCCTGTCACTCCTTTAATAAACATTTTCCTCTTTGTGTACTAGGTAAATTGGGCAGATTGCCTATAAAGATTTAGTATTAAGGGTATTTTTTCTACATTTTGTGTTAGGCATAAGAGTATTGTTAAATGAGTGTTCATGCCCTGAGTTGCACCAATTTTATGGAATAATGATGGAATACTGATGTTTAATGAGTGTTCGTTCCCTGAGCTGCACTTCAGTGATGAGGATTATACTGATATATTGATGATTTTTCCTTAATGATACTGTATGAAGTTAATATAGATTTTGTCTTTATTATGTCCTTTCTAGGAAAATCTGTCTTGCCTTGTGCCACATAACTGGAGGTGTTTGTAGGAGACTGTTCAAAAATGGCTCTGAGCACTATGGGACTCAACATCTTAGGTCATAAATCCCCTAGAACTTAGAACTACTTAAACCTAAGTAACCTAAGGACATCACACACACCCACGCCCGAGGCAGGATTCGAACCTGCGACCGTAGCAGTCCCGCGGTTCCGGACTGCAGCGCCAGAACCGCAAGGCCACCGCGGCCGGCTAGGAGACTGTCACAGAAGCTTTACACCTAAAAACTTTTTTTTCCACCATTCCTTAGGAGATTGCATACGATACTACCTTCTTATGTTAGCATGTATGACTGCTTTTTTGTTTCAGGTTACTGATCGCATTTGCAAGTTCCACTATTGCTGCAGTTACCCTCATCCTTGCATTTTTTACCTCTTTATTTACTGTAATGAGTTACATTTATCTAGTCATTAAGCAGTATTGGTCATAATACTCCAGTCTTTATGCTTGCACATACTATAATCACATTTTTTCTTTGCTGTGGCCGTAGCAGTTCTTGACTCAAGACGAATGACGATTGACTGTTAATCATTTTCTTTACAGATAAAGTGCACTGCCCTTGTCAATCATTCCCATATCCTTCCCTGTAGATATGCGCCTTGTTAGAGATATGGGTCATTTAATAGATAGTTTTTATGAAGCCCCGAGGGTGTTGTACTACCTATAAATATTGTGTCTTTACTCACATGGTATCATACTTTGATTCTATAATTCTATTTGTCTAATAGGTATTCATAAAGGCCACACAAAGCCTTACTTTTATATAATACTGCTATTTACGCTTTTTTTCTTGAAAAAGTCATCTCGACTTAAGTATTCTTATTATGACTTGTGCCAAGGCCTCTGAGTGCTATATAAAGTTATAGGTAAATGATATTTTACGATACTTTCTCAGCTTCAGTGTTTATGCTATGTAAATTTGGCCACCTTGAGCCACAAATATGTTTTCTGTCACATATTTTCTATTACGGTCAGCGTTTATTTCATGTAAAGCCAGCACTGTGAGCCTCAGAGACGATTTTTCTCACCTTTTATGTATTAAGGTGAGCTATTACTTCACGTAAAACTAGGCCACTTGGAGCCCCAATCAATTTCATAGCTGCTAAGATGAGCATTTATATATGTGCAAAGGCCACTTGAAGCCTCTGATTGCATTTTCTAGTCAGTTGTTTTAGATGTTAAGATTTGCGTGTATTTTATTTACTAGACCACTTGGAGCCCTAAACATTTTATAGCTATTAATATCAGCATTTATGAATGTAGAAAGGCCACTTGGCGCCTCTGACTGACTCTTTTCTATTCAATTGTTTTAGTTACAAAGATTTGCATGTATTCTAAGTGCAAAGCCACCTGGAGCCATTCAATTGTTGATTGTCCTGTTACGTTTCTTATGTAGTTATAGTACAATATTGAATGTACAAGACCACTGAGAACCACAGTACACTGTTACGAGCTAGTTATGTTCTTTGTAATGTTAGATTATTCTAAGTCTAATTGGCAGCCTGGTGCCACACTTATTGATGTTATCTTATTCGGAGTTCACCTCGAATTTTGACTATTCACATTGATGTAAAGCATTGTTGCTTCATCCAGTCTGTAATTTCATTAGGATACTGTACTTACTCTGATCAGACAGATTACTCGATGTTGACATAGGTAGAAATGGTCATATTCAACAACCATACCATTGCTACTTTTTTGTACCTTCCATTATCCAGACTCCTACCTCTGTTCATGGTATTGGAGCAATTTATTACTGGTATCCGTACTTCAACGTAAGTGAATATATATTCTGTTTGGATCTCAGAAGAATCTCTACTACGAAGAGTAGTGATGATGATGGTCATCATGTCACTTGCCAACAATCTTGTTTACGTGACAATTTACTCAAATTATAACCCGATTATGATTTATACTAATGCTCCTGAGCAGTTTCAGTTCTTTCGAGTTTAATGATCGAGGTTAATGATGTTATAGAGTTAGCTAAATTCACCACACATTTGTTGTACAAGGTACTTCCCAATATGTGTCAACTTTGTTAGACCCCCCCCCCCCCCCCCTGGAGGATTGTGAAAGGAATATACTGAGACACACTTGTTTGTGGCACCAGAATAAGATAATATTAATAAATTAAAATGAAACTAGTATACTATAAACGACGAATGTCTCTGATAGGCTCGATAATGTGGATCGCTGACTGTGCGCGACCGCAGAGCCAAAGGTACTGTACTGCTAGTGTTGGAGTAAGAGAGCGCTTGGCGCTCAGTTGTAGGTAGCGGATTGTGAGGGAAAGACGATTGAGTAGGCAGTTTCTGTGGTGTGCTGTGTGAAGCCACCAAGAGTTAGATTAATGTAGGTATGTCAGTATTATTCAACATGGAAGCAGAAGCCTTCATGCAAATAAGGTAAAAATATTAAATAATTATGATTTCTGTTTTTGCCAGCACATTAGTATAGGTGAGTTGGCTGATAATTTGTAATTGCTGTATAACCCCAGAACGTATGTTAAGGATGTTGTTAAAGAGGCTAGTTAAATATTTCATTTTTGTAGTGCTTTTAGATTTGTTGACAGAGCTGTGTATAATTTGATTATTTGCATTTATGTTCGATTAATAAAGATAGATAATACTTACTCTTTAAATCTCAATGTTTGTGAATCAGTTGTGATTGATGTAGCTTCAACTGTCAGATGTTTTTGAAAAGACAAACTTAACTTGCAATATAACTCTGCTAATAAAATGAGAGTTAGTAATTCACCATAATCAGTACTGCCTCCCACGCCAGGTCATATATTTTTAAAGAAGTTGAATTTTCTTAAATGTTCTCATCTATCAGCCAAATGAATTTCATGTGCACTTCAGGTATTATGGCCAGCATTGCACATGGCTGAGCCGGTAGTTACCATATTTGTATTTCTTTATGAGAGACCAGAATACATCGCGTTACTCCGTTGCTGCTTTAGAAGTAAGACAATTCGATTTATTTATTTTGTGCACAGGGACCAAAGTTATTGGGTTTGAGCAGGGTCAGATGATTCAGTGCCTAAGGGGCTGAATGTATTTTGAAGTGACTGTATTTCTTTATTGGTATTGGGAGTTGCATTGCCCAATCGATTCGTGTAAAGTTTTGCTAACAATAACACACCTCACGCACTTACAACACGCAACACGACAATTCGAGTTCTGTATCCATTCCACGATTCAGACTTCATTAAACTTAATCGTAATCTTTCTCATAATTTTATTAAAGAAAGAAGGTTACAACTTACATCTACCAAGAGCAAACAAACAAAAACTGCAAAACAGCATTTTATAAAAGGTAATAAACTCGTACTATAAAGTGTTCAACGAGAGTAAAGAAACAACTAAAATTCAAACATTTAAAAGTCAATTGAGGCACAACCTTTAAACAATTCACATTACAAAGTCAAGGATTGTTTTCATAACACAAAGTAAGGAATAGTAACAAATTAACATTAATTATTAATAAACAACTGTCATTGTACAGAAATCTTTGATACTTTAGTTATTCTTATTGTAATATGCTATACCCACGACCTTTCCTGGACAGTTCTAACCTTTTTCCATTTTCTTCAGCTCAATTCACTGTGGTGAGGTGCTGACCTTAGCTTTTCTAGATGACCCAGAGAGTAACACGAAGAATTCAATATAATAGTGAGAGCATCAAGGTCTTGACCGATGGGTGTCTGTTCACTTCCTGGGTGATTCGCTTACGGACGAAGTAGTGTGATCGGCATTGCTGTGGAACCAGTACCGGGTAAACAGGTTCCAGTCGCAGCGTACAACACTCTGGCTCGTTCCTCGGACGCTTGGCAAGTAAGGAGACGAGTTAGGAGTGGCCTCGGTAAGAAGTCCTAGAAAATCATTGCACTTCAAAAGGAAGCCTGTTAGTGGTACCAAAGCTAGTGAGCAGACGCTCATGAAGAGACAGGAACTGAAGAAGAGGGTAGCAAAGGAAAACCAGAAACGCTGAACTCGGTTTTCAGAAGTACCTTAACGAATGAAAATTAACGGGTACTCTCCGAATTTAATTCTCTCAATAGATGGAAAGATAAGTGATACAGATATGGTGTTGAGAACAGCTGAAACTTCAAAAATTCAACATAGCTCAAGGGCCCCATGTAATCCCTGTCGTACTTTACACCGCAGATCACTCGAATAAAAAGACGTGTTCAGTCGTTGGAAGGTAAAACAGGTCACACCCCTCCACAAGAACGGTAACAGAAGCGATCCACAAAAAATGCATAAGGCATTGTATCTTGGATTACATTCTGGGCTCAAGCGTAATGAGGTATGTCAACAAAATTATCTCCAGCGGGACAATAAAACAAGCGTTGACATAAGAGTTTTCTTGGTATGGTACCACGTCATACTGTATATAACCGTTGGTTTTCTCGAGCAGTAGTTTTATACAACACCACGCAGTACCGAACCCAGAAAACTTTTATGTCGACTGACTCTGGCTGCGGAAGCCCACGCAATTATAAAAACAAGGGTTAATGAAAACATTAATCGGGTGAGACCCAACACGCACTTCCCTCACATGCCGTCCTGAAAGTCATGAATCAAGGCAGTTAGGTGGATACAGTATTTCTCGACTCAGTACCACATCTACGTTTATTTTCAAAAGTACTATCTCTAGGGGTATCAAGCGAAATTTGTGACTATACTCAGAACTTGTTTAATGGGAAGGACACAGCCTGTTATCTTGGGGGAGATTCAGTGGCAGATGTAGAAATAAGTTAGGGAAGTGTGCTGGGACCATAGCTGTTCCTATTGTTTATTAATCACCTTGCAGACAATATCAAGAGTAACCTCAGGCTTTCACTGATGACGCACTTTACCATAATGAAATGTTGTCTGTAAAAAGCTCCACAAATATTCAGTCAAATATTAATAATGTTTCAAAGTAGTACAAATTTTGGCAATTTGCTTTAAATGTTCAAAGATGTAAAATTACGCTCTTCACAAAACGGAAAAGCTTAGCAAACTATGAGTACAGTATCGAATCACACTTAGATTCGGTCAAACCATACAAATGCTTGGGTATGACACTTGGTACAGATATGAAATGGATCGATTGCATAGGCTCCGTCATAGTTAAAGTAAGTGACAGACTTTGTTTTATTGGTAGAATTCTAGGGAAATGCAGTAAGTCTACAAAGGAGACTATTTACAAACTACTCAAACGACCCAGACTAGACTATTGCTCATTTGTGTGGTATCTGTGCCAAACAGGACAAGCAGGAGACTGAACGTGTACAGAGAAAGGCAGCACGAATACTTACAGGTTTCTTTGACCCATGGGAGTCTGTCACAAAAATGACGCAGAAGCCGAAGTACCAGACAGTTCAAGAGAGATGCAAACTATCCCTGGAAAGCGTACACACAACTATTCCAGAAACAGATTTAAATGATGGCTCTAGGAATTTACGAGGCCTATTCGGATTGTAAGCCCCGATAGGTCGCAAAATGGAAACCACTGTGAAAATCAAAAATATTTTATTTGCAACAGTTAGCTATACCTTCCAGCCACTTCTCTACATAGTCGCCGCTCCGATTTAAACATTTCTCGTAGCGTTGTACCAACTTTCCAATATCCTCGTCATAGAAGGCAGCCACCTGTGCTTCCTGCCAATTCTCTACTCAGGTCTGCAGTTCGTTGTCTGTACCACAACACTGTCTTTATAGCCAGCGTTTATGTGCAAATGGTTCAAATGGCTCTGAGCACTATGGGACTTAACTTCTGAGGTCATCAGTCCCCTAGAACTTAGAGCTACTTAAACCTAACTAACCTAAGGACATCACACACATCCATGCCCGAGGCAGGATTCGAACCTGCGACCGTAGCGGTCACGCGGCTCCAGACTGTAGCGCCTAGAACCGATGGCCACTCCGGCCGGCAGCGGTTATGTGAGCAGAGATGAAACTCAGGGGTAGTCCATTACGGGCTCTATTGTAGGTGACCAAACACTTGCCATCGGAAACGCTGTAGGAGCATCTTCATTGCCCCTGCAGAGTGCGGCTGAGAACTGTCTTGCAGAAGGAAACGCATGACAGCAATGTTACGTGGGCTGCATGACATCATGCGAAATCTTACGCCAGGTCCTCATACTCGGCGGGAAACACTATTGTTCTAAGCGTCTTTACGTGCCCTCTGTGTGCACAGAACTGAAAACAACAACATAACGCGATTGACAGGCATACTAGAGGCACTGCTCAACGCATCTGTGCAAAGCTTCATCGGATTTTCACTGTGATCTACATTTCGCACCCCATCGGACCGTACTTTCCAAATAGCCCTCGTATTACAAGCCCCGAGTATCGCTCCCGTAGGGATCGTGAGGCTATGATAAATTATAGCATGCTAAGAGGCATTAAAAAAATCTTCTCTACGAGCTCCATACGTTAATGGAACGACAAGAAGCCCTAATAACTGGTACAGCGGGGAGAATACTCTGCTATCCACTTCACAGTAGTTAACGATTTGGGTTTAGGCGTAGATATAGACGTACTACAACGAATGACTAATGCAAATTCGGATAATGTTGCTCGACGCCTATTGTAGTTTATCCATGATGAGTACGCTCAAGTGACAAGTCATGGGATAGCGATATGCACAAATACAGATGGTGGTAGTATTGCATACACAAGATATAAAATGTCAGTGCATTGGCGGAATTGTCATTTGTACTCAGGTGATACATGTGAGGAGCTTTCCAAACTGAATGTGGCTGCAGGACGGAAACTAGCAGACTCAACTCGGAATGGTAGGTAGATGCAGACGCATGGGGGCATTCCACTTCCAAAGTCACTACAAATTCAGTATTCCGAGACCCACAATGTCAAGAGTGTGCTGAGAATACCGAATTTCAAGTAGTAGCTCTCACCAAGGAGAACGCAGTGGCTGACGGCCTTCACTTAACGACCGAGAGCAGCAGCGTTTGCGTACAATTGTCAGTGTCAACAGACAAGCAACACTGTGTGAAATAACCGCAGAAATCAGTGTGGGACGTACGACCAACGTATCCGTTAGGGCAGTGCGGCGAGTGCCTTTGCTAAAAGCACAACACCTGCAGTGCTTTTCCTGAGCTCATGGCCATATCGGTTGGACTGTAGACGGCTGGAAAGCCGTGGCTTGGTCAGACGAGCCCCAGTTTCAGATTGTGAGAGATTATGGTAGGGTTTGAGTGTGGCCTGGTCAGATGTGTCCATGTATCTGTTGATAAGAGTTGATGGTAGGGTTCAAGTGTAGCGCAGACCCCACAAAGCCATGGACCCAAGTTGTTAACAAGGCACTGTGAAAGCTGGTTGTAGCTCCGTAATGGTGTGTTTACATGGAACAGACTGGGCCCTCTGGTCCAGCTGAACCAAGTGGCTATGTCTGGCTACTTGGAGACCATTTGCAGCCATTCATGGACTTCCCAAACTACGATCTGACTTTTAAGGATGACAATGCGCTATGTCACTGGCCATAGTTGTTCACAACTGGTTTGAATAACATCTTCACAATTCGAGGGAATCACTCGGCCATCCATATATCCCGACATGAATCCCATTTCAAATTTATGGGACGTAATCGAGAGGTCAATTCGTGCACCAACTCCTGAACGAGCAACACAACCGCAAATGAGTTGCTACAGAGGCAGGACGGCTCAATATTTCTGGAAGGGGCTTCCAACGACTTCTTGAGTCTATGGCATATGGAGCTGCTACGCTACGTCGGGAAAAAGAAGGCCCGACGCGATAGCGGGAAGTATCCCATGGCTTCAGCGTAGATCGATCTTGAAAGACTCTATTTTTATGAAGCACCGCTGCGTCTACCAGGGAACTTGAACTCTCAGAGAAATCGACTTTCGAATTTCTAAAATCCTATATTAAATGAAAAAGGTATCTGACATGCATGTTTAGATCGGTAATATGTTCTGCACCAGCTATCAGTCGATAACAGTTCAACACTAACAGCACGATCCTCAATCACCTCGTTTTAAATTAATTATGTTTCAGATGACAGTTATTACTACACACGTAAAATGTTCGAGCTTATCACAGCTACAGGCAAGACTGACGTAAAATCTGATAACTACACAATATAGGAAAACAGAGTGGAAAAAATTATGGACTGAGGCATTTAATTACAGAAACATATGCAGGTATGCACAGTTACACAAACTCACTTGCGAGTAACGAGTAATACAATATATGGTGTTAGAAGATGTAAAACTTTCCAGTCCACACCAAAGAAGTATAACATAGCATGCATTGATTTAAGAGATGTATGACAGAGATTATAGTAATTGAGTCGACTACATCTGTCACAGCTGAACTTAGCTTCATTACAACTACTTTGGAATATGAAAGCTCCTGGCAGCTGTGAGGACGGGGTGTGAGTCGTGCTTGGGTAGCTCAGTTGCGTCCGCAGCTCGTGGTCTTACGGTAGCGTCCTCGCTTCCCTCACGCGGGGTCCCGGATTCGATTCCCGGCGGGGTCAGGGATTTTCTCTGCCTCGAGAGTATTCATCATCATTTCATTATCATTGATTCGCAAGTCGCCGAAGTGGCGTCAGCTACAAAGGACTTGCAGTTTCGGCGGACGAACACCCCGCATGGGGTGTCCCGGCCAACAATGCCGTACGATCATTTCATTTAAAAAAAGCCGGCACGGTAGCTCAGCGCGTTCGGTCAGAGGGTTAGCTGCCCTCTGTAATAAAAAAACTTAGTTAATAGAGCAAAAACGAACTAAAACGGATGTGTTACGACGTCCGCCCCGAGCAGATCCAACGAACAAAAGCGAACAAAATGAGATTTAAGAAATCTCAAGGTCCCGAGTTCGAGTCTCCGTCCGGCACCCAGGTTTACTCTGCCAGGAAGTTTCATATCAGCGTACACTCAGCTGCAGAGTGAAAATCTCATTCTGGAATTCTTTGGAATATTCTAAATTGTTACTGCTAGTCCCTATGAAATGTAAGACACTGAATTCAGTACGAACAGAACGAATCAGGTGCTGGACACGCACGATGACGTGGACTTTCCGCTCCTTTATTTAGTCACCTAAATGCGGATATTAACGATATGCTCTCGCTTTCTGCCACCAAAATACCTGTAACTAAAGTCACCTGGATCGCCTCACTATAAAAGTTTCACCCCGTGAGGCAAGGGTAAATTATAAAATTCGAATCACAGATTTCTCTGGCAGTTTCCAAGACCCAGCAGTATCGGAGAACACTAGGGATATTAATGCCATAAATTTGACAACAATAGAAAGAATTAGACAAGCAGCTCTTCCGTTCACTAATCTGTATCACACACAATTATTACAGCGCACAAACATCAAGTACCTGTGAACACTTAAAGAGGGTAAAATGAACTGTTAAGAAGGATACGGCAATATAAGTTAAAGGTGAACGTGTTTTATTCATCTCCGTTAGTTAGCGTCTCCATACATTTAATTGGCACAGTGAAACATAAGGTTTAACTTAGCCTCAGTAACACCCTCCGTAACAGGAAAATGAATGTTCTCCGTTCATGTGTCGAATAGAATTCTCTCCTCCCGCATGTAAATAAACTATAGCAAGTATAGCGAATTCCCTTTGGCAATTTATCCTTTGCTGCGAGCATTGCACCTCTCCCCTGTTCGCTGCTCCTGGCAGAGTTGCCAACCTCTTCCTTCGTGGTGATTACATTCCACCCACGTCGCTGTAGTCCACATTAGCCAGTCACGTTCGTGGCCTCCGATCCCTGATTAACACAGACTGCCTGCGCTTCACCCATAATCCCACATCCCTGCGCACTTTTTCGTCTTCTTCCTCTTGCAATTGGTTGTCTCACCGACGTCCACGAAACCGACCTTCCATATGCTCACTTGGCTCCAGCGCAGCCTCCCCCTGCCGTTCTAAAGGGGTTAGAAAAAAGTGCGGAAACAGTAAAAACACATAACCATGCCGAATACGTTGTAGGAAAACCGTTAGCATTCAATACTGCCTCTAGCTGCCCGGAATGCGTAAATAGAGGTCCTGTATGGTTTACGAGGGAAAATAGTTGTAAATTCAGGTCACAATAATCCAGGTGTATACCCGTTACGCACCTTTTTCTACAAAGGAGACCACTAAGCTTAATAATATTGAGAATTTTTTACTATTGTGGTGTGGGGAGGTGCGACATTTCACCCTCGTGCGCACAAAAACCAGTCCCGGTCGGTGCAAGCGACGTTGAACAGGAGCTTGAAATCTTGGAACACAGCATCATCCCTGGGGAACAAATATTGTGCCAGGGGCTCAAACTCATGGGCCAAAACGGTCACATAATCCTAGGCAACAATGTGACCTCCCACGACATTGCTGTCCAAATCATCACCGACGTGTTTGACTCTTGGTAGCAAACACTCTGCATCGCTGGCGTGGAACGCCGTACACCAGACGTAAATTCGCCCACAGATTGTAAACAGGACTCATCCAACCAAATGAACTTCTTCCATTGCTCCATAGTCCACGTTTTATGGCTTCGTCACAACGCGTTCTTGTTACGCGCGTATGCATCACTGATGTATGGTTTTGGAGCTCCAGCTAGCCTTGCAATTCCCAGCTCATGGAGCTCCTTTCGCGTTGTTTTGGTGCTCATAGGATTGGCGAGTGTGATATTCAGTTATGTAGTGAGTTTGGTAGCTGTCTTCCTCTCATTTGTTGCCACAGTCCTCTTTAATGATCGTCTATCACGATACTCAACACACACTTACGTCCACGTTGTGACTTATAGGATTATGTTTCTCTGTTTCCGATATTCGATACTGTGCCTATTGAAACACCAAACGATTGGCTGCTTTGGTACGGAAACACATATTATATGAGCATCAACAATTTGTCCACATCTGAATTCACTTGCCTACCTCATAATGCGCTCATAGCTACACAGATCACTGTTCTGATGACGACTGACACTTGCAGTGTACTGAGGACATTGCACAGCTACCGAGCCAAATACGATAGCGCCAACTCCATGCTTGGCTGACACCTATGTTATGTTCGAGCACTCGTTTCTCAGCGTCTTTCCGATCTTTCCATCCTGCCCGTATAGGTTCTCCCTGGTGAATTTCCTGCAAAACTGTCTTCCGCAATCCATTTTTTCACTTTAAAAATTGAAGGAAACACTTCAATTTTTTTAAGTATTCCAGGCTACTATGCCACGATCGGGTAAATTTCTTGTTAAACCTCAACATCTACAACTACTTCTGCATGGATACTCTGCATATCACATTTAAGCACCTGGCAGAGGGTTCCTAGAACCAACACCTTCACAATAATTCTCTATTATTCCAATCTCGCAGAGCGCACGGTAAAAACGAACACCTCTATCTTTCCATGCGACCTCTGATTTCCCTTATTTTATTATGATGATCGTTTCTCCCTATGTAGTTCGGCCTCAACGAAATATTTTCGCATTCTGAGAAGAAAATTTGTGATTGAAATTTCGTTAGAAGATTCTGCCGCAACGAAAAACGCCTTTGTTTTAATGATGTCCACCGCAAACCCTGTATTATTTCAGTGGCACACTCTCCCCTATTTCGCGATAATACAAAACGTGCTGCCCTTCTCTGAACTTTCTCGATGTATTCTGCCAAATCTATCTGGTAAGGATCCCACACCGCGCAGCAATATTCTAAAAGAGAACAGGCAAGCGCAGAGAAGACAGCCTCTTTAGTAGATCTGTTACAATTTCTAAATCTTTGGTTAGGCTTCGCCAGAACATTTTCTATGTGTTCCTTCCAATTTAAGTTGTTTGTAATTGTAATTTATAGGTATTTCGTTGAATTTACGGCCTTTAGATTTGACTGATTTATCGTGTAACCGAAGTTTAACGGATTTCTTCTAGCACTCATGTGGATGACCTCACACGTTTCGTTATTTATGGTCAACTGCCAATTTTTGCACGATACAGATATCTTCTCTATATAGTTTTGTTCTTCTGATGATCTTAGTCCATAAACGACAACATCATCTGCAAACAGATTAAATAGCTTCAAAGTTTCCAGCCCCACTACGGTCCCGTAGTTACCCCAGGTCCCAAGGCTTTTGTACTTGGTGCGTAGGTAAATTTGCATCCGGGTTCACCATGTCGCTACACAACGAACTGTTCAGTTACCGGGGACCTTCAACCAGGGAACTGTTTTTTTCCCTGCGGTCCAGCTGCGGCAGCACTCCATATCAGTTTTCCCTCATTAGTTTTTAACCCAAGAACGGTAATCATTCTGACAAAGCCCCCACAAATGTACCAGCAGAAGAGGTGTGGCACAGCAGCTGTCGCGTAGTATGCGCCTAAGGCACAGGAGAAGTGCAGGAAGAAGGCTCCGAAGAATAGTTGGTGCTCCAATGCCTCCACCACCGATTCTGACAACAGTAAAAAGTTGATACATAGCGGAGTGCCCGCACGGAAACCCGATCGGCTCCTCAGGGACCATTTTTTCCGCTTGTACAGGATGCAGAAGTCTTACCTTGACGTATAGGCTCTCAGATGGTTTTCGGGTCGTCGACAGTAGGGTGACAGGTGGATAAAGCTTTCGGAGCCGCAGAATTTTGTCCGCCGCTAGCACTGTCAGTGCATCACCGGCAACGAATCAGTCAACTTGCGCATCTGAAATGTAGCAGACATCTTCAGGAGAACACTATGCTTACTTCACTGGTCCCTTCCAACAACACATCCAGCGCGACAACAGGAGAGAAAGTACTTACAACTTGCAGGAAGTTTCAGCACTCGTTTCCAGCTATATGCTTTCTATTTACTTTTACCTATTAACACTTACCGAGAAAGAAATATCTTTGTACTTGAGATCTCGTTCGACCAGAAAACGAATACCAGTATGCTCATGTAATTGAGCAGGCAGGGTATCTTCTTATAAAGACGGGTAGTCATGATGTCGGTTTGCTGCAAAATTCTTGAGAATATTCCGTACGAACAGAACAAATTTCCTTAAGAATGATAAGCTTTTAGACACAAATAAACACGGACTCAGGAATAATCGCTCGTGTGAAACTCAGTTTGTCCTTCACACGCACGACATCATGTGAACTATGATGGAAAGTTAATAGGCCGATTCCAGACTCCTAAATTTACGGAAAGTGTTTGACACATTTCCTCTACAAAGGAGCCGTAATGGCGTCAAATAATAACATGTAATTGGGGAGTTTATCTGTAGAATAGCACTGTATAGCAGAAAATGCAAATGGTGGGAAAACGGAAAAAATTCGCTGTGTGGTCGTCCTCTTCCTACATGAACATTAAAGTGACGCTCCGGCGCTAGTAATTTGAACTCAGGCAATTTCACTTGAATTGGGCTTTGTCGCCAGTACATACAAGAGTGAGTATCAGAACCTGTTTTCGTAGCGACACATTGCGGTTTCGGAACATATACAGCCTTATGTTCAGTATCAAAGTACTTTTACAAAAGCTACAGTTTTCGTTGCGATGTAGGTTTAATGCAGTGAAGAAGCGGACGGAATTTTTTCTGTATAAGTGTGCGGTAACCACTAATAAATGAAAAGTGCTGTGATCTGCAGAGTTAACGTTCAGGCGAACAAGAATTATCGAGATATTTTTGGCTGTATCATTGAGTAATTTCAGTAGCACAACCAGACTGAACTGCGCCTCTTGTGTAGAAAAAAGTAACAGATCGAGGCCATTATTTACAAACTTTGTTGTCGGACGAGGTTGCATAATATTCTCAACTTCAGTAGAGAACGATGAAGAATTACTTCTGGTCACGCAAGTACAATGAACCGTTTTCAGATGTACAGAAGAATCTGTTATTAAACTGAAGTACAGGGTGTTTCAAAAGGAATATCCGTATTTCGAATGCATATATTTATTCAACTTTAAGACATACGAGGTGCAATCAAGTTCTAAGGCCTCCGATTCTTTTTCTCCAGACTGGAAAGAGATAGAAACATGCGTATTGTTTTAAAATGAGGCCGGGTTCATTGTCAATACGTCCCAGAGATGGCAGCACCGTACGGCAGATGGAATTTTACCGCCAGCGGCGAGAATGAGAACTGTTTTAAATACTTAAAATGGCGACGTTTTCCTTACTTGAACAGCGTGCAATCATTCGATTTCTGAATTTGCGTGGTGTGAAACCAATTGAAATTCATCGACAATTGAAGGAGACATGTGGTGATGGAGTTATGAATGTGTCGAAAGTTCGTTCGTGGGTGTGACAGTTTAATGAAGGCAGAACATCGTGTGACGACAAACCGAAACAACCTCGGGCTCACACAAGCCGGTCTGACGACATGATCGAGAAAGTGAAGAGAATTGTTTTGGGGGATCGCCGAATGACTGTTGAACAGATCGCCTCCAGAGTTAGCATTTCTGTGGGTTCTGTGCACACAATCCTGCATGACGACCTGAAAATGCGAAAAGTGTCATCCAGGTGGGTGCCACGAATGCTGACGGACGACCACATGGCTGCCCGTGTGACATGTTGCCAAGCAATGTTGACGCGCAACGACAGCATGAATGGGACTTTCTTTTCGTCGGTTGTGACAATGGATGAGACGTGGACGCCATTTTTCAATCCAGAAACAAAGCGCCAGTCAGCTCAATGGAAACACACATATTCACCGCCGCCAAAAAAATTTCGGGTAACCGCCAGTGCTGAAAAAATGATGGTGTCCATGTTCAGGGACAGCGAGGGCGTAATCCTTACCCATTGCGTTCCAAAAGGCACTACGGTAACAGGTGCATCCTACGAAAATGTTTTGAAGAACAAATTCCTTCCTGCACTGCAACAAAAACGTCCGGGAAGGGCTGTGCGTGTGCTGTTTCACCAAGACAACGCAGCCGCACATCGAGCTAACGTTACGCAACAGTTTCTTCGTGATAACAACTTTGAAGTGATTCCTCATGCTCCCTACTCACCTGACCTGCCTCCTAGTGACTTTTGGCTTTTTCCAACAATGAAAGACACTCTCCGTGGCCGCACATTCACCAGCCGTGCTGCTATTGCCTCAGCGATTTTCCAGTGGTCAAAACAGACTCCTAAAGAAGCCTTCGCCGCTGCCATGGAATCATGGCGTCAGCGTTGCGAAAAATGTGTACGTCTGCAGGGCGATTACGTCGAGAAGTAACGCCATTTTCATCGATTTCGGGTGAATAGTTAATTAGAAAAAAAATCGGAGGCCTTAGAACTTGAATGCACCTCGTACTAATATGAAACTTAGCACACATACTTACGAACCTCTCAAGTTTAGTTTACAGATGTTCAATATGTCCTCCATCAGCGCCACGAACAATATCACATCGATACTCAAACTCCGCCCATGCTGGGGCAAGCATGTCCTTCAAATGGTTCAAATGGCTCTGAGCACTGTGGGACTTAACAGCTATGGTCATCAGTCCCCGAGAACTTAGAACTACTTAAACCTAACTAACCTAAGGACAGCACACAACACCCAGCCATCACGAGGCAGAGAAAATCCCTGACCCCGCCGGGAATCGAACCCGGGAACCCGGGCGTGGGAAGCGAGACCGCTACCGCACGACCACGAGATGCGGGCGCATGTACTTCGTCACTGTTGTTATGGCAGTACGGATCCGGTTCTTCAACTCCTCCAGATTCTGTGGGAGTGATGGTACATAAATGTTGCCTTTAATGAAACCCCACAGGAAGAAGTCAGAGCGTGTCAAATCCGGTGAGTGTGGAGACCGGACGAGACATGTTATGTCGCCAGCTCCTTGACGACCAATCCAACTGTTCGTTAGAGTTTCATTCAGATATTCACGCACTTGGCGACACCAGTGAGTGAGTGCCCCGTTTTGCTGAAAGATGAAGTTGTCTTCGTGCAGCCTCGGAAACAACTAGTTTTGTAACATACGCTGGAAAGCAGTTTGAATTCATGCAACATTTTCTTCAGGAACACGAGGGCGGCAAGGACTCTTTCCTTTACATACACATCCTGTATCTAGAAACTGTCGATACCATCTGCGAATGTTCCACCAATTCGGAGGATCAACTAGGTGCTTTGACCTGAAACATCTATGCATTGTAGTCACGGAATTGCACTTCGCAAACTCGAGAACACAAAATGATTTCTGCTGCGGAGTAGCCATTTTAAACATATGATGGTGACCAAGCAAAACAGAAGACAACTGACATTTAGCGGCTATTAATATAAACTAGACTATGTATTCGTTTTTCCAATAGCGGAGCCGAGGCGCAGCGATCGATTGTTTGGACAAAATGATACTTTGCAACACGTGTATTCTCTTCGAAACACACTCTATTTTCAGAACACACGCGACTGTCTTTCTGGGATATTATTCAGAACTTGCCTTGCAGCTTTCATAGTTAACAGTTTCAGATACGGCCTGTTGCAGTTAGCAAAGTTATTCACTGCAGCCTAGAACCTTCAAAATGTGACTTAAATTAACTGTGTCGTGTTCTGGATGGAAATTACGGAAGATTTAGCTATACAATGCATATTTATGTTAATAATGTGCCATTTAGTGGTATAAGCAAAGTGGAGAAATATTCCGGTACAAAATTAAAAGTATTCCAGAAATAAATAACTTAAGAATATATGAAAAAATAAAGAATCCCTTACAGAAGTTACGTGGTTCTTCATGTATGTATTAGGGCGTCTATAAGGAATTATTTCTAGACTGGAAGGACCTATACAGAAATACAACTGAAATCGTTAAAGTTTATAATATGTATACTGACGGCCATGAAAATACCAGAAAGAATAGCGAAAACAACGTTTTTCTTATTATCTATAAAAAAGTATAATAGGAAGATTGTATGATGAAATCTGTAACTGATTATGATGTATACAGAGAGAGAAATTCAGTATTCAGAGCTGGCACCTCTGGTGACTGTTGTATCCGTCAGTGGGATACCAACATAGGAAGACAGGTGGCTAGGAGTAGTGGAGCAACCAACTGTCGCTGTCAGAGATCCGTGCAACGGAATATACTCGGTAAACGTCTCTTAAGTTAGTCTTGAAGTATAATCCAAAATCAGACTCCAGGGTTTAAGGTGAAATACATCGCCACAAAACACTCAGTCTGCAAGAAAGTTCGCGATGTAGTCTGATCTCCAGACCAAGATTAACTGAACTTGCTTGGCTGCCACAGGGGTGTCGGATATCCAGCCAGTAGAGGCCGCCCCTGTCTGCAGCTGGTGAGGTCGGACCTGCAGGAGCACCACGTTGCCTTGGCTGGTCGCTATCGGCGTCTGCCAAAATCTTGTGTTATCAACTGTTAATGGACGCCGACTCCTGTGTGCAACGGCACCACAACCCTCCATAACTCCCAATCCCCACACCTCCAAACCTCCTCACTATCTTCGAGTAGTGGCAAATGCACGGACGTCGACGGGGGAAGGCGGAGGGTAGGATCCCGTTGGCAATGAAGAGACAGGAACCGAAAGTGAGACTGACGCCGAGATAACACCGTTCATGAACCATTGGTCAGTCGGGAAAAAATAATTCTTCCGCCACTACATATTAAACACTTTGTTAAAGCTTTAGATGGGAATGGCGTTGCTTCAAATATATTTGTCAGTCATTTCGTGGTCTCAGTACGGAAAGGTCAAAAGCAGGAAGTTTTGATGGGCCACAAATCCGTACTCTTATAAACAAAGATGATTTCACAAACCACATGACTCATGTTGATTTGGAAGCATGGACAAGCTCTGTACCAGTTGTCAAAAATTGTTTGGGGACTCTAAAATAGTAGACAAAATACTCCAAAAACTAGGAGCTAATATGAATGTCAAATTGTATTTTTTTCACAGTCATTTAGATAAGTTTCCTGACAACTTCGTGCTTGCATCCTTGGTTCACGGGCGTCACGCCGGATAATGTTGTGGAAGCTGCACAATATTTCGACGAGATACCTGATCGTCATCTCCAGGTACATCAGGTTGTTGTTGTTGTGGTCTTCAGTCCTGAGACTGATTTGATGCAGCTCTCCATGCTACTCTATCCTGTGCAAGCTTCTTTATCTCCCAGTACCTACTACAACCTACATCCTTCTGAATCTGTTTAGTGTATTCATCTCTTTGTCTCCCTCTACGATTTTTACCCTCCACACTGCCGTCCAATACTAAATTGGTGATCCCTTGATGCCTCAGAACGTGTCCTACCAACCGATCCCTTCTTCTAGTTAAGTTGTGCCACAAAGTTCCCTTCTCCCCAATTCTGTTCAATACCTTCTCATTAGTTATGTGATCTATCCATCTAATCTTCAGCATTCTTCCGTAGCATAACATTTCGAAAGCTTCTATTCTCTTCTTGTCAAAACTATTTATCGTCCGCGTTTCACTTCCATTCATGGCTACACTCCATACAAATACTTTCAGTAACGACTTCCTGACACTTAAATCAATACTCGATGTTAACAAATTTCTCTTCTTCAGAAACGCTTTCCTTGCCATTGCCAGTCTACATTTTATATCCTCTCTACTTCGACCATCATCAGTTATTTTGCTCCCCAAATAGCAAAACTCCTTAACTGCTTTAAGTGTCTCATTTCCTTATCTAATTCCCTCAGCATCACCCGATTTCATTCGACAACATTCCATTATCCTCGTTTTGCTTTTGTTGGTGTTCATCTTATACCCTCCTTTCATGACACTGTCCATTCCGTTCAACTGCTCTTCCAAGTCCTTTGCTGTCTCTGACAGAATTACAATGTCAGTACATCAGTTACATGGAGAAAATTCAAAGAAGAGTAGCACGTTCTGTTTTATAGCGAAATGGTGGAGAGAGTGTCACTGACATGCAACAAGAATTGGGATGGGCTTCATTAAAACTTTTCACGAGTTTCGATCACCAACTTTCTCCTCCAATTGCGACAATATTTTGTTGATGCCACCCAACATAAGGAGAAACGATCATCATAATAAAATAAGGGAAATCAGAGCTCGCACGGGAAGGTATAGGTGTTCATTTTTTCCGCGCGCTGTTCGAGACTGCAGTAATAGAGAATTATTGTGAAGGTGATTGATTCCATAAACCCTCTGCCAAGTTCTTAAGTGTGATTTGCAGAGTATGTATGTAGATAGATGTAGATGCTATTGATTCTGATGCGAACAATCCTATTACTGAATTAATCACCGTAGCTCACTCTCTGCCCTACCTTCCTGTACATAACGCATGCTACTCCCGTTAAACCTTTTTCTGCTAATGTTGATAGTACCCTATACTCATCTGACCAGAAGTCCCTGTCTTCCTTCCATTCCACTTAGGTGACCCCACTATATCTATATTGAGCCTTTACCTTTCCCTTTTCAGATTTTCTGGTTTCCCTATCAGATGAAAATTAAATATTACTGATAATTAGTTTTGTTTGTAATGTATATTGTTGAGAAATATGAAATATTAAATGAAATAAAGTCGTTTGCAGTGCTTTTGCATTGCCATTTAAATGCGGTATGTTCGCAGTTTGCCCCTCTTCCCCCTTCTCATGCTTAGATAGTGTGGCGTCGTGGTGGGGAAAGTGTGCATCCTGGCGAAAGTGCTATGCAGCCAGAATTCTTGGCCGCCCTTGTGCTAGTAAAATCACAGATAATAGCCTCTAGAAATCTGTGAAAATTCTGCAATGAATCAAGTCTGATTCCAGTTTCGAGGAGGGAGTAAATGCTCCTCTTGCTCTCTCCGCCCCCACCTCCCCCTGCCACCCTTGTTTGCTGAGGTTGGCGGTGTAGTAAATGAGGTACTTCAGGCTGGCCTCTACCGATATGTTAAGCAACCATGGATCAAAGTATCCTCCACCCAACAATGCCACGATAAAGTATCTGCATACAGCGACAAGTGAAGTCACATCAATATGTGCCGTGTTTACAGTCCCATTGATTCCATATTTGGGTGAAAGCCGGGATATCCTATTCAGCACCTGCAGCAATATCTCGGCACTTCGATAGGCCAAGACAAGATAGGCCACGATTCTGCCGCTGTGGAACACCTAAAACATGTTAATAGATGTCTCTCTTTCTTAAAAGCACGATATTCTCACATCAACCAACATTCAAATGCTATTTATGACTGAGAAAGCCATAATGTAATCTTTCTATATATACAGAATGTAATTAGAGATATTCCTGCGTTCTTTGTGTTTTCGCTGAAATGATAATCATTTACATACCCTATTGACATATGTTGTCTGCCATTTTCAACGGTTTTGCAGTTTAGCGCCCAACAGCATTAAACATATTTTCTATTGTAAGCCTTAAATGGTTAGTATAGCACTATTTCATTTCGTAGCTGTTGGTTCTCCCTTAAAACAAATTTAATTCGTCGCTTTAGCTACTCAGCATTTTATATTTGTTGTATAGTCCGGAGTTCATGCGTTACATGTGTGAGAGCGGCAGTGCTTCTACAAAGTGGAATTCCAAAGCCCCAAATCTTTGAAACTGCACCAGACTTCCAACGAAATTTCCCGATGAAATACTCGTCTTTCTTTATTTTGGAGCTTCTTTTTCATTAACCGACATTTCCAGTTTTTCGTAGCAGCTACGAGAAAACAAGGAACTCAAATGTGGCTGGGTTGTTTTAATTTGATTACGGAGAAACGCCGCGTGATGGACGATTGTAACAGCGAAGTGTTTTTGTTAAAGGAGTCACAGACCGCGATTCGATAACAGTGCATTTGACAAAAGCGAACGAAGTAGCGGCTACTTGGAACCGGTAGCAGGGGTCGGTCGTTTCGGCGGCAGCGCACGACAGGAGGAATTCCAATTACGTTTCTGCAAGTGGTTACACACAGCGGAGCAGAATTTTAATTACGACCGCGGAGAGAAGCATTAAATCTGAACGAACAGAAAGCCCCTGTGACCCTTTTTTGCCATGCTTTAAAGTTATTACTTCCGCATCTGTCTGGCGAAATAAAAGGTGATGACACGCCGATTCGTGAAAGTTGTATTTGCAAGAAAAACATTGCGAGTTTGTGTTCCTTTAAAACCCACTGCGGTAAAAACATTGCCTCCGGAAAACCGTCGTTTACTCAAAGGAACATTCAGTGGTAACTGCACAGTGTTGACGTTGGAGGAATTTTAGGCAGGGAAATGTATCGGAAGGGATAACAGAATGAAAACTGATATGCAGCTTGTAATGGTACTTGAATTACGTAACCATTACGACACCTCATCTGAACCTCTCGATACCAATAATATTCTACTGTGTTTCTGCTAACTACTTAACATATTTCTGAGACAATATTGAGATTTGATTTCATTTGTGATACATCGATATGTTTATATTGCAATGATATTATTCTTATGTGTATTCTTTCTTTTGTCACTATGATCTTCGACGTACTTGTAACTCTTGATTTTTGGGCGCGTAAGCGATTAGTTAGTTGTTAAGTTGTTAGAGAGTCGGACGTTGAGAAAGTCAAGTTGGTTGGTTGGTTTGGGGAAGAAGACCAGACAGCGTGGTCATCGGTCTCATCGGATTAGGGAGGGATTGGGAAGGAAGTCGGCCGTGCCCTTTCAGAGGAACCATCCCGGCATTTGCCTGGAGTGATTTAGGGAAATCACGGAAAACCTAAATCAGGATGGCCGGACGCGGGATTGAACCGTCGTCCTCCCGAATGCGAGTCCAGTGTCTAACCACTGCGCCACCCCGCTCGGTGAGAAAGTCAAGTCTTGGACATCATGTTGGAAAGACGCGTATTGTAGTCCGCTTATAAATTGTGAACTTTAACAGTGATTGTGGGGAAGATGTTTTCAAGTATGTTTTGTATTGTGAAGAGATATTTTGTGTTTACATGATATTGCAATAAAAGCAATTAAAAGGAAGTGTAACTTAAATTCTGAGTGCTGATTATATTTTTTTACATCACAATTGTGCTAACTTTGAAAGGTTTAACCTTGAAGAATGTTTTGTGAAGCGCATCTACAAAACTTTTTAATATAGCAGGATAAAACCTAGGCCTCTTTGCATCCGAGCTTGGAATCATAACCACCTAGATTTTCAACGATTGAGCCATGATAATACGAGACCAGCGTGGGAAACACAAAAAGATGAGTGCCTAGTTTTTTTCATTATTACATGAATTGACTATTAACTGTGTTCTAATGACACCTGCCACATAATATGACTGTTGTTGCCCGAAAATGCAGTATTTAGCAGTGTGAGCAACACCACAATCGTTATTAAAATTTTTTCCTTTGTTGTGGTAGGGTTGTTAGGAGCTGAAGTCCTGGAAATACTCGCACTGTATTCGCACACTGATTCTGAGTGTTAATATCATTGCTTCTCTCTGTTACGACATCTCTGCATGGTTGTTGTTGTTGTTGTTGTTGTTGTGGCCTTCAGTCCTGAGACTGGTTTGATGCAGCTCTCCATGCTACTGTATACTGTGCAAGCTGCTTCATCTCCCAGTATGTACTGCAGCCTACATCCTTCTGAATCTCTTAGTATATTCATCTCTTGGTCTCCCTCTACGATTTTTACCTTCCACGCTGCCCTCCAAAACTAAAATGGTGATCCCTTGATGCCTCAGAGCATGTCCTACCAACCGATCCCTTCTTATAGTCAAATTGTGCCACAAACTCCTCTTCTCCCCAATTCTGTTCAGTAGCTCCTCATTAGTTATGTGATCTATCCATCTAACCTTCAGCGTTCTTCTGTAGCACCACATTTCGAAAGCTTCTATTCTCTTCTTGTCAAAACTATTTATCGTCCACGTTTCACTTCCATACATGACTACACTCCATACAAATACTTTCAGTAACGACTTCCTGACACTTAAATCTATACTCGATGTTAACAAATTTCTCTTCTTCAGAAACGCTTTCCTTGCCATTGCCAGTCTACATTTTATATCCTCTCTACTTCGACCAGATAGCAAAACTCCTTTACTACTTTAAGTGTCTCATTTCCTAATCTAATTCCCTCAGCATCACCCGACTTAATTCGACTACATTCCATTATCCTCGTTTTGCTTTTGTTGACGTTCATCTTATACCCTCCATTCAAGACACTGTCCATCCCGTTCAACTGCTCTTCCAAGTCCTTTGCTGTCTGTGACAGAATTACAACGTCATCGGCAAACCTCAAAATTTTTACTTCCTCTCCATCGATTTTAATACCTACTCCGAATTTTTCTTTTGTTTCCTTTACTGCTTGCTCAATACACAGATTGAACAACATCGGGGAGATGCGACAAGCCTGTCTCACTGCCTTCCCAACCACTGCTTCCCTTTCATGCCCCACGACTCTTATAACTGCCATCTGGTTTCTGTACATATTGTAAATAGCCTTTCGCTTCCTATATTTTACCCCTGGCACCTTCAGAATTTGAAAGAGAGTATTCCAGTCAACATTTCCAAAAGCTTTCTCTAAGTCTATAAATGCCTTTTCTTAATCGAGCTTCTAAGGTAAGACGTATGGTCAGTATTGTCTCACATGTTCCAACATTTCTACGGAATCAAAACTGATCTTCCCTGAGGTCGGCTTCTACCAGTTTTTCCATTCGTCTGTAAAGAATTCGCGTTAGTATTTTGCAGCCGTGACTTATTAAACTCATAGTTCGGTAATTTTCATATCTCTCAACACTTGCTTTCTTTGGGATTGGAATTATTGTATTCTTCTTGAAGTCTAAGGGTATTTCGCCTGTCTCATATATTTTGCTCACCAGATGGTAGAGTTTTGTCAGGAATGGCTGTCCCAAGGCTGTCAGTAGTTCTAATGGAATGTTGTCTACTCCCGGGGCCTTGTTTCGACTTAGGTCTTTCAGTGCTGTGTCAAATTCTTCACACAGTATCATATCACCCATTTCATCTTCATCTACATCCTTTTCCATATCCATAAAATTTCCCTCAAGTACATAGCTCTTGTATAGACCCTCTATATACTCCTTCCACCTTTCTGCTTTCCCTTCTTTGCTTAGAACTGGATTTCCACCTGAGCTCTTGATATTCATACAAGTGGTTCTCTTTTCTCCAAAGGTCTCTTTAATTTTCCTGTAGGCAGTGTCTATCTTACCCCTAGTGAGATAAGTCTCTACATCCTGCATGGTTAACACCTTATTACATATCATGCTTATAGTTAACTAACGTCATCAATACTGAACTACAATGGTGTGCAAAACTTATGAACCAAAGTAATTTTCGCAAGGTGTTTCACTTTTAAGTAACATAGCTCGATGAAATTTGGACCACACGTAGTAGGAACTGCTTGCTGTATAGTATTGAAGGATTAGGAAGGGAATATGTAGTGATATGAAGAGAAGTGTCATTTTCATTCAAACAGGATAGTTACATGCAGGTCACCGCGATTTACGACCTTCCACTGTATATGATAAATGACGAGACTTGGTTCTTAATAGGATGTGTGATCATCGCGGATGGTAATGCATGCTCTACTATGCTGGCCACAGGTTCGTAAGGAGTTCTTGTGGTAGAGCGTTCCATTTCTCCACCAGCGCGGTTGACAACTGTTGGCCGGTCATTGGTAAATGTGGACGGGCTGAAATACATCTCCCCAATGCATCCCACACTTGCTCGATGAGCTTTATGTAGGGGGACCGGGCAGGTCAGTCTGTTCGGCGAATACCCTCTTGTTCTAAGAGCTTCTCCGCCTGCAGTCGCTCATTCTTAATCATAAAAATGACGTCAGGGTTGAATGCGCCAGTCCCAATAACGTTTACCGCTGAGCGTGGACTGTTCAAATGTGTGTGAAATCTTATGGGACTTAACTGCTAAGGTCATCAGCCCATAAGCTTACACACTACTAAACCTAAATTATCCTAAGGACAAACACCCACACCCATGCCCAAGGGAGGACTCGAACCTCCGCCGGGATCAGCCGCACAGCCCATGACTGCAGCCCCTTAGACCGCTCGGCGGACTGTTCAACGATTGGAGGATCAGTACGCGCACGCAAAGTTATGCTTCCCACACCATAACAGCGGGACCAGCGCCGTTGACACGATCATGATCGACCATGTTGGACGTACTATCATAAGGCGAGAGGTGAGAACACATTATGCACCGAGGAGCAATGTCAAAAATGATTGTTACGGAGGTCCAGGTATTATGGTGTGGGGAGACATAATGCTGCATGGCTGATCACACATCGTATTAAGAATCATGTCCTGCCTTTTGTAATGTCCAGTGGACAGTCAGAAATCATTATCACTTGCATGTAACTATTCTTTTTGAATTAAACTGCCTTTCTTTCTATTCATCTCACTGCTTATTTCTTTTTCGATTATCTTCTGTGCTGTCAGGTAGTAGTCGTTTCTAAGTATGGTCCACGTTTCATCGAGACATATTACTTCTCAGAGAAATACAGTGTGTTTGAAAAAGAACTCCCTAGTTTCAATGTGTCCTAGAATCTGTACAAAGTCACATACACTATTCTATTTCGCAGTGTTTGATTCATCATCTCTCCAAGTTTGGCTCCCCTGCAGTTGGCAGGTATGCTTGATCTTGATACGGCACGAATGCTGCTTTTTTCTTCCTCTGATCCTCAGTTCAGTCCAGGCGTGCGTGCAGTGCAGTGGAGAGCAACTCAGCAACAATGTGTACTCCGCAACAGGGAGCGCAGTGTGTTATTTGGCTTGTGAAAACTGAATGAGTTAAAACAGTGCAAAGTAATTTTAGACGTCAGTATGGTGGTGACTCTAACAAAGTTAACGTCTGGTGCTGTTTGATGGAAGATCATGTGACTGGTCCTTTCATTTTTATAGAAAAAAAAACAATAAACTTGGACATTTACTGTAACATGGTGACACAGTACGTCTTTCGCCAAACGGACGATATTGAGGCTTGAAAGGGGTTTGTGTATTTTCCGACAAGATGGCGCCCTACTTCATTGCAGTAACCATGTGCATGCAGCTCTTGACAATCGCTTTCCAGGAAGGTCGCAGAGGGTGGGCTTACTGGTAGTTGGGAGCTCCAGGCGCATAATGGGGCCCCTTAGGGAAATGGCAACAAGAGAGGGGAAGAAAACCAATGTGCACTCCGTGTGCATACCGGGGTGAGTCATTCCAGATGTGGAAAGGGTCCTTCCGGATGCTATGAAGGGTACAGGGTGCATCCATCTGCAGGTGGTCGCTCATGTCGGCACCAATGATGTGTGTCGCTATGGATCGGAGGAAATCCTCTCTGGCTTCCGGCGGCTATCTGATTTGGTGAAGACTGCCAGTCTCGCTAGCGGGATGAAAGCAGAGCTCACCATCTGCAGCATCGTCGACAGGACTGACTGCGGACCTTTGGTACAGAGCCGAGTGGAGGGTCTGAATCAGAGGCTGAGGCGGTTCTGCGACCGTGTGGGCTGCACATTCCTCGACTTGCGCCATAGGGTGGTGGGGTTTCGGGTTCCGCTGGATAGGTCAGGAGTCCACTACACGCAACAAGTGGCTACACGGGTAGCAGGGGTTGTGTGGCGTGGGCTGGGCGGTTTTTTAGGTTAGATGGCCTTGGGCAAGTACAGAAAGGGCAACAGCCTCAACGGGTGCGGGGCAAAGTCAGGACATGCGGGGACCAAGCAGCAATCGGTATTGTAATTGTCAACTGTCGAAGCTGCGTTGGTAAAGTACCAGAACTTCAAGCGCTGATAGAAAGCACCGAAGCTGAAATCGTTATAGGTACAGAAAGCTGGCTTAAGCCAGAGATAAATTCTGCCGAAATTTTTACAAAGGTACAGACGGTGTTTAGAAAGGATAGATTGCATGCCACCGGTGGTGGAGTGTTCGTCGCTGTTAGTAGTAGTTTATCCTGTAGTGAAGTAGAAGTGGATAGTTCCTGTGAATTATTATGGGTGGAGGTTACACTCAACAACCGAGCTAGGTTAATAATTGGCTCCTTTTACCGACCTCCCGACTCAGCAGCATTAGTGGCAGAACAACTGAGAGAAAATTTGGAATACATTTCACATAAATTTTCTCAGCATCTTATAGTCTTAGATGGAGATTTCAATTTACCAGATATAGACTGGGACACTCAGATGTTTAGGACGGGTGGTAGGGACAGAGCATCGAGTGACATTATACTGAGTGCACTATCCGAAAATTACCTCGAGCAATTAAACAGAGAACCGACTCGTGGAGATAACATCTTGGACCTACTGATAACAAACAGACCCGAACTTTTCGACTCTTTAAGTGCAGAACAGGGAATCAGTGATCATAAG
The DNA here is from genome assembly GCF_023864345.2 of Schistocerca serialis cubense. Classification (NCBI taxonomy): domain Eukaryota; kingdom Metazoa; phylum Arthropoda; class Insecta; order Orthoptera; family Acrididae; genus Schistocerca; species Schistocerca serialis. The sequence continues at coordinate 260,743,652 of NC_064639.1, read as the reverse complement.
GCCGTTGCAGCATCCCTGAATATGGAAGTTAATAGGAATATAAAAAAAGGGAGGAAGGTTTATCTGTTTAGCAAGAGTAATAGAAGGCAGATTTCAGACTACCTAACAGATCAAAACGAAAATTTCTGTTCCGACACTGACAATGTTGAGTGTTTATGGAAAAAGTTCAAGGCAATCGTAAAATGCGTTTTAGACAGGTACGTGCCGAGTAAAACTGTGAGGGACGGGAAAAACCCACCGTGGTACAACAACAAAGTTAGGAAACTACTGCGAAAGCCAAAACCTCTCAGACAAACAGAAGCTAAACGATGTCAAAGTTAGCGTAAGGAGGGCTATGCGTGAAGCGTTCAGTGAATTCGAAAGTAAAATTCTATGCACCGACTTGACAGAAAATCCTAGGAAGTTCTGGTCTTACGTTAAATCAGTAAGTGGCTCGAAACAGCATATCCAGACATTCCGGGATGATTATGGCATTGAAACAGAGGATGACACGCGTAAAGCTGAAATATTAAACACCTTTTTCCAAAGCTGTTTCACAGAGGAAGACCGCACTGCAGTTCCTTCTCTAAATCCTCGCACAAACGAAAAAAATGGCTGACATCGAAATAAGTGTCCAAGGAATAGAAAAGCAACTGGAATCACTCAATAGAGGAAAGTCCATTGGACCTGACGGGATACCAATTCGATTGTACACAGAGTACGCGAAAGAACTTGCCCCCCTTCTAACAGCCGTGTACCGCAAGTCTCTAGAGGAACGGAGGGTTCCAAATGATTGGAAAAGAGCACAGGTACTCCCAGTCTTCAAGAAGGGTCGTCGAGCAGATGCGCAAAACTATAGACCTATATCTCTGACGTCGATCTGTTGTAGAATTTTAGAACATGTTTTTTGCTCGAGTATCATGTCGTTTTTGGAAACCCAGAATCTACTATGTAGGAATCAACATGGATTCCGGAAACAGCGATCGTGTGAGACCCAACTCGCTTTATTTGTTCATGAGACCCAGAAAATATTAGATACAGGCTCCCAGGTAGATGCTATTTTTCTTGACTTCCGGAAGGCGTTCGATATAGTTCCGCACTGTCGCCTGATAAACAAAGTAAGAGCCTACGGAATATCAGACCAGCTGTGTGGCTGGATTGAAGAGTTTTTAGCAAACAGAACACAGCATGTTGTTATCAATGGAGAGACGTCTACAGACGTTAAAGTAACCTCTGGCGTGCCACAGGGGAGTGTTATGGGACCATTGCTTTTCACAATATATATAAATGACCTAGTAGATAGTGTCGGAAGTTCCATGCGGCTTTTCGCGGATGATGCTGTAGTATACAGAGAAGTTGCAGCATTAGAAAATTGTAGCGAAATGCAGGAAGATCTGCAGCGGATAGGCACTTGGTGCAGGGAGTGGCAACTGTCCCTTAACATAGACAAATGTAATGTATTGCGAATACATAGAAAGAAGGGATCCTTTATTGTATGACTATATGATAGCGGAACAAACAGTGGTAGCAGTTACTTCCGTAAAATATCTGGGAGTATGCGTGCGGAACGATTTGAAGTGGAATGATCATATAAAATTAATTGTTGGTAAGGCGGGTACCAGGTTGAGATTCATTGGGAGAGTCCTTAGAAAATGTAGTCCTTCAACAAAGGAGGTGGCTTACAAAACACTCGTTCGACCTATACTTGAGTATTGCAAATCAGTGTGGGATCCGTACCAGATCGGGTTGACGGAGGAGATAGAGAAGATCCAAAGAAGAGCGGCGCGTTTCGTCACAGGGTTATTTGGTAACCGTGATTGCGTTACGGAGATGTTTAATAAACTCAAGTGGCAGACTCTGCAAGAGAGGCGCTCTGCATCGCGGTGTAGATTGCTCGCCAGGTTTCGAGAGGGTGCGTTTCTGGATGAGGTATCGAATATATTGCTTCCCTCTACTTATACCTCCCGAGGAGATCACGAATGTAAAATTAGAGAGATTAGAGCGCGCACGGAGGCTTTCAGACAGTCGTTCTTCCCGCGAACCATACGCGACTGGAACAGGAAAGGGAGGTAATGACAGTGGCACGTAAAGTGCCTCCGCCACACACCGTTGGGTGGCTTGCGGAGTATAAATGTAGATGTAGATGTAGAAGGTGGATAGGCAGGGCTAGCCCAATTGCTTAGCCACCATGAAGCCCAGACTTAACCCCGCTGGGCTTTTTCTTTTGGGGCCATACAAAAAATGTTGCGTACAGTGAAAAGATCAGAGACATCAATCATTTACAGAAAAGAATCATAGCGACGGTTGGGACAGTTTTACCTGAAATGATGGTGAACACGGGGCGAGAAGTGGGACATCGTCTCGACGTGCGCGGGGCAACAAATGGGTCCCACGCTAAAGTCTACTAACATTAAACAAAACTTGAAGGAATTTTCTTTCATGATATGTACCCACTGATGTAATTTTTCATTAATTTCCCCATTAAATTTATACCTAAAACTAGGGAGTTCTTTTTCAAACACTCTGCATAATGCCAAAGTTACTTTCATCTTTTTGAGCTTTGCGGACCTGTGTATTATCAAGGTTACTTCACATACTGCATATTAAAATTGTAAGGTATTCTGAGAATGCCTCTGCTACCCAAGTCTCAAGGGCAGCGGTTTTGTTTCTAAACCATTCAAGAGCATCATCCAGACTACCTCTAAACGCAGTGAATTATTTAGACGGTAGGCATAGCTGATGACGGAAGTCATAAATGACCGTTTCTGTACGCTAGTGTGATTTTGTAGTTGTGTGACTAAATGCCACACAATGATTCGAGAGATACGCGTTTCAGTATCCTGCCTTTTTTATAATTATTTGGCATCCATATCTTCATAAATCCAGAGATCTGCGGTTCAATATCCTAGCTCTCTTATAATTATTTACCATATGTTTATTTACCTCTGGAAATACGTTACATATGTTGTGTTGTAGTGGTATTCACCCCAAAAGCTGGTTTCATGGAGCTCTCCACATAGGTCCATGCTCTACATCTCTGTATATTGCAACCCACACCCATTTGAAGTTGTTCAGTATAGCCTATCTTTCGGGTCTCTTTTTCCAGTTTTGACGCTCTATTCTCATTTACATAACTGACTATTCCTTGATGCCACAAATGTGTCATCTAAACTAATCTCTCAAATTGTGCCGTAACTTCCTTTTCTCCTCGATTAGATGCAGTACATCTGCATCTAAAACATTGTTTGTAAAACGTCTTCCACTGCTGAAGTAATACATGGCACCGCCATAGTTTACTTGTAGTCAGTAAACTAGCTGTCAGTAAAAAATAATTCACTAAAAATATCTTACGGTGGTAACACCGATTCTTTCACCTCTTAATTTGTTGTACGATCCACTCATCTAGTAACTAGCATCCTTCTGTAGGACCACGTTTCAAAATATCTTATTTCCTAGCTTGTAGTTCCGTTTATCGTCCACGTTTCACTTCCCTACAGGACTGCCGTCACACAACGATTTTCACCAGAGACAACCTAACACGTAATCTAATATTAAAGGCTAAAAAATTTTGTTTTACTATATCGCTTTTCTTGCTATAGCCAGTACTTATTTTATGCCCTCTGTGCTGTAGCCATAGTGACTTACGGATATAGTTATGAAGCAGTTCCGTACAGGGCTATACTCCGGATAAATATACTGATGGAAAAAAAAATCGCAACACCAAAAAATAATCAACGTAGAGTAATGAAATTTGGGGCATAAATCTGTCCGGGTAACATATTTAAGTGATTAACACTGCAACATCACAAGTCAATGTAAGCGCGAGGTAAGCCACTGCAAATGTGAAATGCTGGTACATTAATAACCAGTGTAACTCAATAATATTGAATGCAATCATCCAAATGTGAATGTATTGTGTTTTACAGGTGCCGCATGTCAGTTTGTCTAGTAGAGTTCCATGCCCGTTGCCCTCCTTCGGTCACTACAGGTACGGTTAACGCTGTTTGTGGATGACACTGGAACTGTCGTCCGATCATGTCCCATATGAGCTCGACTGGAGACACTGTAGAGCACGCTGGGTTACAACAGCTGTACGTTGGAAAGCACATCCTGGAATGCTGTTCATAAATGGCAGAACAACATGTCGAATCACCAGATTGGCGTACAAATTTGCGTAGGATAACCACGAGAGGTTTCCTGCTGTCATACCAACTCGCACCCAAAACCATAGCTCCAGGCGTAGGTACAGTGCGTCTCACACGCAGGCAGGTTGGTTGCAGATCCTCAACTGGCCTCTTTCTAAACAACACACGGCCATCACTGGCACCGAGACGGAACAAGCTTTCATCAGCAAACGGAACAGACCTCCACCCTGCCCTCCAATGAACTCTCGCTTGACACCACTGAAGTCGTAAATGGTTGTGATTTGGGATCAGGGGACAGCACGCTACAGGGCTTCTGGCTAGGAGCCGTCCTCGATGCAAGCGATTTGTAACAGTTAACCGTAAGGGAGAGTTTCATCTCGGTTTCTATGTGTATTCAATTTAGTGGTGAGATCAACGAATATCTGCTAAGACTACGGGATGTTAGTCACCTAGGACGAACGAAGCATCTTGTGTACCCCATTGAAGCAAATGCGAAGTCAGTGTTGTGGCATTGCCGTCTGACCGATGACCGTGGAAGATCAAAGACGACTTTATGGAACTCAGCCTCACAATACGTCAGCCTGAGAAGGGAGGGTCGGAGCAACATCAAATATTTACGTCACTTTAGTAAACACGGCAATGGCGCGCCGTGTGAAAGGCTAGAAGATTGAGTGTGGAATGACATCAAGTGACCACAACATTACATCATCACTGGAAGACACCACAAAACATGCGCATAAGGCCCAAATACAACACGAAGGATGCTAACTGAGAAGAACTAAGAATGGTGTTTCAGTGGTCGGGAAGTCAATCGCCAGGTGATAATGTATATGTTACTGCACAAAAACTGTCCGCCCTGGTAGCTGAGTGGTCAGCGCGACAGACTGTCAGTCCTAAGGGGCCAGGCTCGATTCCCGGCTGGGTCGGAGATTTTCCCCGCTCAGGGACTGGATGTTGTGTTGTCCTAATCATCATCATTTCATCCCCATCGACGCGCAAGTCGCCGAAGTGGCGTCAGATCGAAAGACTTGCACCCAGCGAACAGTCTATCCGACGGGAGAACAAGAACTGGCAGTGGCTAAGCGTAGAGCAACGCAGGCATCGATACCTGTCAGCAGAGGTCATTCTAAATCAGTGCCTTGCATCTGGACCGAGACGCTGCAGAAATTAAGATGCGAAACAAGAAGACACAGGAAGCTATCAGGACCTAAGAAGAAGAAGTCCGAAGGTTGTATAGATACAGGTATGTTAAACTACGTTTTAAGGAAGAGTTACGGAAAATAAAAATGGAACGGTGGAAGCAGTTGATGAAGGCTAACTTAGAAACCCATCCCTGGTGTGTACCATATAAACTAGTCTACGAGAAAATAACGGTTGCCAACAGTGTTATGCACACTCAAAAAGAATGATGGGACGGAAACTGAAAGTTGCGAATAGTGAGCTGCACTGATATTGGAAACACTACTTCCTTACGATGGAGAAGAAGGCGAGACAGATGGTCAACGTATGTTGTACCCCTTCTCACAAGAAGAAATTCAAGTGAATAATTTTAAGTCAGGAAAAGAAAAAATCTCCAGGACTCTGTCGAAGTGATACAAGCCATATGTGAGCAATTAGACAGTACATGTTCGAACTGTACGACGAGAGTCTCTTGCAAGGATGGGTCTCTGCTCCGTGAAAGAGCGCTGAAATGGTAATAATTCTGAAAGGGCAAGGTAACTGAAGTCGGCGACCACTGAATGAAATAGTGTCACAAGAATCTACACAGCGTTGATGCAAGTTATCATGGATGTGTGGCCTTTAAGCCGTGACAGTGATGGGTGGAATTACTTGCCATAGTGGAAACGCTGCAGACTTGCTGCCTGATGCCCAATGGTTCAAAATGGTTCAAATGGCTCCAAGCACTATGGGACTTAACTACTGTGGTCATCAGTCCCCTAGAACTCAGAACTACTTAAACCTAACTAACCCTAAGGGCCGGCCGCGGTGGTCTCGCGGTTAAGGCGCTCAGTCCGGAACCGCGCGACTGCTACGGTCGCAGGTTCGAATCCTGCCTCGGGCATGGATGTGTGTGATGTCCTTAGGTTAGTTAGGTTTAAGTAGTTCTAAGTTCTAGGGGACTGATGACCACAGAAGTTAGGTCCCATAGTGCTCAGAGCCATTTGAACCATTAACCCTAAGGACATCACACACATCCATGCCCGAGGCAGGATTCGAACCTGCGACCGTAGCAGTCGCGCGGTTCCGGACTGCGCGCCTAGAACCGCTAGACCACCGCGGCCGGCTGATGCCCAATGAATCCAGCGGAGGAGTACCAGCGCGGATCCAGTAGCTCAAACAACCATCAACAAGTTAAATCTCCTAAAACAAATGAAACAAAAACAGAGAAAAAATTCTGCAGTGCTATAGTAGTATTAGATGGGTAACTGGTTAGTGGTGTTATTGTAGTTCTTCAGTAGTGGAAGTAGTTGCATTATTTTAAAACTTAAGTATCAGAAATAAACAGTTGATACACAATTTATTAGTATCCAAGGAAATGTGATTTGTATGGCCTATTTTAGCATTTCAGGTAATAGGCTGTAATTATAAGAATAAATAAATACATACATAAATGTCGCTGTGGTGCCCACAACAGCTCAAATTGCTGCTGCAGCTGCAGTACGAAGCACCACAGCCCTACGCCACACACTGTGGTCTTCCCTCTCACTAGTGTCATGTGGTCGTACGGAGTCTAGTCTTCTTGCGGCCGCGGCCGTACGTTCTCGCGATCACCGCTGCCAGCAGTCATATGCAGTGGCTACATTCCTGCCAAGCCTTTCTGTAATATCGCAGGAGTAACATCCAGCTTCTCGTAGTCTTAATACATAACGTCGTTCAAACTCAGGGATGTCTTGATAATGGAGTCCCTTTCACCTTAAAGGCATTCAACACACCACGTCCATTCAGAAAGGCAACTAATACCTACGACCGTTATGGCGTTTATTTAAAGCAAGCCTGATTTGCATCCTCATAGTGACGTTACTCTTATGCGACAGGCGCAAAATTTGAATAGATATCACTTTCCAGATGCAGAAACACGCCTACCAACTTTAATTTATGTCACACAACTCCGAGTTTGTAATACTTAAATAAAAAAAAATATATTTCGGAATAGTTTTTCTTGTTATGGTTGGTCTGAATCTTATATCATCTCCATGTCCCCAATCGTCAGATATTTTGCTGTCTGTATGGTAGTTGATCTCATTCCCCCAAATAACCTAATTTAGTTCGACCAAATTCTGTTACCCTTGTTTTAGATTTAAAGCTGTTCATCTTGCAACCTCTTTTCAAGACATTGTGCACTCCATTCTATAGATTTTCCACGTGCTTTGCCGTCCCTGAGATTTTTTCCTTTTTTTTTTTTAAGTGGCTCTGAGCATTATGCGACTTAACTTCTGAGGTCATCAGTCGCCTAGAACTACCTAAACCTAGCTAACCTAAGGACATCACACACATCCATGCCCGAGGTAGGATTCGAACCTGCGGTCGCTCGGTTCCAAACTGTAGCGCCCAGTACCGCACGGCCACTCCGGCCGGCACGTATTATTTTTAATCGGTGAATTTCGAAAGCTTATTTCTTCTCCCTGAACTGCGAACCGTTTGTTTTTATTTTATTATTGTTTTACGTTACAGCTATCTCTAGGCTCAATTTACGAATCTTCGGGGACAGGATGAAACCTGTCTCACTCCCTTCTCGATTATTGTCCGTCTTCTTACAACTGCTGTTCGGCTTATGTACAAACGGAACCGTTCGCTCCTATCCCTGCTAACTTCATAATCGGGAATTCTACAAACCGCAGAGTGAAATGTTAGATCCATCTGCAGGGATATAGACTAAAGAATGTAAAAACTGAGGTGAATAGGTTGAAGTTGCATATAGGCCCGTTGGGAATTCGAAGCGCGGTGACAAGAATAACAGGACCCCAGGTCTGGAAACTACAAGGCTATAAATACAAAATCAAATAACAGTAAAGCAGATGTCGGTCTAGTAAGGGATAAAAAAATAAAAATGCAAGTACGCTACTATGAAGAGCGTAATGAAAGCATTACACTCGCCAAAATAGACACAAGTCAACACCCACCACAGTAGTACAACTTTATATTCCAACTAGATGCACAGGTGACGAATATTGTATAACCAGATAAAATAAATGCTTCAGATGTTTAAAAGAAACTGAAATTTTTGTTGCTATAGGGAGCTGGAATTTGACAGTAGGAAGACGAAAATAGTAGGGGAATATGGACTGCGGGAAAGAAATATAAGAGGAAGTTACCTGGTAGAATTTTGCACAGAGCATAATTCAGACATTGACAACTATGAAAGAATGTTATTTACATAGGAAGTACCTGGAGTCATTGGAAGATATCAGTGATTATGTATCGGTAAGAAAAAAATTTTGAAACCACATTTTAAATGGTAAAATATTTTCAAGGTCAGATAGTATAATGGATATGAAAGGGAAGCAAGTGTCTATCTGCTAGGTACCAGGACACTTGGGCCTTGCAGAAAACGAAAGGGCGGACCTGTCAGTCGGCGGCCGCTGTGGCAATAGAAGGGCTGCCCAACACGTTGGTATCGGACAATGGGCCCCAATTTTGGTCTGAGGAATTTAAGACATTTTGTACCTTAAATGGTATCCAGCTGGTGCACACGGCACCACTCCACCCGGCCTCGAATGGGCTCGCAGAGTGGTTCGTGCGAACATTTAAGGCACAAATGGCAAAACTAACTAATCATTATGCTCTGCCTGCTGCTCTATCATTGTTCTTGTCTTCTGACAGGTGTCAACCTAAGGAGGGTGGATCACCAGCTGAACAACTACATGGACGACAACCGTGATCCACACTCTCTCTACTGCAACCACCAGAGTGACAGGAGCAACAGCCAACCCGGTATCGGACAAAATATCACCCTGATCAGAAAGTCTGGGACAATGTCCATACACGGGGGCGTCCCCATTGAACACCAGGATTGGTCGATCATACCAAAGGACAGGCGATGTACGCGGTCGCTGCACTGGAGGTGTCACACATATGCGACACCAGAACAACATCCGGCCACGAAGGGACAACGACCTCGCCGGCCGAAGTGGCCGAGCAGTTCTAGGCGCTTCAGTCCGGAACCGCGTGACTGCTACGGTCGCAGGTTCGAATCCTGCCTTGGGCATGGATGTGTGTGATGTCCTTAGGTTAATTAGGTTCAAGTAGTTCCAAGTTCTGATGACCTCAGATGTTGAGTCCCTTAGTGCTCAGAGCCATTTGATCTGGCAGTCAAGGAGGCATCTATTTCAGTGGGCGATCCCCCTGCATGCTATATCCTCGCTGTTGAGGTACAGAGTCCTGTGTCGACGGGATTATGAGTGGCTGGATGTGACAGACAATAACCCCAGTCTAGTAAGAGCGACATCGCGGCCGTGGCGTACCTCCTTCTAGCTTAGTCGACAGGACGACTTCCTCTTTACTCGCCTTCGCATAGGCCACAGCCCTATGACACATGGCTTCTTGCTCCGGCGAGAGGACCCACCATTATGTGATGCTTGTGGCGTACAGATCATTGTGCGCCACATTTTATTCGACTGTGTTTTATTTTCCGACCAGCGAGCAGCGGCAGATTTGCCGACGGATCTGCCCTCTATTTTAAGTAAAGTTCAAACGAATGTGGTTCGAGTTTTAAAGTTCTGCGAACGCCCAACATTTAGCAAAGATTTTACAGAGATGGTTCTAATGTGTTAACAGGTTTACTTTTTTTCCACCCATGTTTTTTGTGAGTGGTCAGCCAGTGTCGTTTCCCTGTGCCTTTCTTTTAGCTTCTTTGTCGTTCTGATTGTCTTTTAATATCATTTTTAGCGCATGTGAGATAGAGTGATTGTGTGGCTAACTCGAGTGCATAAAAGTGTAAGAATTTTAGAGATTTTATCCACATTCATTTGCTTTGATGAGTGCAAGGGCGCTGACAGCCTCGCTATTGAGTGCTCATAAACTCCAAACACACACACAAAAGCTATGAACTGAAAGTGTAACTAAAGTGATTGCGCAAAGCTGGGAAATTAATGAGGTGGGATCTTGATAAATCAAAAGAGCAGAGGCTGTTGAGGATTTTAGAGGGAAAATTAAGCGAAGGTTGACTGAACCAGGGAAAAGGAATACAATAGATGATGACTGGGAAACTTTGATAAATGGAACAGTTGGTGAAGCAGAGGATCAAATAGGCAAAAAGATAAGGTCTATTAGAAATCATTACGTAACACAGGAGGATTAAATTTCATTTTGATGCTAAGAAAAGGATTTGGTAGAGCACTGAAAGACCTAATTCGAAAAATCATCCCTGAAGTAAACATTTCCTCACAATTATTGAATTTCTATGGAAGAGCCAGCCCTGGCGGAACTGTTCTTCCTGATGTGCTAGAGTATGAGTCACGTGAAGTACGCTCAGACTTTAAGAATAATGTAATAATTCCAATTCCTATGAAGGCAGATGTGAATTTTACCGTACCAACAGTTTAATAAGTTTGATTTCAAAAAGTTGACGTTTACAGAAACGTGGACTAACTGGCAGAAGCCGACCTCGAGAAGCAAAAGGTAGACTTCCGGAGAAATATAGGAACTCGAAAGATATGTTTACCTTACGACTTACGTTACATATAGGTTAAAAATAGGCAAACCTACATTTAGAGAATTTGTGGATTTAGATAATGTTTTTGACATTGTTGGCTGGAGTACACTCCCTGATATTCTGAAGGCAGAGTGTGAAAGGCCTTTAACAACTTTAATACAAACCAGACTGTAGTTATGATACTCGAACGACATGAAAGGGAAGCAGTGGTTGAGAAAGGAGTGAAGTATATTTGTAGCCTGTACCCAATATTCAGTCTTTACATTGAGAAAGGAAAACGGGGAGCAATTTAGAAAGAGAATTAAAGTTCAGGGGAAAAAAAATAAAAACACTGAGGTTTTGTTAATGACGTTGTAAATCTGACCTAGACAGCAGAGTACTAGGAAGAGTAGTTGAATAGAATCGATAGTGTCTTGAACAGTGGTTATAAGACAAACGTCGCCATAAATTTTTAAAAAAAGGTTCAAATGGCTCTGAGCACTGTGGGACTCTACTTCTGAGGTCATCAGTCGCCTAGAACTTAGAACTACTTAAACCTAACTAACCTAAGGACATCAGACACATCCATGCCCGAAGCAGGATTCGAACCTGCGACCGTAGCGGTCGCGCGGTTCCAGACTGTAGCGCCTAGAACCGCTCGGCCACCCGGGCCGGTGACAAAAATAAAACAAATGTGATGTAATGAATAGCAATCAGGCTTTGCTGAGGGAATTACGAAATGAGACAGTAAGAGCTGTAGACAGTTTTCGCTATTTAAGTAACAAAATAACTGACAGTCGCCTTGGAAGGGAGGTATTCACATACAACAGAAAGAAAATCATTTGCGAAAAAGAGGAATTTGTTAACAATCAAGTTAAATTTGCGTATTAGGAAGTATTTTCTAGGTATTTGTCTGGGACATAGCATTGACAGTGGACGTTGAACAGTTCAAACAGGTGAAGAGTAGCTTTTTAAATGCGGTGCTACAGAAGAACCCTGAAGGTTAATTGAGTAGGTCGAAGAACTAATAAGGAGATAATGCACAGAACGGGGAAAAAGAAATTAGGGCAAAACTTGACTTAAAGTAGGGATCGATTGATAAAATTTGAGGTTCTGTTGAAGACATTACAAATATGTCAGAGACAGTTGAATAGAATAGACAGTGTTTTTGCTGTGGTATTCGATATTCAAATGACATACAGGAATTTCGAAAATGTTTTGACAACGGTGAGCCACATCTCTCACAGGAATGTACCGTTGAAGTCCGCATGTATATAAATTGCTATTAACACTCTATATTATACAGTAAGGATGCGCACACAGTTGCCGCTTGAAGCTTTATGAACTGATCGTAAAACTGGTCCATGCCACACAGATGTGCACCATCGTCAAGCAAGTCTGTCGATATCTGTGCATTTAAATCTAAGGAGTTTTCCAAGTGAGATGCAACATGCAGCCCTTCTCGTGTACACAGTGTCAGCGAGGTATATACTTCAACATAGTATGATTCGAATTGAGTTCATGCTGAGCATGTGGGTGGTTTTATTATCTGTTTGACATCAGAGATCACCCCCATGTGGTTCCTCATGGGTGCGTCTTATCACTTGTCACCGATAGCACTAGCTGAGGGCAACGATATAACATCCAACGGCTTATTTTAGCTTTCTGTAGATTCGATAATGAAGAAAAATTGGTAGAAGGATCGCCGTACCGGCAGAGGAGAGATGTGGTTGGGCAGGCCAACAGGGGGTTTAATGTCCTTCCCTATGCCGACTGGCGTCAGCATTGTTTATGGAATGCGCTTCGTCACGCTGCTGGAGCCAGCTGGTGCTGGCGTTCCAGTCCGTGTGTCCCCACAGCGAGTCATTGATGCTGGCAGTTCGAAGGGTTCTCACACCATAGCGGATCTGCTTTGACGGTGCTAGAGTTGTGTTGTGGGCCTGTTGTCTCACGTTGTACTGAACTGGCTCCGGGGCCTATGATGTCTGATTGAACACAGAAGCCATCAGGCGTAGACACAATAAATTTGCATGCTTTACCATCATGGAGCCATTGGCTTCCACAGTGAACATATGCCTCGGCAGGTGGCGCTGATGACGCCCAGTAGCGATTCCGTATGTCTCCCAAAAGAGGAAGCCCTTATCTCTGTGTCGAGAGTATCAGTGGCGACTGGGCTGGCTTAGTTGTGTTGTACGCCACAGGACGTCCCAGAGTATGTGGTGTCGGTGGCTGTGCAGCACTTCCGCGTTTTGGGTGCGGCATCATATTTTTTGCATTTTACGTTCCCCAATGCCGGGCGGACGACATCCCTCCGTACGTCACGGTGCTACTGACGGCCTAGCTCGCAGGCGCGGCCATTAAGCAAGGAATACGTCGACGGTTTCCTCTAGAGAGCACTCCAGACGAAAAAAACTACTTGGTCATACCCTTTTCAAACACCATCAAACGTCGGATGAGGTCACCTCACAGAGCCAATTAGCGACAGATCGTCATTGCTACCGGCGGAAGACAGTTAAGTAGAGCCAGAGTATCCCTCTGTGAGATATTATAAACGGCCCCGCCGAGCCTATGCACCAGTCTTCAGCGAGCCTGCAGCTGGAGTTACAGCGAGGGCAATCGTCAAAGATGTTCGAGACGTCTCTGTAGTAACTATGGACTTAACGTGGGACTATTTCCCACTGTTTACGCCGGTCTGCATTGGTCTTACATGCTAGGAGCAACCTGTTCCAGGAGAATTCATTGTATAACAGAGTGTTAGAATAAATGGTTCTTAAACTTGGACTCTTTTTTAGGAAATTCTTCGTGACACTAAACTGGTGTGGTCGTATTGAGGTGGCGTGCTACTGGTAAGATAGCAGCGCCACAACATCGCATCACAGCCTTACAGGCATGAACGAACACCTCGCTTCCACCATTGGAGGCTGGGTGGAATGGCGCTGTTGTCGGGTGTGTTACGGTGTTCCAAAAGCAGAAATCTTGAAACACGCTAAATGAGAACTGAGGATGATTATCCAGAATTTAGAGCCGTGCCGCGAATCGATAGGTTGCGTCATGCTGTGAATTTTATTCGTCATTAGCCAGAGGGCTTGGTTTTCGGCATTATATCCCGCCCCGGCACGGGGCTCGCTCTATTTTTGTTTGGCCGTGCACAGTGAAGTTCGCCGAGGAACAGAGCTGGGAGTGGGGTTGCAATTTCGATCGGTGTTGGCTCGAGTGGCCTTGTATTCTAGGGCCGTGAATCGTCGCCGCAATCCTTCCTGTTGCACACGGGGTGTGCTGGGCGTGGTGATTTGAACGGATCAGAATAGGGAAGGCTGCGGCGAGTCAGCCGCCTGATGTTTATTGCCGTAGCAGCATTCTCGTGGACATGGGATGGAAGACACGGAGTTCTATCACTGGGGAAAGCGGCCCTCATACCGGCGCTTCTCTAGCAGCACGTTTCGGAACTTTGGTGTGGTTAAACTAGTTGTACATGCACCCGTGATCTAGGATTAGCGTCTTTGGTTGATTAGTAATCAAAACGTTCTTGATATCAGATTCGAAACCCACCACCACTTAAATTTTGAATAAAAATCTTCAGCAGTATCGGCCGAAGACTTCCGGTATAAGAAGTCAGCCCTTAGTCAGCCAACGGCATTGTCAAAGATGGCGGAATAGCAAAGAGAGATTCAGGGCCCTCTCTTTCCCTTGGGATGGGAATCTGTCCCTAAAGGCGGAAGAGTAATTAACGATCAACGGCATGAGGAGTCTGATGGCAATGGAAATTACTCAATTGAAGACAAATAATGTATACCCATAGGACAAGTGGCACATAACTCAAATAATGACATTATGACATAGCCGTCGTAAAAAGACTCCGAAATTGTCCCCCATTCGGATCTCCAGGATGAGGCTGCTAAGAGGGAGGGCGTGGAATTTCAAATGTTTGAAGATGGCAGGGAAGCTAGAAAACCTGAAAACGTATATTCCAAGGCTCAACAACAGTAGCAGAAAATGACATAACTTGAGTATCATTCGTTATGAATAGGAAGGTAGGGCAAAGAGCGAGTTACTGTGAACAGTTCAGTGGTAAGGCTGTTCTCATCAGAATCGACATCAAACCAAAACCGAAAATAGTAGTTTAGGTATACAAGCCGATGTTTCAAGCCGAAGATGAAGAGCTAGAGAAAGTATTTGCTGTTACTGAATTGGTAGTTCAGTACGTAAAGGGAGACGAAAATCTAATAGTTATGCGGAATTGGAATTGCGGTTTAAGGGGAAGGACTATAACAAAGGATTACTGGAGCATATGGGCTTCGTACTAGGAGTGAGAGAGGAGAAAAATTAATTGAGTTCTTCAATACAGTTCAGCTAGTAACTGCGAATTCTTTGTTCAAGAGCAACAAGCGGAGGAGGTACACTTGGAAAAAGGCGAGAAATACGGGAAGATTTCAGTTACATTACATCATGGTCAGACAGAGATTCCGAAATCAGATGCTGGATTATAGGGTGTACCCAAGAGCAAATACAGACTTAGATCACATTTTGGTAGTGATGAAGGCCAGGCTCAACTTCAAGAGATTACTCAGGAAGCATCAGTGCACAAAGAAGTGGGATATTGAGGTACTTAGGAATCAAGAAATACAACTGACGTTCTCGAAGGCTATAGATACTGCGATGAGGAATAGCTCAGTAGGAAGTTGAGATGAAGACGAATTGGCATCTCTAATAATGGAAATCACAAAACTTGGAAAGATAACAGTCGGTACAAAGAAGGTCACTGCGAAGAAAACGTGAGTAACCGAATAAATACTTCAGTTAATCAATGAAGGAAGAAAGTAGAATAATTTTCAGGCAAGTCCCTTAGGACTAATGAAAAATCAAAACACGTTCATAAGAATTTTTGACCCTGAAAAAACGTTCGACTGTATAAAATGGAGCAAGACGTTAGAAATTCTGAGAAAAATAGGGTTAACCTTTAGGGAAAGACGGGTAATGTGCAATATGTAAAAGAACCTAGAGGGAGTAATAAGAGCGCAAGACAAAGTTCGAAGTGCTCAGATTATAAGACACGATGTAGTCTTTCGCCCTTAATGTTGAATCTATACATCGAAGAAGCAATGATGGAAAGAAAGGAAAGGCTCAGGAGTGGAACTAAACTTCAAGTTGAAAGGATATCAATGATAAAATTCGCTGATAACATTGCTGTCCTCAGTGGATGTGAAGAAGAATCACACGATTTGCTGAATGGAATGAACAATCTAATAAATACAAAATATGATTTGAGAACTAATCGTAGAAAGACGACAGTAATAAGAAGTAACAGAAATGAGAACAGTGAGAAACTTAACATCGGGATTGCTGATCACGCAGTAGATGAAGTTAAAGAATTCTTCTACGCAGTTAGGAAAGTAATCCATGACGTATGGGGCAAGAAGAGCATAGAAAGCAGACTAGCACTGGCATAAAGGACATTCCTGGCAAAGAAAAGTCTACTACCATCCAACATAGGCCTTAATTTGAGAAAGAAATTTCTAAGAATGTACGTTTGGAGCACTGCATTCTATGGTAGTGAAATATGGACACAGGGCAAGACCACAAAAGGAGAGAGGCTCGAAGCATTTGTGATGTGGTGCTACAGAAGGATGTTGAAAATTAGGTGGACTGATAAGATTTGGTGAGGAAAGGAATACGTGGAAAACACTGACAAGGAGAAACAGGATGGTAGGACATCAGTTAAGACTTCAGGTAATTATTTCCATGGTAAGATGGGGAATTGTAGAGGGTAAAAATTTTACAGGAAGAAACAGATTGGAATACATCCAGCAAACTGAGGACGTAGTTTGCAAGTGCGATTTTCACTGTTCGACCAGTTCTGTCAATCTCTTCAGTGGTGCTAACCGACGGTGCTGTGTATTCTACTCCTCGTTGTACTGACTGGTATAAATTTTGTTTTCGGGAGTCGGACCAGATTGTTTTAATTTGTTAAATTTGTATGTAATTCAACATTCCTTAAAGTGTATTTATGGTCTCCGTAATTGTTATGTTCAACTGTTCCCCCTTTACATCTAAGGTTGACAAAATAATTCAATGATGCGCACCCTGTTTGTGCCTCATCTGAATGGACCGTCTAATCAGCGTAAATTTTAAAAACTGAGTGCATATCTACAGCAACATCTACATGACTACTCTGCAATTCACATTTAAGTGCTTGGCAGAGGGTTCATCGAACCACAATCATACTATCTCTCTACCATTCCACTCCCGAACAGCGCGCGGGAAAAACGAACACCTATACCTTTCTGTTCGAGCTCTGATTTCTCTTATTTTATTTTGGTGATCATTCCTACCTACGTAGGTTGGGCTCAAAAAAATATTTTCGCATTCGGAAGAGAAAGTTGGTGACTGAAATTTAGTAAATAGATCTCGCCGCAACGAAAAACGTCTTTGCTTAATGACCTCCATCCCAATTCGCGTATCATATCTGCCACACTCTCTCCCCTATTACGTGATAATACAAAACGAGCTGCCCTTTTTTGCACCCTTTCGATGTCCTCCGTCAATCGCACCTGGTAAGGATCCCACACCGCGCAGCAATATTCTAACAGAGGACGAACGAGTGTAGTGTAAGTTGTCTCTTTAGTGGACTTGTTGCATCTTCTGAGTGTCCTGGCAATGAAACGCAACCTTTGGCTCGCCTTCCCCACAATATTATCTATGTGGTCTTTCCAACTGAAGTTGTTCGTAATTTTTACACCCAGTTGAATTGACAGCCTTGAGAATTGTACGATTTATCGAGTAATCGAATTCCAACGGATTTCTTTAGGAAGTCATGTGGATCACCTCACACTTTTCGTTATTTAGCGTTAACTGCCACCTGCCACACCATACAGCGACCTTTTCTAAATCGCTTTGCAACTGATACTGGTCTTTGGATGACCTTACTAGACGGTAAATTACAGCATCATCTGCGAACAACCGAAGAGAACTGCTCAGATTGTCACCCAGGTCATTTATATAGATCAGGAACAGCAGAGGTCCCAGGACGCTTCCCTGGGGAACACCTGATATCACTTCAGTTTTACTCGATGATTTGCCGTCTGTTACTACGAACTGCGACCTTCCTGACAGGAAATCACGAATCCAGTCGCACAACTGAGACGATACCCCATAGGCCCGCAGCTTGATTAGAAGTCGCTTGTGAGGAACGGTGTCAAAAGCTTTCCGGAAATCTAGAAATACGGAATCAACTTGAGATCCCCTGTCGATAGCGGCCATTACTTCGTGCGAATAAAGAACTAGGTGCGTTGCACAAGAACGATGTTTTCTGAAACCATGCTGATTACGTATCAATAGATCGTTCCGTTCGAGGTGTTTCATAATGTTTGAATACAGTATATGCTCCAAAACCCTACTGCAAACCGACGTCAATGACATAAGTCTGTAGTTCGATGGATTACTCCTACTACCCTTCTTAAACACTGGTGCGACCTGCGCAATTTTCCAATCTGTAGGTACAGATCTATCGGTGAGCGAGCGGTTGTATATGTTTGCTAAGTAGGGAGCTATTGTATCAGCGTAATCTGAAAGGAACCTAATCGGTATACAATCTGGACCTAAAGACTTGCCCGTATCAAGCGATTTGAGTTGCTTCGCAACCCCTAAGGTATCTACTTCTAAGAAACTCATGCTAGCAGCTGTTCGTGTTTCAAATTCTGGAATATTCCATTCGTCTTCCCTGGTGAAGGAATTTCGGAAAACTGCGTTCAATAACTCCGCTTTAGCGGCACAGTCGTCGGTAACAGTACCATCGGCACTGCGCAGCGAAGGTATTGACTGTGTCTTGCCGCTTGTGTACTTTACATACGACCAGAATTTCTTCGGATTTTCTACCAAATTTCGAGACAATGTTTCGTTGTGGAAACTATTAAAGGCATCTCGCATTGAAGTCCGTGCCAAATTTCGCGCGTCTGTAAATTTTAGCCAATCTTCGGGATTTCGCGTTCTTCTGTACTTCGCATGCTTTCTCCGTTGCCTCTGCAACAGCGTTCGGACCTGTTTTGTGTACCACGGGGGATCAGTTCCATCTCTTACCAATTTATGAGGTATGAATCTCTCAATTGCTGTTGCTACTATATCTTTGAATTTGAGCCACATCTCGTCTACATTTGCATAGTCAGTTCGGAAGGAATGGAGATTGTCTCTTAGGAAGGCTTCTTCTTAAATAAAATTATTTTGCGTTTGTTTCTGGTGGATTTGGAAGAAACGGTATTGAGCCTAGCTACAACGACCTTGTGATCACTAATCCCTGTATCAGTCATGATGCTCTCTATCAGTTCTGGATTGTTTGTGGCTAAGAGATCAAGTGTGTTTTCGCAACCATTTACAATTCGCGTGGGTTCGTGGACTAACTGCTCGAAATAATTTTCTTAGAAAGCATTTACGATAATCTCGGAAGATGTTTTCTGCCTACCACCGGTTTTGAACAAGTATTTTTGCCAACATATCGAGGGAAGGTTGAAGTCCCCACCAACTATAACCGTATGAGTGGGGTATTTATTTGTTACGAAACTCAAATTTTCTCTGAATTGTTCAGCAACTATATCATCGGAGTCTGGGGGTCGGTAGAAGGAGCCAATTATTAACTTAGTTCGGCTGTTAAGTATAACCTCCACCCATACCAATTCGCACGTAGTATCTACTTCGACTTCACTAGAAGATAAACCACTACTGACAGACACAAACACTCCACCACCAATTCTGCCTAATCTATCTTTCCTGAACACCGTCTGAGACTTCGTAAAAATTTCTGCAGAACTTATTTCAGGCTTTAGCCAGCTTTCTGTACCTATGACGATTTCAGCTTCTGTGCTTTCTATTAGCGCTTGAAGCTCAGGGACTTTCCCAGCACAACTACAACAATTTACAACTACAATTCCGACTGTTCCTTGATCCAAGCACGTCCTGTATTTTCCATGCACCCTTTGAGATTGCAGCCCACCCCGTACTTTCCCAAGGCCTTCTAACCTAAAAAACCGCCCAGTCCACGCCACACAGCCTCCGTTACCCGTGTAGCCGCCAGCTGAGTGTCGTGAACTCCTGACCTGTTCAGCGGAACCCGAAACCCCACCACCCTATGGCGCAAGTCAAGGAATCTGCAGCCAACACGGTCGCAAAACCGTCTGAGCCTCTGATTCAGACCCTCCACCCGGCTCTGCACCAAAGGTCCGCAGTCGGTTCTGTCAACGATGCTGCAGATGGTGAGCTCTGCCTTCATCTCGTAAGCAAGACCGGCAGCCTTCACCAAATCAGATAGCCGCTGGAATCCAGAGAGAATTTCCTCAGATCCAAAGCGACACACGTCATTAGTGCCGACACGTGCCACCACCTGCAGCTGGCTGCACCCTGTGTTCTTCATGGCATCCGGAGGGACCCTTTCCACATCAGGAATGACTCCACCCGGAATGCACACGGAGTGCACACTGGATTTCTTCCCCTCCTTAGCCGCCATATCCCTAAGGGGCCCCATTACGCGCCTAACATTGGAGCTCCCAACTACCAATAAGCCCACCCTCTGTGATTGCCCGGACCTTGAAGGCTGAGAATCACCCTCTGAAACAGGGCAGGCAGCTGCATCTGGCTCAGCCAGAGAAAGTGCCTGAAACCTGTTTGTCAGACGCACTGGGGAGGCTTTCTGATCTTTCGCTGCCTTGGAACGACCTCCCAATCAACCATGGGCGAGGGCTCAGCCCCACTGTGGGCAGCAACCGGGGCAACCACAGCGGCAGACTGATCTGGGGACAGACGGGACGAGGTTGACATCGCCGTGATACCCAAGGCCGGCTCCCCACAGTGGTGCCCATTGGCAACAGCCTCAAGCTGCGCGACCGAAGTCAGCGCCGCTTGCAGCTGTGAATATAATCCGCTCCTTTTCTGTGTGTGTTGACGGGAGCTGTCATCCTTACTTGGCACAAGAACTCGGAGTACTTCAAGCCTCAAGTGTTAATACGACGAAGCGAGTGTGCGTGCAAGCTGTCCCGATATAGAACATTTCTTAAATAACATGACCTTTCCCTTATTGAAGGTAATTATCCTAATGGCTGCTTGGTCGCCTATTCTTTCATTATTTTATAGTCAGCCCTAAAGTATTAGACTAATTCAGTTAGTGCCCTCTATTTCTAGTGCGAGTGCATCTGTGTTTATTAAAATTGCTTGAGTTTTAAGTCAATTTCAAGTAATATTTTATACCGCCTGTGAATTTTTTTGAGTTATTATAGGTGAGTGTTCTAGTTTTTGTTTGAGCATATGTGTATTCGGCTTATTCTGGACATCTTTGCTGTTGTTTTAGAGCATATGCAATTTGCTTTCTGAACTTGCTGATAATTGGTTAAAAGCATGTAATTTGCTCGCCATTTCGAACTGCCATTCGTTATTAAAATTCTTTGGGGGTTGCCTGCATTGAAGGACAAATTTTGTTGTATCAAAAAGAAAAAGTTTCTTACGACCAAGCGCAGCGGTTGCATGTTAACTTGATCCATTGTTACTGTATGCATTTCAAGGGATATTTTATGTATTTTTGGAGTGAGATGGTGCCGGAGTTGCTTGACCAACCTAGCGTGTGAAACGGCCCGATCAGCCTGAGGCATGGGAGCTTAAACTTATTCTCTTAATTCTCATCTGAAACGATTCATTTACAGTGGTACTTCAAATTGTCAAGGATATTGGTTATTATAATAAAGTGTATCTGAAATTTGTGTCATCAGCGGTGTTCAATTCCTATTGTCCCAGTACTTCCATGCCCAAGGCAACCAAGCGGCAGGCCGCGTTACAGAGAGCTTCTTGGGCCCTTCAGTGAAGAATATGTGGTGCAAGGCGGTTATTGATTCCTATGGTGTGATATTCAGCATTCAAATGACATACAGGAATTCGGAAAATGCGTTGAGAGTTAGCCACATCTCTCACATGACTGGACTGTAGAAGTCTAAATGTATATGCTTCCACAGACGCTGTGACATTGTCCAGGCGTGAAACCGTAGGTAGAGGGGGCGAAGCAGGAGCAGTCTTTAAGTAGCACGAGAGCTGACTGTCATCTGCATGTCCTGTGGGCCAGTAGGCTTGCCTTATTGCAAGCACGTGCATTTGTATCATCGCCCCAGTGGTCTGCGTGCATGAAATTTATGACGCCCTGATGCGGTGGCGGCTAGATGAACGTGTGGCAGAAGTCATCGTCTGTATTCAACATTAGTACTGCACGTTCATGTGGATTCCGTTCCTAGAGAAAAATATTTGAAGAGTTCTGGAAGCGAATGAGCTGGGAGGTGTTACACCAAGCCTTGACGAACATATCTCACTAGTTGTTTTAGAATAGGTTTTCCAGTCGTGTCCTTGACAGTTAAGGCTGTGTGAGGGGAAAAACACGCAGGAACGTTTGTAGGTTCTCATCGATTTGGAGTCACCTGGGAGGTCTGGTCCCATAGTTATACTGGATAGGGCATGGGCATTAGCATGTTGTGCTGTTGTCCAATACAGAATTATACAGATACAGCTGCTTAGGAAAAGGGCCCAGCAATGGAGATACTGGGCCGCTTTTTCAGTAATTCTACTCTTAGGGCCGAACGTGAAAGTTTACGGTTTAGCAGTAAGGCGAAAATTTGTGGTATAAAGAATTGTAGAGAATTTCTGAATTCCCAATATGACCGCAAGGGGTTCTTCCTCAGTTTGAGAATTGTTTCCTCGAGATGAAGTTAGCGTTTTAGGCACCTATGTACCAGTTTGTTCGCGCTCATCAGTGCTTGTTTGAGAAAGAATGGCGCCGACGCCAGGTGAGAGGCGTAAGTGGCTGTGAATAGGTACATTAAAAATACGACATTGCTTCCTCCATACATCTTTTACGCCTTTCATACATAAATTGCTATGAGGTCTCCTGATCTGGGTGGCATTTGGTACGCATTTGAAAAAGTAATAGGTTCAGCCCAGAACCGATTTTTTAATATGGCTTCGCCATTTTGCTGTTGGCTGTAGTCCTTTGCGGTTCAATGTGTGGCTCAGGTACTCCATTGCTCTTGAAAGAATTCACAGTTCTGTAAATTGCACTTTAGTTCGTTTTGTGGTACTGTCTGGAACAGAAGACGTAAATCTTAAATTTACTGCTCTCTTGTAGTGCAACTTACTAACACTTTTCCACATAGTTTACTGTATTAGTAATCTTTTGAATCAGTACTCCAAAAACGTCGGGAAATAGTTGGTCCACTTTGAGTTATCCGCAGCTCGTGGTCTATTGGCTAGCGTTGCTACCACGGGGTCCCGGGTTCGATTCCCGGCCGGGTTGGGGAACTGGGTGCGTGTGTTGCCCTCATCATTTCATCATCGTCTTCATATTTCGTGGCAGTGGTTAGATTTGATTATGAAGAAAACTGGACTGTGAAAAAATTGGGGCTTTGTACGAGCGCTGGTGACCGCGCAGTTGAGCGCCCCACAAACCAAACATCATCATCATCGTTGGTCCACTGTCAGTTGTAACTGTTACATCCTAGGACATTCGCTTCGGGTAAATCAATTCTAGAGAAGTACTGGCCACCTGACAGTTTTGACAGGAGATCTTCTGGCTTTGGGATGGGATAGGCGTCACGCCAGTCTCTGAATTTGCATTTATGTTTCTCTGAAAATAACGACAAACACGGATAGAATCATTTGGTTTACATGAAACTACCAATGTGATTGGTGTAAGGATTTCTTATCGTACAAGAAAATCCACTTCCGTTTCGCAGTGCTACCGTGAGCGATTGAGACCTGAAGTATCGTGGTGCTGCACAGGGCATTAACTGGGTGTGACCTACATCATTATTTACACTCCCTAAGCTTGGTGAAAATAGGTCTGAAAATTCAGCGCACCTAAAAAAACTACACTTCGGAGTTCCAGAGAGCTTTAAAAACGTATCAAACTGCAAATAGGGAAAAGGCCAGGGGATACCGCCTTTAATAGAATAATGTGTTGAAAAGTACTTTTGTGTAGAAGCCACCCTTCAGGTTGCAGGTAGCTTTACATTCCTGTATCATACTAGACCTTTAAACGTGGAAACCTGTGGCTCAATACCGACGTCAGACTATGTATCTTTTGTTTTAAATTCGGATGTTGCGAAGTTTTATATGGTCATTCCAGTAACAGTAACAGTCACAGTACTTCGTGGTTTGGCCGAGAGTAGTCGAATTTTTTTACCTTTAAACACAGTAACAAATGGATAAACGTAAAGAAACACAGGGGGGAGAGTGGCATGTCAAGCCAGCCACCACACATGAGTTTAATTATCAAAATAAAAATATTTTTCGTAAGAAATTCGTATGTCACTATATCTCCTCTGCTGCGCAGTATGGAGTACACCCGAACTTTGACAGAATCTGGATAAAAACCATGACATGTAGCAAAACGGAGATGATCGTCCTAATTTTGCTGCTAGAAAAGGTAATATCGTGGTGTTATGGGACGAGGTATTAACAACAAAAAATAGTTTTCAGTTAAGTCAGTTTTAACGTATGAATATTTATGAAAATTTGGGTTTTTCATTTAAATTCATTCCAATATCTTTATTAGAAAACACGTCCATTAAGCTACAACTTCCCACTTAAAAATAAACGCTAATTTTAAACAGCCATCTTAAGAATCATCTCTTGTGATGTCCTCCACAGAACATGGGATCTTGTTTACTACGTCATCAGATGTTGATAGATTGTTGTACAAGCCATGTAGCTCTTCAGAAATGATATCTATTGGAAAGAGTTCTTGTTTGCTACACTTATTGTCAATTGACTGCAGTGTGCTGGTAAATGTAAATGTCGTGTGACTAGAGCCTCCCGTCAGGTAGACGGTTCGCCATTTGCAAGTTTTTCGATTTGACGCCACTTCGGCGACTTGCGCGTCGATAGGGATGAAATGATGATGATTAGGACAACACAACACCCAGTCCCTGAGCGGAGAAAATCTCCATCCCAGCAGGCAATCGAACCCGGGCCGTTATGAATGACAGTCTCTCGCGCTCACCTCTCAGCTATCGGCGGCGGACAGTATGCTGGTGAAGGTCCTTTGTTGAAGTTGATATGTGAACGATATTTCTTTGGACAAGGGACCCTGGTTTTATATTTGCCACTTTTAACGTACTGTCAGTAGAAAAATTTGTCAACAATTTGACTTGGAAACAGGTTGGAGACTATGGGTCAAGCTGCTGGAAAACCATTCTGGAGTGTAATTAGCAGTCTTCGAAAGGGAGGTAAGAAGGAAATGACAAGTATTTTGGAAAGGTCAGGAAAACTGCTGGTGAATCCTGTGGATGCCGTGGGCAGATGAAGGGAATATTTTGAAGAGTTGCTCAATGTAGGTGAAAATGCGATCAGTAATGTTTCAGATTTCGAGGTAGAATGGGATAGGAATGATGATGGAAATGGGATCACATTTGAGGAAGTGGAAAAAATGGTCAATAGATTGCAGTGCAATAAAGCGGCTGGGGTGGATGAAATTAAGTCGGATCTCATCAAATACAGTGGAATGTCAGGTCTTAAATGGCTACACAGGATAACTGAAATGGCCTGGGAGTCGGGACAGGTTCCATCAGACTGGACAAAAGCAGTAATCACAACAATCTTTAAACATGGAAACAGAAAAGATTGTAACAACTACAGAGGTATCTCTTTAATCAGCGTTGTGGGTAAAATCTTCTCAGGTATTGTTGAAAGGAAAGTGCGAGTATTAGTTGAGGACCAATTGGATGAAAATCAGTGTGGGTTTAGGCCTCTTAGAGGCTGTCAGGACATGATCTTTAGCTTACCGCAAATAATGGAGAAGTGTTATGAGTGGAACAGGGAATTGTATCTATGCTTTATAGATCTAGAAAAGGCATATGACCGGGTTCCTAGGAGGAAATTATTGTCTGTTCTACAAGATTATGGAATAGGAGGCAAACTTTTGCAAGCAATTAAAGGTCCTTACATGGATAGTCAGGCAGCAGTTAGAGTTGACGGTAAATTGAGTTCATGGTTCAGAGTAGTTTCAGGGGTAAGACAAGGCTGCAACCTGTCTCCACTGTTGTTCATATTATTTATGGATCATATGTTGAAAACAATAGACTGACTGGGTGAGATTAAGATATGTGAACACAAAATAAGCAGTCTTGCATATGCGGATGACTTAGTTGTGATGGCAGATTCGATTGAAAGTTTGCAAAGTAATATTTCAGAGCTAGATCAGAAATGTAAGGACTATGGTATGAAGATTAGCATCTCCAAAACGAAAGTAATGTCAATGGAAAAGAAATATAAACGGATTGAGTGCCAAATAGGAGGAACAAAGTTAGAACAGGTGGACGGTTTCAAGCACTTAGGATGCATATTCTCACAGGATGGCAACATAGTGAAGGCACTGGAAGCGAGGTGTAGCAAAGCTAATGCAGTGAGCGCTCAGCTACGATCTACTCTCTTCTGCAAGAAGGAAGTCAGTACCAAGACTAAGTTATCTGTGCACCGTTCAGCCTTTCGACCAACTTTGTTGTATGGGAGCGAAAGCTGGGTGGATTCAGGTTACCCTATCAACAAGGTTGAGGTTACGGATATGAAAGTAGCTAGGATGATTGCAGGTACTAGTAGATGGGAACAATGGCAGGAGAGTGTCCACAATGAGGAAATCAAAGAAAAACTGGGAATGAACTCTATAGATGTAGCAGTCAGGGCGAACAGGCTTAGATGGTGGGGACATGTTACACGCATGGGAGAAGCAAGGTTACCCAAGAGACTCATGGATTCAGCAGTAGAGGGTAAGAGGAGTCGGGGCAGACCGAGGAGAAGGTACCTGGATTCGGTTAAGAATGATTTTGAAGTAATAGGTTTAACATCAGAAAATCACCAATGTTAGCACTGAATAGGGGATCATGGAGGAACTGAATAAGGGGGGCTATGCTCCAGACTGAACGCTGAAAGGCATAATCAGTCTTAAATGATGATGATGATGATGATTTGACAACGTAAGAATCTGCTATGCCAAATTCTGCTTATTATGCGTGCAGTGAATTAAACGGCAAGAGAGGTACTTGCACAATTGGTTTTTGTCTCTTCAAATACATCACGCCTCTCCACGGACTCACTGTAGAGGTCTACTTGTCTGCAGATACAAGGGAGATCAAATAATGAACCAACATATTGCAGCTCTTGTTCTGTATATTGTGAAAACTACACACCTTCGATTTGCAGAACGTAAGGTTTCAGAAAGTGGCCACAGGTATATAGAGGTCGATTTAGTGCACGAAGCAGCTTTAAAGTGCCAAAAAATTTGTCCCCGTGTATAGCAGGATTGGCTGGCAATATTTCAAATTTCCAGTAGAAAGAGTCTTCGAAGTACAAAAAAAGTTTTCTTTACATGGTGCTGGAACTGAATTATTCAGACTTCTTCCATTTCAGGAGCTGACAACAACGGCGACAAAAGAAAATCAAATCGAAAGATTGAAACGGTGATACTATTAATTTCTCAAAGTGATATCTTTCAGATACACAAAGGAAACCCCTTGGCCACTACAATTCAAGTCCAAGCGTTCTAGTGAATCCCGAGTAATAACAATTCATGAAAAGTGACGGCACCTGTTCCTCGAACGCAGTTTTCACCAGTGTACTGAAGTCTACTGCCAATTAACACGCAAAAAGCAATGACCTCTTTAAGACTCTGTGATCCGATACTATTCCTGAGGACTTACCTGTCTGATAGAACAGTATGCCAACATCTGATGATTTATCTGGCAAAGTTGCAGAACTTGCTGTGGAGGAAAGCACAAGTGATGATTCTGAAGATGACTGTTAGAAACAATGTAGTATTTCTTACACGTTGAGTTGTAACTTAAAGCATTTACTAGCTAATAAAAATCTGGCAATGACTTCAAATGAGAAAACGGATTTTTCATGGACTTCAAAATTGGTTTAGCTCAGAACTATGTTTGGTACTTAAAACATAGTTGTTCTGGGTCCACGATATATTTTAGAACTTTCCTTCACAGTTAACTGCACCAGGTTCTTCCCTCTACTCATAATCTTTCTTACATTTTATGTGAAAATCAGACACACTAATTAGTATATTAACAAACCACATAAATCACTGCCATAATGATTGACTAAAAAAACGTACTGATTCCATTTATTTCTTTTCCTCTTATAGCAAAATCTATGAAATGGACTTCACGTTTTGTGAAGGTTTCATTGTGACTCAACTACGAAACTCAAGGTATAGTTCTGTTTCCCAGCAGGTAGAAAATATTTTATTGTAGTTATTACTGTAATTACTCATTATTCGCATTTTGTACATGAAATGTTTTCTTGGTGAGCCGACGATTGTATACGTATAGGGACACCGCCTTATAGTAGGCACCTTCAGTGCCGGGCGGGAGGGTTTGCGTGCTTCGGTGAAGTCGAGAGCTATGCCGGCGGTAGCATAGCTACTGGCAGGGTCTCCCAAGCCGGACTGGTCCCGACAGAGGAGCCAGACAAAGTGTGTCCCACAACATAGGACAGGGAGGGCTCTAGAGGCGTAGTGAAGCCAGCTTCCCTAGAGGAGTAAACCTCATACAAATCCTGGTCCTCCAGTTTGGGGGTTGGGCATGGGGCTAATAACCCCATACTGTAAAAAAAAGAATATTACGGAAATTCAACAGAAGCCTCGGAAACTGGATGGAAAGCATGTATCACGACCCCGGCAAAGGAAACGGATAAAGGATCTAACAGTAGCATCATGGAATGTGAGGACAATGCTTCAGCCTGGAAAGATGAAAGAAATAGCTAATGAAATTTTAAAATTCAAATATGATATTGTAGGGCTACAGGAAATAAGATGGCAGGGGAATGGGCAGATAGATAAACCTGAGTACTCGTTGGTGTATAGTGGACCAGAAGAAAGAACAGGCCAACTTGGAACAGGGTTTATAATAACTAGGGAAGTTAGGAAAAGCCTTCTAGAATTTGAACCCATAAATGAAAGGATGTGCAGACTCAGACTAAAAGGTAAATTTAGGAATATATCAATAGTTAATGCACATGCACCAACAGAGGAAAAAGAGGATATAATTAAAGAACATTTCTACGAAGACTTGGAAAAAGTATACGGTGCAGTACCTAAATATGACCTGATGCTAGTAATAGGAGATTTTAATGCAAAAATAGGGAGGAATGAACATCTGTATGGAGTTTCTGGAAAATATTCACTACATGAAGAAAACAATGAGAATGGAGACTTATTATGCCAATTCGCAGCAAGGAATAATATGATTATTAAAAGTACCTGCTTTCCACATAAAAGGATCCATCTGGGAACTTGGAAGTCTGCAGCCAATGGAGTAGTCAATCAGATTGATCATATTTTAGTGATTGCACGCCACTCCACGTCAGTTACGGATGTACGGAGCTGCAGAGGACCAAACTGTGATTCAGACCACTTTCTGATAAAATCAGTCTTGAGAGAGAAACTGTCACTAACAAATGGCAACAGAATGGGAAAGATGATGAAATGGAATACAGACAAACTGAACATCCCTGATGAAGTAAAAAAATACCAAGCAACACTAAGCAGAAAGTTGAGCAATGAAGAGACCACAGAAGGAGTAGATGGAAGGTGGAACAGGTTTGAAAAAGCCATTAAGGATGCTGCAGAGGAAATAATAGGCATAAGAAGGAACAGAAGAACCCAGGAGTGGTTTGATGAAGATTGCAGGTCAGCAATAGAGGAAAAGAACAGGGCAAGAACAAAAATGCTACAGAGAGAAACCAGAAATAATGTGGAACAATATAGAGAATTAAGGAGAAGAGCTAACAGACTGTGCAAGAGAAAGAAAAGAGAGTGGAATAAGAAGAAATTTCAAGAACTAGAAGAACTAAAGGAACAGAGTGAAATAAGAAAGTTCTATCATGCCATAGGCAAAATGAAGAATAGATTCCAACCAAAAACAATGGCCTGTTCCAGTAAAGATGGGAAAATGATAAGGGAGGAAGAACAGATAGTGGGAAGATGGGCAGAATATTTCAAAGATACACTAAGCACCAGCCTAGAAGATGAAGAGACAGCTGCACAGGAGGGAAGAGTGGAGCTGGAAGTAGACAATGAAACCAATGAGGCAAGAAAACCAACACTACAAGAGGTCTCCCAGGCTGTGCACAAGTCAAAAAACAATCGAGCCCCTGGGGAAGACAGCATAATTGCTGAATTAATAAAAACTGGTGGTGAGGCTGTAATAAAGGAACTGCACACATTAATATCAGATATATGGGAAACAGAAACTATGCCAGATAATTGGAAAATTGGAATAATAGTCCCCATTTATAAGAAAGGGGACAGAACAGCGTGTGAAAACTATAGAGGTGTAACACTCCTAAGTACAGCTTATAAGATCTTCACAAGTATATTAAACGAAAGGATACGGAAGTGTGCAGAAGGCATACTAGGGGAATATCAGTGTGGCTTTCGACCGGGCAGAGGAACAACTGATCAAATATTTGTGATAAGGCAAATGATGGAAAAGTTCTATGAATATGATATAGATCTGCATTTCTTATTCATCGATTTCAAACAAGCCTTTGACAGCATAATTCGGCAAGAACTATACAGAGTACTGAAAGAAGTTGGTATATGTGCTAAATTAATAAGACTAATCAGAATGACAATGACAGAGACAAGAGCAAAAGTAAAGGTCCTTAGCAGAACAAGTGAGAGCTTTGACTTCAATAAAGGTGTGAAGCAAGGGGATAGCCTCTCCACTGTCCTATTCAACATTGCCCTGCATAGTGCAGTAAATAAAATCAACAAAAGAGGCACCATATTTATGAAAACTAGCCAGATATGTGCATACGCTGATGACATTGCTATAGTAGGAAGAAATACCAATACACTCCTAGAAACATACCGGGCAATGGAAACAGAAGCCTTAAAAATTGGCCTCATAGTAAATGTAAACAAAACAAAATATATGGTAATGTCACACTCTGAGGCCAGAAGAACCCCTAAAAACCTAAACATCAATGGGAAATGCTTCAATGGAGTGTCCTCTTTTAACTATTTGGGAGCCCTAATAACAAATGATAACAGTATTGGAAAGGCTATAAGGGAAAGAATACAAGCAGGAAACAGAGCTTACTTTGCAAATATGCAGCTTTTCAAAAGTAGCCTTGTTACAAGAAAAACTAAATTGCTAATATATAATTCCCTAGTCCGCCCAGTTATCACATACGGCTCAGAGGTATGGACATTGACAGAACACGATAAAAATGCTCTAAGAAGCATTGAGCGGAAAATACTACGCAAAATCTATGGGCCAATAAGGGAGGAAGAAGGCTGGAGAATACGCTACAATGCTGAATTACAGGAGTTAATACAAGGCAGGGACATAGTAAAATTTGTTAAATCACAGCGAATACGATGGCTAGGACACTTGGAGAGAATGGCAGAGGATAGAATTCCAAAGAAAATGATGAAAGGTATGATCCATTCAGTTAGGCGAAAAGGGAGACCTAGAAGAAGATGGATCGATGAGGTAATAATGGATATCAGCAATATGGGAGTCCGGGGGTGGAAAAGAGCAGCAAATAACCGAGAAGTGTGGAGGAAGATTGTTGAAGAAGCCAAGGCTCACCAAGGGCTGTAGAGCTACTGAAGAAGGAGGAGAGAAGAGAAGATCTGAACTGGTGTTGTTTGAAACGGTACTCATTTCATGTTAGCCAAAAAGTGATACGATAACATGGAGTATCAAACAAAATTTGTAACTGGATTGAGAATGTCCTTTTAGGGAGAACGCAGCATGTTATCTTGGATGGAAGTACAAATGTCTTCAGGCGTAATCGAAGGAACTGTTTTCGGATCATCTTTTCATGTTGTATAATAATGACCTGGCAGACAGTATTAATACCGACTTCAGAGTTTTTACAAATGAGGCCATTATCTGAAATGAAGTTCTTTTTGAAATAAGCTCCAGAAATATTCCGTCAGATCTGGATACGATTTCAAAATCATGGAGAGCTTTTAACTAGTTTTAAATGTAAAGAAATGTAAAACTTTGTGCCTCACAAAACGAAAAATATTAGTACCCTATGAACACAATACCAATAATTCATAATTACAATCAGTTAACTCGTACAAGTTACTTGGAGTAACAATTTGTTGGGTTATGAAATGGAAAGGAGCTTTGGTTCATTAACAGGTTAAGGGAAAACAGCCAGTCTACAATCGAGGCTGTTCGCCAACTATTTGTGCATCTCGTCTCAGAATACTGCTCAAATATGTGGTACCTATACTAAATACGACCAACAGGGGATATTGAACGTATAAAAGGAAGGGCACTACAAGTGGTTACTGGTTTGTTTATCTCACGAGAGAGCATCACGGAAATGATGAAAAACCTGAATGGATAGATTCTTGGAAGTAGACGCCAATTAGCGCTTGAAAAACTTCTTGCAGAACTTGAAGACGCCGCATTAAGTGAAGAATTAGTGATATTCTTCAGTCCCCTGAGGACTGTACTCATATGGACCATGAAGACAAAATTCAATTCATTACAGTATTCACAAACGTATTAAAGGAGTCTTCTTCCCGCACTCAATACGTGATTTGGAATGCTACAATCTCTAACATGCGCTATTATCCTAAAAACGCTCTACCATGCACTTCTCAATGATTTGCGCAGTATACATATATGTGTAGATGTAACTCCCGACCCCCATGGCTAAAAGTATGGAACTGATTTATTGTTCCTCTCAAAATCCATAGAACTATATACACAACTACCAAAATGTATCAAAAATGTATTTTTAGGCCATGACATAAAATACTAAATGTTTTAAAAAGTCATTAAATCCTCTGTGGATGTTTCACTGGTAAAATTCTCCGCTGGGCCCATCATACAAATGTGGAGCATGTGTAACACAAACACTTTGTGCCTTTAATACAACTGTCGCTTTATTATAATTGTATTGTCATAAGTGTATTTTTTCACATTTGAAGTAATGATGAATATTTTTAATGTGTGGATTATATTTGAAAAAACGTTGGTCCCATTACTGATTCACTCACACGGACCTCAAGGTAAAAATGCATTATTAGAGAAAAGCGCTCGACGAAGTCCTGTGTGTCAGCGGTGATTAGCAGGTCAAAGTAAAATGCTTAAGAAGTGCACCAAGAGAAGAATGGCAATCAGTCTGTCACTAACCTTTAGATCTTCAACACCTTGGAGCGGAACCAAGGCAAACTAATCTCCAATAATTCTTACAGCGTGAAATGTTTCTGCAGTGACCTGTAGTGCTTGGACACTGAAGGAACAATTACGTTAGAGCAGTTTGAATGCTAGACCTCATTTGTGTAATACTAATTAAAGTCATCACGGGCGCAGCGGAACGTGTTTTTGCTGCAAGGCAATATACTATTTATTTAGGCTTATAGAGATGCACAAATAAGTATCTCCTTTGTTGTGATCTTATATGTCTGTGAAATTTAAGCTTCCTGTTTTCCAAGACAGTTATTGACGACAGTCAAGTAACCTGTGGGATCCTATTCCTAATTCTGAAATAATGTTGAATCTAGTTATTAAAAGACTGTTTCATTCCGGCGATAATAATAAATGAAGTGCTAAATGTACGAGTAATACAGTAACAAAGTCGAGGTTAACACTACAGTTCTTAGACTGCATTAGACTGAAACAAAAATTTGCTTCTTTAAGAAAATAACTAGCACTCTGTTCCATTCTTTTGTATCCCGCCTGGAAGGCTCCTGTGATCTGCAAAACAGGCCCAATGAAGGAAGCAAGTAGGAGTAGGAGAAGTAAAGCACTTCGGTACTGCGTGTAAATTTAAAGATGTTTACTACAGGCAAAAACAAGTTAGTAAATGGTAATATAACTTTGCGATGATGATCACGTAGGTGCGAAGCCGTATTCCCGTCCTAAGTAATACAAACTCTCAGTAGCGAGCCAACACACTCTGAAGTGGAAGCGATGTTTCCAGGCCGTCTGCTCTTAATGAAATGGGCAGAAAGAAGAGAGGCGCACGTTGAGCTCCACAGCGTCGGCTAGAGGGCGCTGTGGTCGGCGTAGCTCGTCCGCTCTCGTAGTGCCAACTTACGAGCTTACACCTATTCTGTGCCATCGGACCTATCGATACCACACATTCTGTTTCGAAACTACTCTTCGATAATTAATTGATATAAATGTCGAATATTGTATAATCAATTTCCACCATAAGGATTTTCAAACAGTTTTTAGCATGTCTTATTATAATGAGAGGACCTCCTTATTCTATAAACTTGTTTGCTAATTGCTTCTACAGACATCGTAAGAGCAATATTACTTCAAAGCTAGACAGTTCAGTTAGCAAACGTCATTGCGGGTTTGTTGATAGTGACAGATTTTGTGAATCTGTCCGCATGTGAAATAAATGCCAGAAGCGTACGTTTTATCGACTGAAACTCTGAGGTTTAAAATTATTAACACTGCTTCTAAAATTCTGTGTTTGACTTACCACGTCGATCATATTTTTACCTGGCTACAAATAAATACAACTGCTAAATGAATCATGTAAGAATAGTGCTTTTGAATTTACATCGCTTGTACAAAATCAATAGTCCGGTTGCTTAAATTTCTTAATTACATGTTCCAGTCATAAACCTTGAAATCCTGTACATCAACATCTAGATTTATACTCAGCAAGCCACCCAACGGTGCGTGACGGAGGGCACTGTACGTGCCACTGTCATTACCTCCCTTTCCGGTTCGAGTCGCGTACGGTTCACGGGAAGAACGACTGCCGGAAAGCCTCCGTGCGCGCTCAAATCTCTCTAATTTTCCATTCGTGATCTCCTCGGGAGGTACAAGTAGGGGGAAGCAATATATTCGATACCTCATCCAGAAACGCACCCTATCGAAACCTGGACAGCAAGCTACACCGCGATGCAGAGCGCCTCTCTTGCAGAGCCTGCCACTTGAGTTTGCTAAACATCTCCGTAACGCAATCACGGATACCATATAACCCTGTGACGAAACGCGCCGCTCTTCTTTGGATCTTCTCTATCTCCTCCGTCAACCCGATCTGGTACGAATCCCACACTGATGAGCAATACTCAAGTATAGGTCGAACGAGTGTTTTGTAAGCCACCTCCTTTGTTGATGGACTACATTTTCTAAGCACTCTCCCAATTAATCTCAACCTGGTACCCGCCTTACCAACAATTAATTTTATATGATCATTCGACTTCAAATCGTTCCGCACGCATACTCCCAGATATTTTACAGAAGTAACTGCTACCAGTATTTGTTCCGCTATCATATAATCATACAGTAAAGGATCCCTTCTTTCTATGTATTCGCCGGCCGGAGTGGCCGTGCGGTTCTGGGTGCTACAGTCTGGAACCGAGCGACCGCTACGGTCGCAGGTTCGAATCCAGCCTCGGGCATGGATGTGCGAGATGTCCTTAGGTTAGTTAGGTTTAATTAGTTCTAAGTTCTAGGCGACTGATGACCTCAGAAGTTAAGTCGCATAGTGCTCAGAGCCATTTGAGTCATCCTATGTATTCGCAATACGTTACATTTGTCTATGTTAATGGTCAGTTGCCTCTCCCTGCACCAAGTGCCTATCCGCTGCAGATCTTCCTGCATTTCGCTACAATTTTCTAATGCTGCAACTTCTCTGTATACTACAGCATCATCCGCGAAAAGCCGCATGGAACTTCCGACACTATCTACTAGGTAAAAATTAACACTAACTTGCTCCTAGAGCAATATAGTTTGTTGATGTTATATGCTCTTCTTTGAGAGTGCGTATTCCGATGGATGAATTTTGAACGCATTAACTTCATCTGTTTATACAAGTTAGGTTCAAGCCAAAATTACTGAGTAGCATCTGCTCTTTGAGGTTACTTCAAAACAGCATTGAAATACCTAGAGAAATGCATCTACTAAGCCTATTTAAAAGTATCGTATTTCGAATGAGGTAATAAAGAGCAAAGCACATTCTCATTTCCAAATACTGAAATTACGATCGGTCGGAAATGCCGACCGATCATCCACACTTCCACTCAGGCGTCAGCTAATACTGTTACTAAGGCCGAATCTGTTTATGAAAATGACATTAATTTATAGCGTGACTCAGGGTGCTCGAAATGCTTGCATAAAAATACGAATTCCTTTATGCTGTTATTATTGGAAAAAACGACTCACACTAAAAGAACAAGTCCATGTATCAACTCGAAGCGTCAAAGAGAGAGATCAGGTTTCATTTCTTTGATAAATGACAGTGTTATCTTAGGCACTTTGCAATTTCTCAGACACTTTCCACCTTTTACTTATTTTGAAAACGGCTTAAAATACCAAACTGACTGAAAATAGCAAAAGGAGTGCCACACAGGCTGTGCATATTATTCGGTAATCCATTTCCTCTCCTCAAGACCTGTACGAAAACTCAACCCAATCCACCATTCACGTAAGCGTGAGGTGTTTGAAAACGTAACAAAAAAGTGATGTGGCTCTCCTGTATTAGTGCACAGTGCAGGCAACCACGATAACGTAACTCGTCCATTTGCTGGAGCTGATAACAAACAAACGGAACACAAATGTAAACACAAGTAACTTATGTTCTCCATAGATGAGTACTGGGTGTTTATACTTAAAGTGCAGCTACTCACAGAGGTCCAGTGTGGGCTGCTACTATAGTATATCAGCGAAGCTTGATAGGTGCTCTAATGAGTTTCTGTGGAACCGATTTATGATGGAAAAAGTTAATTCCAGTTTTGGCCACCATGTGCACATATGACGCTGTGAATGCAAGAAAGACGTATAGAAATGTTTTCATATATAACGGATTAGGAAGATGACGTGGGAAGAAAAGGTCAAGCAACTGAGATAGACATAATGCTGATTTTATTACTAACCGCGACTCACACAATTTTTCATTATGAGTAACATGCTGTAATGTGCCAGATTTGCACATGGTGGCCAATATTGAAACAATTTTTTCAGCGTAAATCGAGTCCGCATTAATTCATTAGCTTGTCTACCAAGTTTCGCTGCCATTCGATAATTACAAACTGAACACGGTGTCCGTGATAAGCTGCACTTTCATTATAGCCACCTGGTAGCATTTGTACGTTCTCTTTGTTGATGTACATTTTACTCACACACATTTTCAGCTGATAAGGTCGACTTATGACCAGTTTGATATTTTCATTGAGTTTTCATTTGCTTTAACTGTCAATGACAGCAAGCGGACAAGTTACGTTACCCTTGATAACTGTGTGCTAATACAGGAAAATCAAAAGTCCTTTTTTTGTTACTGCTTAACCATGGTGTGGAAAGTGATACACTTATAAAGAGAATTTGAGGCGAGGACGTGGATTATCGAATAAATGAATTGGGGTGCTGTTTAAGAAAGACATAGTTCTGTTCACTTCTTCGTAATGAACATAATTATAAAAAAAGAAAACCATGATGGTTTATGCCCCTCTGGCAGCCAGACAGAATGTAATTCACACATTTTATTTCATTTCTGGACAAATAGTTGTTTAGGATGGTAAAGATAAATGGGACCCGCTGTATATGCAAGCTGTACTAGCGAGCCAATGACATCCAGCTGTAATTAGGAATAAGTACAGGATCTTATCTAAATTAACAATAAAATGGGGGAAAACATTTACCACAAAATTATACAAAACATTTGTGTTACTGATATTTAGCCAACACATGGAACTGGGGGTGCTTTTTATTTGCTAAACTGTTTAAACAGCTTTATGCAGAATTGTCAACATATTTATTGTGGTGGTATTAGATGATGATTATTATCAACTAGAGTTGTTAGATGACTGGAGACTACCGGAGATTGTCATAGTTGAAGACAGACTACGGTAGTTTTCGTAGCAGCTGTGGTCAGTTCAGATCGTACGTGCATTACCTGTACACTAGATGTGTTGCATAACCAATGGGCGTTACCTCATAACTAGCACTTTCTTTACGTATGCGATAAGTGTCTTACTAGATCTCCTAGAAACCAGAAGTGCTGAACTGTCCAGAAAATGAGAAAGAATGTATTACGCGCTGCATGACCTACGCAACATTTTTGTTCTATGTATTTATCTTCCTGTCTGTTACGTACAAATATACACCATTATAGCAAAATTGAAAATGTCAACCTTTATCTCAGGTTTTACTTGAAAATTATTGATTTGTAATGTGAAACAGAGGTATATTGTAGTAAAAATAAATAAAACACTACATATTTACCATACAGAAGAAGAAAATGCAATTTCCTCAAAAAATGTAAAAAAAAAAACAGAAAACTAAAATATGTCAAGCTTCGATTTAATGCTAAGTTTCTGCTATTGTGTGTGTGAGGTCCTATGGAACCAAACTGCTGGGGTCAGCGGTCCCTAGTCTTACACACTACTTAAACTAACTTAAAGGAACATATGCTAATAACGACACATACACCCATACCCGAGGCAGGACTCGAACCTCCGGCGGGGGGGGGGGGGGGGGGGGGGGGGGGGGCACGCAGTCCGTGACATGGCGCCTCAAACTGTTCAGCCACTCCGCGCTGCGTTTCTGCTATTCATAAACAACTTTCACATTTATCAATATATGCAGAAAAATCTTGTCTTTGGTCATGATGAAGAACATTCTACTGAGTGCAAAGTAACAACAATACTTATTTTCTGCGATATGTGCGTATCAGCTGTACTTGCTTCTAAATTAATTAGTCTGATTACATAAAAGCGCGAAAGTTACGCGATAAACTACTTTTTATTGCTCATGAAACGCAATTAATTTCTGTAAAGATATAAGATAAACAATTGGCTCACACTCAGTGACGTATGGTTTTAATTACTTGCAAAACAACGAACCAAATAAATAAAAAAACGAAGAGAAATCGTCAGCGTCCAGTCTTTGTCTTACACAATCATTTATGTTTCTTTTCCTACACATACCACTGGTAAACCTACCATTTACTACGTCATTTATGTACTGTACGAAAACTGTGAACCATAATTTTGGTAGAGCAACATTCTCAGCTATCTCTTCTACATATTTCTGGATCTGTGCAAGTAACTTACTAGAATACCGGTTGGAACTTCAACCAGGCAGTACCTAGATCACAGCTGTCCACGGTGATATCCTTTAGCACTAATACTGCCCTACTTACGAACACACTGTCTGTCTAAAAATTTTCGAGACTGGACTAACAAAAAATAGAGAAAAGTTAAGACGGTGGTTTCAAAGCCTCAGGTTTACGTAGTCTCCCCCTACCAGGGTCAAACATACAGACCGTTCAGACAACAGGTGCTTCTTTGGGATGTTGCTCAACTCGGGTGTCGCATTCGCACCGTCTTTGGTGTTGGTGAACCATCAGAGAGACATCCAGGACTTCGTCATTTTGTGGCTTGTTCGTATTGATAACACCGGTGCCCGTCACTCTTGTTGGTTTTGGTC
This sequence comes from Schistocerca serialis cubense, assembly GCF_023864345.2. Taxonomy (NCBI): domain Eukaryota; kingdom Metazoa; phylum Arthropoda; class Insecta; order Orthoptera; family Acrididae; genus Schistocerca; species Schistocerca serialis. The sequence continues at coordinate 260,704,452 of NC_064639.1, read as the reverse complement.
ACAAATCAACGGTTCACATTTTTCATTTCAATGAACTCCCACATGCCTCCACGCGTAGGTGTTCTCGTGCTGGATTCAAGTTACTCAAGAAAAATTGCACACACTTTTCTTCAAGACGTTCCGGAGAATATCTTGAACACATGATTTAGAAAAGCTCATTTCGTTGTTTCATTGCAATTTGTGAGTCAAAAACGCTGACACAGTACAGCCGCACGTCCACTTATTTAACGCTGCTTGCCCGCAATTGACTCATCGAGCGCCCATCTGTTGTTTACAGTTGTCACTTTAGGCTGCCCCAGAAATTATTCCGCTAAAGTCACTTATACGCCAGAAATAGTAACAGACGTCCGCCTCGTTAGCTGCGCGGTCGTCAGGGTGGTGGTTTGCTAACCAAAGGGGCTCGGGTTCGATTCCCGGGCGAATGAAAGATTTTCTCCGCTCGGGGACTGGTTGTTGAATTTCATTACTTCCGTATCATTATAGTTCACATTACTATTGCGATGGCTAAACGGGCACAACCCAAAAGCCAATTACACTACGGAAGTGCGTTGGATTATGTCTCTCACAGCTTTCTGTTCCGTCATCCAAGCAACTTTGGATGGCCATCCACTGATAACAGTTTTTCTTTACAATACTTGTCACGATATTTATACGTATTTTACAAATTAGAAACACAGCAAACTAATTCCAGGGTGGTCCATTGATACTGACCGGGCCAAATATGTCACGAAATAAACATCAAACGAAAGAATTACAAATAACGAAACTTGTCTAGCTTCAAGGGGGAAACCAGATGGCACTATGGTTGGCCCACTAGATGGCGCTGCCATAAGTCAAACAGATATCAACTGGGTTTTTTAAAATAGGAACCTCCATTTTTTATTACATATTCGTATAGCACGTAAAGAAATATGAATGTTCTAGTTGGACCGCTTTTTCGCTTTGTGATAGATGACGCTGTAATAGTCACAAACGTATAAGTACGTGGTATCACGTAACATTCCGCCAGTGGGGACGGTATTTGCTTCGTGATACATTACCCTCGTTAAAATGGACCGTTTACCAATTGCGGAAAAGGTCGATATCGTGTTGATGTATGGCTATTGTGATCAGAATGCCCAACGGGCGTGTGCTATGTATGCTGCTCATTATCTTGGACGACATCATCAAAATGTCCGGACCGTTCGCAGGAGAGTTATGTTATTTAAGGAAACAGGAAGTGTCCAGCCACATGTGAACCGTCAACCACGACCTGCAACAAATGATGATTCCCAAGTAGATGTTTTAGCTGCTGTCACGGCTAATCAGCACATCAGTAGCAGACAAATTGCGCGAGAATCGGGAATCTCAAAAACGTTGGTATGAGAATGCTATATCCACAACGATTGCACCCATACCATATTTCTATACACCAGGAATTACATGGCGACGACTTTGAACGTCCTGTACAGTTCTGCCACAAGAGAAATTACGGGATAATGACAGATTTTTTGCACGCGTTCTATTTAGAGACGAAACATCATTCACCAAGAGCGGTAACGTAAGCCGGCATATCATGCACTACTGGGCAACGGAAAATCCACGATGGCTGCGACAAGTGGAACATCAGTGACCTTGGCGGGTTAATATATGTTGCGGCATTGTGGGACGAAGGATAATTGGCCCCCATTTTATCGGTGGCAATCTAAATGGTGCAATGTATGCTGATATCCTACGCAATTCCAATGGCTCAAATGACTCTGAGCACTATGGGACTTAACTGCTGAGGTCATCAGTCCCCTATAACTTAGAACAACTTAAACCTAACTAACCTAAGGACATCACACACATCCATGCCCGAGGCAGGATTCGAACCTGCGACCGTAGCGGTCACGCGGTTCCAGACTATAGCACCCAGAACCGTTCGGCCACTCTGGCCGGCTATCCTACGTAATGTTCTACCGATGTTACTACAAGATGTTTCACTGTATGACAGAACGGCGATATACTTCCAACATGATGGATGTCCGGTACATAGCTCGCGTGTGGTTGTAGCGGTATTGAATAGCATATGACAGGTGGATTGGTCGTCGAAGCACCATACCATGGTCCGCACGTTCACCGGATCTGACGTCCCCGGACTTCTTTCTGTGGGGAAAGTTGAAGGATGTTTGCTATTGTGATCCACTGACAATGCCTGACAACATGCGTCAGCGCATTGTCAACGCATGAGTGAACATTACGGAAGGCGAACTACTCGCTGTTGAGAGGAATGTCGTTACACTTATTGCCAAATGCATTGAGGTTGACGGACATCATTTTGAGCATTTATTGCATTAATGTGGTATGTACAGGTAATCACGCTGTAACAGCATGCGTTCTCAGAAATGATATGTTCACAAATGTACAGGTATCACATTGGAACAACCGAAATAAAATGTTCAAACGTACCTACGTTCTGTATTTTAATTAAAAAAAACCTACCTGTTCGTCTAAAATTGAGAGCCATGTGTTTGTGACTATTACAGCGCCATCTATCACAAAGCTAAAAAAGTGGTCCAAGTAAAACATTCATATCTCTTTACGTACTACACGAATATGTAATTAAAAATGGGGGTTCCTACTTAAAAAAACGCAGTTGATATCCATTTGACCTATGGCAGCGCCATCTCGCGGGCCAATCATAGCGCCATCTGGTTTCCCCCTTCAAGCTAGACAAGTTTCGTTATTTGTAATTTTTTCGTTTGATGCCTATTTCGTGAGATATTTGGCCCAGTGGACCACCTCTCCGAACCCCAATAGATTCTCGGAAGCCATTTAATCTCTTTCATCCTATATTAACTTTTTGTGATCTGATTGACAGGAATATTATTGCTGCTAGTCTATCCGTAATCAGAGGGTACGAAATGACCATTAAAAGGTCAAATGGCTTCCCAGAACAACTGTCACATAGACAGGAACAATTAAACAGCACAAAACTCATTGTCGGCGATGAAGCTCCGTACCGGTAGCGTGGTGTTCATTTCTATTTTCCTGTAGCCTCTTAATCGGTAACGCATACAGTCAGCAGTACTCAGTACATTACAAACTAAATAAATTGTTCATTTTTTAATCCGTCTCTTTGGGATGTTGCAAACGTAATTGCTATCATATATTGTACACTCTGCAAGCGCAGCAAGCCGACTACATCAAAGCCTGTTTATTTGCAACCACCAGCACTAATTTTTAATGAACTAATTATCGTCATGTGTTTCAGCCGTCAGCTGTCATCATGCTAAATACGAGTGCAAAGTTACAGTCTCATTGGCTTACATTTGTCTGTGCAGCCTATTGCCTCGCTGAATGACAGGCAATTTACTAACGTGAACGACGAATGTGTACTCAGGCGAATCGACATGCTTTTATGGCGCACAGATAAACGTGGTTCTTTTTTATCTGCTGATGGAACATGCATATCAGCATATGAATAGATGTTATTCTAAAAGTCTACTAAATTGTAAGTCTTGCATATTTATGTAAAAGCAATAAGCAAACTGTTTTTCGCATTCATTCTTTTATCGATATTGTAGACATACGTACTCGCTGAATGCAGCAGAAAAATCTTTGCACTCTCTACGCACGAAAGGATGGAAGTGGCACTCTGAAACTAACAGAGTCTTTGAAATGACTAATTTGCATCTTCGTTTCATTCACTACGAAACTATACTGTTTAAAGATACAAATATGTGAATAATACGTTGGGTATAAAGTGCTGTTTTATGTTTACATCTGGATTGGTACTTAGGTCTAGTTAGAAGTGACCACCGTATTGCATATACAGGATGAAGCGAAATTCGCGCACTTGGGCTTCGCAGCGCAACTCCTCACATGCCAAAGAAAAAAATGCCTCTCACAAAATTTCGTCCGGCGTGTACATCCGGCAGAAAAACGACGTTAAAGAGTGCCAATCTGGTAACACTGTAACCACATGTAGGGTAACTACGTCTGTCCGAGCGTATTAGCTGTGGTGTACAGTTGGTTGAGTCAGTTCCTTTTCAACCGCGCTAGCGAGTGGCCGCTGTTAACTGCGGCACTGAACTTCCGTGTTTACATCGCTGTACTTGTGCTTCGCCGAGTGCTGTCCGTCGGTTAATCTCCGTGTTCGTTCCTATTCCTTGTGATGTGATCGCTCTTTCTGGTCTATCTGCTGCTAATTGGAATTTCGGTTGTTTAACCGAAACTGAGTCGCTGGATTAACCATGGCTACAAACCTCGGGAAGAATACTCTGGTATTTGCTTTTGACAAGGAATTCCGTTCAACCGACATCCCTGGAAATAGATGACTGGATTACACAGGTAATTGGTCTCAATTCTGAAACCGTCCGTACCTGGCACCTTGATCAGAAAAAATACTGTGCTTTTGTCAAGTTAATCAGTGCTGCGACTGTTGATAAAGTGTTACGAAAGTGGGGCTATGAAGTAGATTTTGTGCATAGAAATGGATATAAAAGTAAGGCTTCCATCTATAGAGCAGACATTCATTACAAAACCGTTCTTGTCTTGAATCTTCCCATTGAAATGGAAAATGATAAGATTAAGGAAGCTCTTTCAAACTACGTCAAGAAGAATATAACAATTCCAATCCCAAAGAAAGCAGGTGTTAACAGATGTGAAAATTACCGAACTATCAGTTAATAAGTCACAGCTGCAAAATACTAACGCGAATTGTTTACAGATGAATGGAAAAACTGGTAGAAGCCGATCTCGCGGAAGATCAGTTTGGATTCCGTAGAAGTGTTGGAACACGTGAGGCAATACTGACCTTAAGAATTACCTTAGAAGAAAGATTAAGGAAAGGCAAACCTACGTTTATAGCATTTGTAAACTTAGAGAAAGCTTTTGACAATGTTGATTGGAATAATCTCTTTCATATTCTGAAGGTGGCAGGGGTAAAATACAGGGAGCGAAAGGCTATTTACAATTTGTACAGAAACCAGATGGCAGTTATAAGAGTCGAGGGGCTTGAAAGGGAAGCAGTGGTTGGGAAGGCTGTGAGACAGGGTTGTAGCATCTCCCCGATGTTATCCAATCTGTATCTTGAGCAAGCAGTAAAGGAAACAAAAGAAAAGCTCGGAGTAGCTATTAAAATCCATGGAGAAGAAATAAAAATTTTAAGGTTCGGCGATGACATTGTAATTCTGTCAGAGACAGCAAAGGACTTGGAAGAGCAGTTGAACGGAATCGACAGTGTGTTGAAAGGAGAATGTAAGTTGAACATCAACAAAAGCAAAACGAGGATAATGGAATGTAGTCGAATTAAGTCGGGTGATGCTGAGGGAATTAGATTAGGAAATGAGACACTTAAAGTAGTAAAGGTGTTTTAGTATTTGGGGAGCAAAATAACTGATGATGGTCGAAGTAGAGAGGATATAAAATGTAGACTGGCAATGGCAAGGAAAGCGTTTCTGAAGAAGAGAAATTTGTTAACATCGAGTATAGATTCAAGAATCAGGAAGTCGTTTCCTAAAGTATTTGTATGGAGTGTAGCCATGTATGGAAGTGAATCATGGACGATAAATAGTTTGGACAAGAAGAGAATAGAAGCTTCCGAAATGTGGTGCTACAGAAGACTGCTGAAGATTAGATGGATAGATCACATAACTAATGAGGAGGTATCGAATAGAATTGGGGAGAAGAGGAGTTTGTGACACAACTTGACAAGAAGAAGAGACCGGTTGGTAGGACATGTATTGAGGCATCAAGGGATCACAAATTTAGCATTGGAGGGCAGCGTGGAGGGTAAAAATCGTAGAGGGAGACCAAGAGATGAATACACTAAGCAGATTCAGAAGGATGTCGGTTGCAGTAACTACTTGGAGATGAAGAGGCTTGCACAGTAGCATGGAGAGCTGCATCAAACCAGTCTCAGGACTGAAGACCACAACAACAACATTCAAACTACGGGGGCGTTAAATCAATTGCAAATGAAAGATGGTCACCTCGCTTTAAACTGCAGTGTTTCAACGGGGTGCATTGTGTAGGGATGGACGTTAAGACGAATATTCCGTCTCACATAAACTATTTGTGAGTATAAGGCACAAGTTGTTTATTCAGGTCATATATGTAACGAAAACGTCCACTTCAGACAGGAATGTCGCTGCGAACTGTTGTTCTTAAAAGTAATCTGATACAGCGTCAGAAACTTACCTTAAATGAAATGTTACCAAAGAATAGCCCGGATCAACTGGTTGACGATGTTAAGGCAGCGGGCCAAACTGATGTCTCCCTTCACGATAACAGTCAATTTCTCCCGTTAACAACAAAGGGAAACTCTGTTATCGGTACTCGTGAAAATGAAATGCAACCGAAAAAACGACCTCTGGAGACAACTGATAGTTGTACAGAGGACGAGCTGCCCTGTCCCACTCCCTCACTTCGCAAGCAAAAACAGTGCGATGAGGAGGCAGAGGAACCGGAAGGCAAAATGCGAATGGAAACTGATGAACAGAAAGATAATACACATTCGGTACCAGAAAATGAAGGGGGTGTAATCAGCATTAATTTGCAAGAAACAACAGGTGCAGTAGCTGATTGCAAAGATCAGCAGCTATCTGTTAATAAACAAATTGAGGGAGAGATTGCAAAACTGCCTTCTCCATTTGGTTCCCTTGATCAGGAAGTAAGTGAAATTAATAAAGAACGAGGAAGTGGTGGCCAAACTGAAATTACGGTCAACACCTCAGGGCAGGCGCCGGCAGCCTAAATTGTAAAAGCGTCTGCTGCTGCTCCAGATAAGCCGCGAAGTAAAATATGGACGCAGCCAAATGGGAATATAGCTCGTAACCAAGGGAAAGGAAAATCCGGTAGGGGCGACCCAAGCCCAAAGAATGTTCTGTCCGAAACTGTCCTACACGAATCACTGGAAGAAAAATCACAAAGTTTACCAGGAAATGGGCAGTCTGCTTGCGGTACAGTAGAAAACATCAGAAGTGGAAAAAAACGGGACAGTAACTAATAAACTGATTGAAGTGTTATTCCATGTTCAGCCTTATGAGAAAACTGTTACAACTTAACTGAACCCTGAACCACACGAATCTAAATTAGTTTATCAAAACATCTACATAGTGACAGCACAATGACGCAATCTTATTCTGTCACCACTATAAACATAAATAAAATTACGTCCAGTCCGAAATTATAGGCCCTTGAGGAATTTTTGTACGAATCTACGACTGATATTGCCCTGTTACAAGAAGTTCTAATTTCGGATTTAGCAATTTCCGGTTTTGTGAGTTACATAAATGTGTCACCCGAAACAAGTGTTGGAACAGCTGTTTTGGTGAGGGAAGGGATTACAGTAAGCGAGGTGGAACGACTGGAATCCGGAAGAGGAATAGAACTAAATATCTATGATGTGATTATCATCAACTAGTATGTCCCTTCAGGAAGTTCTCACAGATCTAACAGGGCACTTTTCTTCAAAGATGACCTGATATACTTGTTAAGGAAAACTCCAAGATAGTTATTACTTGGAGGTGATTTCAGTTGTGTTTTAAATTGAAAAGATCAGTTACTTAATTTTAATTTCTCAAGTGAACTAAAACAACTAGTTACTGGTTTAGAATTAAAGGATATGTGGGAAATCAGATATCCCTCCATTGTTGAGTTCACTTATGTCACAGCAACATCACGTGTCAGGATTGATAGATTATATACTTCTAAATATCTTGAAACTTCCGTGACAAAAGTAGAAACCATTCCTACGTACTTTTCAGACCATTCAACTGTCTTAGCATGCATAAATCTAATAAGACAGCCGGTTCGCAGGTTCAAGAATCAGTGGAATTTGAACACTTCCTTGTTAGTAAATCATGATTTAGAAAACCTGATTAAAGAAACATGGCCAATATGCCAGCGTGCTCGTAGTAGATATGCCACTGCTACCGACGGGTGGGCTAAAATGGCAAAGCCAAAGTTGACGAAGGTTCTTATTCAATACAGTGCCCAGAGCGCAAGAAAAATGAAATGCACTATAAAATATTACTACTCCGTTTTGAGAGATCTGTATGATCAAGTCTCAGAAGGTTCCTCACTTCGGATAGCAGACAACAAAAAGTGAAAGCCAAGTTACTTAATATCAAGAGAAGTCAAATGGAAAGGTTGAAAGTAAAATCGAAGGCAAATTCGGTGTCAGAAGATGAAACTACTTCCCTAGATCATTTAGTGAAGCATACGAAAAACGGGAGAAGGACTTTTATTGATGAAATCAGAACAAAACACGGTACGATTCTCAGAAACCAGCAGGGTTTCATGGATAAGACTTATCGCTATTATTGAGAGCTATATTCTGTACATCAAAGTAGCGATGCTTCCTTGGAAGAATTCCTTGACATCCTAGCTCCACAGCTGACAGAGGTTGACACCGAAAATTTTCTTGATGTTGTCAGTGAAGAAGACGTGTATGAGACTCTGTGCGCCTCACCACCTAAAAATCCCCAGGACCGGATGGTCTGCCAGCAAAGTTTTACATCCGTTACTGGCCAATAGTAAGTGCGAAAATCACGGGCATGGTAAATGAGGTTATTCAGGGTAAAATGATTCCGGCTGAGTTTAAGGAGAGTAAAATTGCTCTGGTGCCAAAATATAATGGAAACAATGATTTAAATAATTATCATCCAATTTAACTGTTGAAATCTGATTATAAATTAATAGGTAGAATAGTAAACAAGAGAATTTCATGCCTTACAGATAAAATTATTAGTCAACATCAGAACTGCGCGCAAGGCAGAACCATCTTCCAAAATCTAGCAGAATTCAGGTATATCATTGCAATAACTTCTGTAACAAACATAAAGTGTGCTTTATTTCTTTTATTTTTATAAAGCGCTCGATGTAGTAAATCATGAATACCTTCTACAGACATTTAAGAAAATAGGTTTCACGATAGGGTCATACAGTTGATTAAGAACATAGCAACTGTAATAAATGCTAAAATAGCGGTGAATTGTCAACAATCCAGGACGATGCAAATACAACGAGGTGTTCCTCAAGAAAGTCCTCTGTCGATGTCGCTCCTCGCCATTTCGCTGGAACCTTTGCTCCGACATGTCCACAGTAGATTAAAAGGCTTAACATTATCAGGAAATAAAACAGTTATAAGAGCCTATGCTGACGATATAGGGGTCATTATAAGGAATAATGACGAGGTAACCACGCTAGCAACAGTGATTGATTCGTACTGCAGAGCATCTGGAGCCAATGCAAACGAAAAAATAAGTAACATGTTAAATCTCAGAGGTTTTGATAATATCAACGTCGAGTGGGCAAAATTAGTCCGACAACATAAATCACTTGGGATCACCCTGAGAGCATTCCCCATGAAAATGACGGCTTTAAATTGGAAAGTTGCAGCAGATAATGTGCAAGGAGCCATTATAGAGAATTTAACTCGATATAAGATCCAAGTTATAGAACCAAGTATATCAACTCACGCATCCTTGCTGAAGCTTATTATACTGACCAGATGTTTCTAATACCGAGAATGATGGCAAGGAGAATAATGTCCAAAATCACCAACTTTTTGTGGAGAGGTGAAGTGTTCAGAGTACCTGCTAAAGTAGCCACTTTAGATCCTAAAAATGGTGGACTAGGATTAACTGATATAACTGTAAAGCCTCTGCACTTTCTATCGAAAGGCAAGTTAATTTAATAATAGACTCGCGAGAAAGCATAACCAGCCAACTTTTCGAGATAATTAAACCTAGAAGCCTGCTTCCCCCGATTGACGTGAAGAATATCAACAGTCGTTTACAGCATTTGAGGATTTTCTATGTTGAGTTTAGTTATGTAAGTGTTGAACTCAGGCATACACGACACTTAACATCAAGAGGCATAATGCTGGAACGAAAGAAAAGTGAAGGAAGGAACAAAATAGAACGACAGTTTCCAAACATTGAGCGGATTAAGATTTGAAAGAAACATTAGTTCTAATGTGCTCACGTCTAATATAAAAACGTCATGGTACAAGACAGTTAACAACATAGTTAGCACCAATGAAAGACTGCACGCAATCGGACTCTGTGAATCAAATTTATGTCAACAACGCCATCTAGTTGACACGATAATTCATAGGTATACTTGCAGTGGTCACATAAATAGTTTGAAGTATGACAGCGCATACAGTATAAACACTGCATCAGTCCTGCAAGCTGTTCCACCTAAAGTGCATTACCACTATGACAGATATTATTCTGCATAATTCATCGCAACACCGCTAATTGTGAACGGTTTCGAATTACACTGTTACCCTAACGGTAATAAACGTGATGTTTCCACGGCCCCATCGATAGAATAATAATAATAATACTGATAATAATAATACATTGAGATACGTACAAAACAGCATGCGATAACCAGACTCAATGTTGAAAGGCATAATTAGTAGGCCTATGGTGACAATACATGCAAATAATAACCGAGTTTGGACATTATACTCAAAGCACGTTGCTAGTCCTACTGGTAACGTAAGGCCCTAACGAAATGCAATGGACCTGAACGATGCAAGAATAATAGTTGGTACTACTCTATGGGACAACTGGAGGAGAGTACAAAGAAAACAGGTCTCGCATCTAGTAGATGAGTTAGGAGGGGCTTCTATCAAAGCTGACCAATCTTCCATTTCTACTACTGAAGTATGTAAGTGCAAATATTTTCTGGAGGACCCACTGCAATCACTGTTGATGATTAACATGCCAGATACCGTACCACCTGGACTAAATTTACCAAATAAGAAGCATATGCCTCAACATAGGATCGAACCATCGACCTCCTGCATGCTAACCCAAAACTCTTATCACGTCGCTAACTGTACAGCAAAACTAGTATGTGCTCAGCTAGCATACATGTGGTTACAGTGTTGCCAGATTGCCACTCTTTGGTGTTCTTTTCCTGCCGGATGCACTCGCCAGAGGAAAATTTGTGATAAACATTTTTTTATCGCTGGCGTTGTAAGGTGTCAGGAAATCCAACACCTTCCATGAAAACCCTGACATGATAAGCAAATCAAGTAGTATGTCACATAGCTCCGAATAAATCGTGACATTAAATTAACCAAAGTAATACGAGTAACGAGTGAGCAAATGGAATACCACAGACTAACACAAGAATGCCTAAATGCATGTCATACCTTCCCACCGTGAGACAGACGCAGTTCCGAGGGGAGAAACGAGAATAGAAGCCGAGAGCAGAACCGTGTTAAGCTGGAAGGCCCTACGATAAGGGACGGACACCCACGTCGCCAGCTAACCGCTAAGACCACCCCCCAGCCCATCTTAAAAGCTAGAGCCCTCCAGAAGAACAGTATAGATCTTACGATAACGCTAAAAGGGCACTCTAGGTGCAAGTTTTAGCGTGAGACTTTTTCGCGTCTCTGTTACGTTGCAAACTTTAAAAACATTGCCCCACCACGAAAAGTATAACGTTCCTCATTGGATAGACAGAATACTTTTTGGCGGAGCTTAAGGTTAACATTGAGACCCTGATTGGTCAGATGAAAACACAGCCAGATAGTTTTTTTAAACCAACTTCGGTAAATTGTAGTATGGAGAAATTAGGGGAGAGTTACTTCCTAGACAGCGAGGTGAGCAGAGCTGTGCTGTTCGCCGCCCCCTACCGAACACCAACAAGGTAATGAACGCACGCGATGCCGCATAACAGCGCATAAAGCTTCACTCAGAACTGCAGAAGTCTCATCTTTTACACCCCCTTTTTCCGTAATACTAGTGTCGATCGTCAATTAAAGCTCATGGAGTTCACATTTGCCACTTGAAGTAAAAATCTGAAAGGCGATGATTTTTCTGTTATATAGTTATTGAGAAGCCACATCAGCCACTGTAATTTACGGCAAGTTAGATAAGTAATTAAAGATAATTGAGGGTCACTGTAGACCATTTTGACAGTTTTCTCTTTTGTGAAACTTAATTTATACCTAGATTATAGATGTGATATGGCATAGGTCATCCTTCGATCCATTCTAGAACTTGGAAACCCATTCAGGGAATATTCGTTCACATTTTTGTTGAATGCAGTTGGTTTTTACCATCCTGTATTAAAACATTACCTTTTATCAATAGTGCAATTTATAAACAATGCTTTGTGAGTAGAATAAAATTTCCAATGGTAAACTTAACTGCTTTTTCGACTTTATTTTACCAGCTAACTAAAAATAGGAAAGCCTTGAACCCCTTCCACTAAATTTAGTTAGTATTAAGATTCTTTTACAGTGAGTGCAGTGGAGCTGACGCTGAAATCATTAAGTATTTGGTTATATCATCGCTAGTCTCACTGAACTCTTCTGAACTCTACATGTCATGTGTGGTCTGGCGTCTCCTTACCAGCAACAGGTCCCAGGTTCAAATTAGTCAATTCCCTAAAAAACACGCTCAGAGCGTCGTTGCGCGAAAGTGGTAGGGAGACAAGATATAGAACAAACAGAAACCATGCAGAATGTTAGAGCGTGTGAGGAGTCGCGCTGCGAACTTAGGTGCGCGAATTTCTCTTCACCCTGTATAGTAAATTTTTTCAGTCAAGTCGTGTAAGTACAATATTTTTGTTATTACAAAACGTAAAAATACGTTTTTGACAGATATTTTGACAGGTCAATATTTTGACAGTTCTATATGTTTACAAAGCCCGTGACCCTGTGATCAGCACCACGCAGTAAAGTCGCTAACACAAACATAAGCAGCCGTTTCCTTGTGACTATCCTTTTTCGTATTCTGTTATCTCAATGAAGTTTAGAGATGATATTTATGTTTAAAGTCTGATATGTTCATTTCGAATTTAGAATGGATATTTTATTGTACGAATATATATTTTCAATCCTTGGAGAACGTTCGCAGTAAGTCTTTTCGGTATTCTATGTAAAATTTCTAACGTAGTGTGAATGTTATAGGCTTTATGATAGTGAATTTTCATGGCTTTATGATAGTGAATTTTCATGTGTAAGTAAAAGGTTGACGTATTAGTGCTACCGTTTCTAGTGGGTTCTTTATATCTGACGATAAAATTTCGTCCGGTTTGGCCAATATAGAAATTGTTTCAATTATCATAGGCCAAATTCAGTTATCATAGGCCGAACTGGAAGAAATTTTGACGTATTTAAAGCACACTACATACAGTGGTAGTAATCAACCAAACTTTTGTTTGATCTGAAAATCAATACCATAAAGTAGACAAAATTGAAATAGCGATCGAAATATTACACAGAATAACGAAAGGATTTACTATGAACTTTCCAGAAGAAATGAACATATATATTCATACAAGTAAATATCCACAGGAAATTCTAAATGAACACCAGATTTTAAACATAAATACTGTCTCCAAAACTTTATTGACAGAATGCGAAGATGGATAGACACGTGGTAAACAAAGCGTACGCAGACCATATACAAAATTCGAAAACAAATAAGAACAACGAAATGTAACAAAATTTCTGGTAAGCTGCATATACTTCTTAAACACATAACATCTTAGAAAGGAACTCTCAAAATATTTGTCAAAAACGTATTTTCACGTTTTGTAACTACAAAAAAATATTATACTTACTACGACTTGACAGAAAATATTTGCTCTGCGTGCAATGTGATCTTCACTTCCAACTAGATATAAGTACCAACACGAATGTAAACTTAAAACAGCCCCAATATATCTATAGATAATCTTACGAATGTTACTTTCGCAAGTCACTTGATAATGGCAATTAACCCGAAAGAAGCCTATCGTGTAAAATATTAAACACATTACATTACTGCAACTAGTTTTGTAGCTTTCATTTTCATTATGTCGTATAATGACGTATAGTGTTGTGCGGCCCCAACAGAATGTGAGATTTTGATGATCCATTACATTAAACTGTCCCTTGTTCACTTTCGCTTCATGCATTGATATAAATTATTTACCGTGAAATATCTCTGCTGCTGATAGATAATGACTGTTAAGGTCTCTGTTATGCACTTTCGAAATTAAAATTATATCATTAACTAATGAAAAGGTGAGCCAAACAAAAATACTGCAATAAATGCAGTCAAAGTAAGCACTGGTCTGCGCAGTTTTAAAAGAAAGCTCTACAACATTTGTACGAAATTAAAGTGCTGCCATTTACTAATGAAACGAGTTACAAACAAAAGCACAGCAAGAAACGAGAGAGTCGGAAGGGACCAGATCTGGGACTTCTCTAAAGCTAAACGTTGGTAAGCACACTTTAAAGGAAAGATCTAGAATAGAATCTACTGCTGTAAAATATTACCGAAGCTTCATTGAGTAACGTTGTAATGCTTATCTGAGAATACGTAGTTTTAATATCATATCATAGTGCAGATGCCTATTGAATCTAACTGAACTGCTGCACACGTTTTTCGCTTCTTATACACTGAGGTGATGAAACCCATGCGATAACGATATGAACACATATAGATGGCGGTAGTATCACGTGCACAAGGTATAAAAGAACAGTGCATTGGTGGAGCTGTCATTTTACTCAGGTGATCCATGTGAAAAGGTTTCCGACGCAGTTATGGCCGCATGACGGAAAGTGACAAACTTTGAACGCGGAATGGTAGTGGGAGCTAGACACATGGAACATTTCATTTTGGAAATCGTTAGGAAATTCACCATTCCGAGATCCACAGAGTTAAGTATCTGCCGAGAATACCAAATTTCGGGAATTATCTCTCATCACGGTCAACGTATCGGCCGACGGCCTTCACTTAAGGACTGAGAGCAGCGGTTTTGCTTAATGTTGTCAGTGATAACAAACAAGCAACACTGCATGAAATAACCACAGAAATCAATATGAGACGTACGACGAACATCTCCGTTAGGACGGTGCGGCGAAATTTGAAGTTTATGGGTAATAGCAGCAAATAGCCGACGATTGTGCCTTTAGTAACAGTACGGCACCTCTCCAGCGACTATGACCATATCGGTTGGACCCTAGACGCCTGTAAAACCGTGGACTGATCAAATGAGCCCCAGTTGGTAAGGCCTGATGGTAGGGTTCGAGTGTGTCGCGAGTCCAGCGAAGTTATAGATCCAAGTTGTCAAGAACGCACTGTGCAAGTTGGTGGAGGCTCTATATTCGTGTGGGCTGTGTTTATATGAAACGTACTGAGTCCCATGATCCAACTGAACCGATCATTGGCTCCAAATCGCTATGATCGGCTATTTGGAGACCATCTGCAGCCTTCATGGATTTATGTATGACAGTACACCGTATCACCGGGTCACAATTGTTCGCGATTGGTTTGAAGAACTTTTTGGAAGATTCGAACATTTATAGGACATAATCGAGAGCTCAGCCTCTGCACAAAACCCTGCACCGGCAACTCGTTGGCAGTTATGAACAGCTATAGAAGCAGCATGACTCAATGTTTCAGCAGAGGACTTCCAATGACTTGTTGACTCCTTGCCACTTCGAGATGCGGCAGTATGTCGGGCAAAATGAGGTCCAACACGATATTAGGAGGTGTCCCATGACTTTTGTCACCTCATTTTGTGGCCAACACAACAGTTAATCCGAATCCTGCGCTCTGTAATGCATCGAAACAATTGAATTGAAATGAAATTATCGTAAGGCAGTGATAGCCGGGAGTTCCCATGCCGGGAAATATTGCCACCGAGTTCCAAATATTTTCAGTTGACGCCACAGTGGGCGACTTGCGTGTCATTAATGATAAAATGATGATGAGAACAACATAACACCCAGTCTCCGAGTGGAGAAAATCTTCGACATGGCGGGGAATCGAAGCTGGGCCAACTGCATGGCGTCAGATGCACTGACAACTCAGCTAAGGGTATGGATATAACTTACATTCATCCCGGACAACATTTCGTGTTAATTTAACAACTGTATGATTTTCTTATGTCTTTTTGAATATTCGTACATTCATTTTAATTAACGGTTACATTTCTTAGAATAATTAAATAATGCACGCGTAAGGTCATTCTCAATATTTAAACACATAAAATTCATCCATAAGAGAATGTATTAGAAACATCTGCCGTGGTAAAAAAAAAAAAAAAAAAAAAAAAAAAAAAAAAAAAAAAAAAAAAAAAAACTTCTTTTACTAACTGTGAATGGAACTACTCGGCGTGTATTCTGACAGCGACACAGCTAGGCTCTGTACAGACCGTCGGCGAGATAGGTGAGATCAGGGTGAGGAAACCGCGAGGACCAGAGGGTCTTATCGCGGGCAGAGCGTGGTTGCACTGCAAATAATTCAAACAATGAGATCGTGATGACTCATGGTTATTCATACGGCTCCCTGTAATGAGTGTGCAGACAGTAGTATGATTCGGGGAAAATTATTGCCTCTACATCCAACAGTAAATTAAGGATAAGCTATAATGTCTTGTAACAGAGGGAAGATGGTTAGAGTGCAATAAATCACCCAATTCAGTGCTAGACTAAAACAGCCCGTAAGGAGACAGCGGACGTCCAGAATCTAGCTCCCTGCATCAGCCAAAAGCAAAAACCAATTCTGAATTGGCATATCACCCGGCAAAGTACAATGCCGCGCCCATCTTGTAGGAACAATGCCATCCGGAGAGGCAGCAGCAATGGCAAATACCCAGCATCAGGTGGCACACTGCGGGCAATCTTCAGCTCAACGGTTTTTCTCTTGTTGCAATCAGTGACTCACGATGGTAAAATCACTCAAACTCAGACAATAATTATATGATGAACGGCCTTCAAATGCCAATTCCGTAACTTTCCTTCATCACGTAACACCATCCTAACCAGTTAACTAACATATTAAAATACTACAGACTAACGCTCGGCCCCAAAGTAACACAGAAAGCCCCATCATCTAACCATTCACCAGAGAACCCACAATAGATTGAAGCTGCTGTCTGGCTGAGCATGAGAAGTGGATCCAAACATCATCCTTTACACCTACAAAGTCTTGATCAGTTTAATCCTCTACTACATTTTTCTCATCACTCTTCTGACAGGTTTCATGCAGCGTGTCACAACTTTCTCTCCGTACCAACCTTGCCGTCAACGTACCCAATTATTTGTTGGGTACTTGCCACCCTTTACAGTTTTTACTCTGTATTGTTCCCTGTGGTGTTTTGGAAGTTATTATCTGATCTTTATGTCCACCTTGGTCCATCCATTATAAGTTACTTTGCGTTCAAGATTGCAGAATTCCTTGACTTTGTCTACTTCATGGTCCTCTATTTTGTTATTAATTTCATCTCTAATTTCATTCCTGCTAGTACTCATCACTTCGGTCTTTTTTTTTTCTTTTGTTCACCCTCATTCCGTGAGTTCATATACCATACTTAGTAGACCATTTCGTTCAATACTTCCAATTCATTCTCGCTTCTACTGATGATAGTATAAGCTAAAGACTTTCCTGAGACGAATGAAGGACGGGAAGGAGTCCAGTCAGCTATTCATTCTATCCAGTCCACATCACGATGGAAAAGTGATGAACTAATTTAAAGTCATACTGCCAATTAAAAATTCGCATTGGTTAGGTAACCACGAGCCCAGTGTCACTACTCAGAGGTATAAGAATCAAATGATTAAAAGCCGATGAAATTAGTCAGTCAAATTATGCCTTAAGGTCAATTTTCCCTGGCCATCTGACACCATCTATCGTTCGACTGAATAGAGGGCTACCGATTGTCAGGGGAGAGGAAATTTTTGTGGCTGCCTAGTAATTACATCAGTAAATTCACAAGACGGCGAAAATCAGTAGAAGTTTCGGACTGTCGCTTTAAAATTCAAAGTGCGTGAACATCAACATGGAAGGACACTAGCCCCGCCCATGTTCGGAGAACTGGAGCCAACTTGAGCGCCAATAGGTCGAACTGCCCAGTCGGCTGAAAGCAGCAGGGACCGTTTGCTTTGCCACCTCCAGTCAAACTGGCTACAGGGACCTCGTTCTGTCGGAGGAAGCATGCTGCTGTGATGGACTTGAGGTTAAAAAACTCCTGAGTCACGCTCTCCTGGCCCCAGTTCTCAGTCGGCTTCACGTCGTGACAAGCAGTAGTGCGGCAGTGGCCGCCACTTCACAATACACCTATTGGCTGCTATCATTTTGGAAGGAACCAAGTGTAGATTCAGTTGGCTTTAGTCGTGCCGTTAATAGCAGAATAGCAACTTCATTCATGATTAAAATAAAAATATGCGATTTGCTGAGCGATCAACCAGCATAACCGTTCTACCGATGTTAGAGCAGTAGCCTTTTCCCGCTGCCTCTGCCTGCGCGCTTGCATTACGTGACTCCTCATGGCTAACTGCTTCCGTTTGTGATTCTCATTTCCCCTCATGTGAGTTGTTCCGATTATCGCTCTCTCTAGGGCCTGGAGGAGTAACCATTGTTTCCCATTTGGCTATTTATATATGTGATGTACATTTAACTTGTCGTATCCCACGCCGGAGTCTTGTCATATCGGTCAAGATTGTAGGTTCGCTAAATCCCATAAGTATTTCGTGACAACATTACTGTCAAGATTACGTTAGCTTTAATTTTAATTTACTGAATATTACTAGTCTGTACTTGCTCCTTGTTCCCTTCATTGCTTAAGTCGTTTATCTAGGCAATAGAGTTGTCTGCAATAAATGATGAAGACAGATGTGTCCATGATTCAGCGAATAAAAGATTAGCAGGTGACACTGTTTTATCTGCTGAACTGCTGATACGGAAACAGAGACAAGTAGTTGATATCATCTGGATCCCACCAAGCATCTACAGACTTATCGATCCACAACAGTAACACTATCATAGAATCTTATCATTGCTATCCTGTCACTCTGATCCTATCTTTTAATTCCTTTGTTGCTTCTTCGGTGTACAGATTGAGCAGTTTTTGGAGGGAAATGGTGCATGTTTCCCTTGCACCCTTTTTTAATCCGGGCACTTTGTTCTCGATTTTCCATTTCTCTTATTCCCTCTCGGTTCCTGTACATATTGTACATTACCCACCTTTTTCTATGAATTTCGAACATCATACATTTTGCACTGTGGTCTAACAAATTTACGGAGGTGTCTTGATTTTTCTTAAATGCTGCTTCCATTATCAAGCTGTAAAGTATCCCTCAAAATAAAAGAATGAATAAATAAAATGATAAAGTGAAACTCTGAACCTTAATTGTTCGAAAATTGGGACACATCACATTGACGATAGAAGCAGCACAAGAAGGTCATGAATAGGTAGAATTTTTGCATTAATGCTCATGCTGAAATCCTGCTACATCCATTAAAGTCTCGTTTACCTGAATTTTCAAATTCTTCTAAAAGTCATTGGAGAGTGGAAAAGCTTGGTGACGCAAGATCGTGATTATATGAAATTTAAAAACAATAACTGATGTGCTGAACATGCTGAACAAAAGCAATGGTAATAGGGCTTTCTAGAAAAAAAATTAGACTGCAGGTTCGGCTTGTGAAAGACGTAAATGTACATCCGGCAGCGCTCTGATCATGCACGATGATCACTTCACCAGGTCGTCTACGTCCAGCGGCGTAGGTGGGTGGAACACATAAACACAGTTTTTCAGATAATGCTGGTAAAAGGACTTGATTACTTTGGCCATAACTGAAAACAAGTTTAAGGCAATTATTCACATTACTAAAAGCCATTTATACAGAATAAATCATACGGAACCTTTCGGGCTAGCGGTCTGTGGCAAAAGGGTAGCACATAACTTAATTTCCTAAGATGTTTGTACAAAACATAAAATGAACGAAACTTAAGCATAGATATGTTTTAATTTCACAGATATAAGTTGTGCTATAAACTCAAAATGATCCGATCACTGACATTATGAACACGGTGGTGCATTATAAAGTGGAACGACAGAACCGCCTCATTGGTGCCTTTACCGTTCCCAAGCAAAACTGATTGTCATCTAATAGATCCTTAGTTTTGTTTTTCATTCTTCTTTATGTCATCCTTGTCATGAACTTTTATGCATGATGTATTAGGCTGACAGTGCTTTAGTTTCCTCTTATATCCACCCTTGCTACTTTGCTATACTCGTGAATATGTGGCTCACTTTTCTCCGCAAGTCGGATGGTACATCTTCAGGTTCATATATTTTGCACATCTACTTGAATAGTCCTTTGGTTACCACTTGGCCGAGTCATTACAAAAATTCCATACCATGCACTCCACACTCCAGCTTGAATTATCGTTTGGTTTCCACTTCCGGCAAACTGTGTGGTAGATGATGTGCTGTACGTTTACATACTGCGCAGCCAGAGACGCGTCTGTAACTGTCGTAAGGTGCCAGAGTCTGCATATGTATCCAGTTTATTGCAGCTTCCTACTGTAGGTAGTACAACAAGCAGCAGTCGTTTAGTGCACAGGGAAGGCCTCCTCGTAATTTTTAAAGACAGAATTTTTATCGTGCATCTTAAGACTTTCCTGTTCAGAATTCGTTTCATTCACATAAAAATATTAATTAATTAGCTGAGTAGTCAAATAGTGTGTAGAATCTGAACTGGAAATAAGTCAGAATCACTCAGTGCAAAGGAAATGTATGAGCTGCTATATAAATGTTATATTTTAGGCAAGGATGTGGTGGTATATAATTCATATTATGAGACGTTTCTAATCGCTTCTTAGGAAAATACTTAATAGATTTTATACAGGAAACTCATTTTCTCCACCTGTGTTGGTATTTATGACATTTTCCAAGGGGGATACAAATAGTACTTACGCTAGGCTTATCCGTTAGTCTTGATTGACAGATTTCAGTTACCGTTGGATCCTACAATGGCTTTGTATAAAACTAAGCAACATGCTGACGACAGGCGTGAAAGTTGTGGCAGGCAATGTTTCAGTATCTTACGATACAACACTACAAGACTGAGCCGTGCGTGGCTCATGTTCCCGCCATCATGTATTTTCCACCCTGTTTTTAACGTACTTCTATCTCACTACGTTAATTTAAATTACTACTGTCACTGAGTAACTGCTTTGCCTGACCGCGAGCGGCGCCGGCAGCGCGTATCGATGTATCCCCTCTTGCAGTATCGTTGCTCGACTGCTATCACTTCCCGGTCGTTGTCTGTCGTAAGCGCGTTCGGGTCGCTAGTTCGAGCCGCCAGTCAGTTGGAGCGCGTCTGGAGCGCAGTCCGGACCTGCCAGTCGGGTAGTTGCAATGCGGCACTAGTGCAGTCGGGTTGGAGCACCAGTGAGGTCCGTGTCGACATGGCTCGCCCGACCATTATCCGCCAAGCATCACTTGAGCCAGGCCACGGTCTTGGTGGATCGTCGGTCGGTCGTCCTACTGGACGACGCGTTTTGGCTCGCCGATCGTTCATGAGTCGGCTGTGTGTGTGTGCTCATCGACTCCCGATTTGTCTTCGTGCGTGCTTAGTTACTGTTGGGTATCGTTCAGGTCTTCGTACAATTGTTTGTCAGGTTGTGTGTGTAGTTGACGTTATTTCCACTGTCGACGATTTTAGATGTTGTCGGCATTCTGAGGGTGTCGGTCGGTTGCTGCGGACGAGGGAAGTTATCTCCGCGTGGTGCACTCGGCTGGGTCCACTGGCTGTTCCTGTTCATTGTCGGAGCTTGTGTGGAGCTGTCCGATCGCCATGAGCTTCGTGGTTCACCGACCCAAGACGTCAAAGTTGAGTAGTGGTTTCAACTACCCAAGCCACGTCCATTCATGTTGTGTGGTTCGTTTCGGTGGTTCGCTGTTGGGGAGGTTTCCTGTGAGCAACACTGAGCGTTTCTATTGCTGAAATTTAGCCGCCATGCGGAGCAATTAACTATATTGGTTGACTACAATTCAAGTGCACCAGCGATATATTAATTACTTTATTTGTAATTGTAACTGCGTGTTTTCAGTCGCTTGAGATTTACCTTGTCGATTTTTAAGATTTCTTGATTGGAGGCCTTCAGCTGTGAAAGATTTGGAGTTTGAAACTCGTAGTTGTAAAAGTTCGGCTATGTGCCGCTTTGGTTGTAAATTACAATAAATTACAATTTTAAGGTGAAACTGACCCCAATCTTATTTGGCACTTTCCACAATCCTAATCACCTGTTCTGCCCAGCGGGTTTAGCGGGCGTTTCGAAGATATTTATACCAACACGTATTTAACATAGCAAGAGCGTGAGGATCGGTGGTATCCGAATTGCTATGCGTGTCGTGCAGGTTGAAAACGATTCTAGCGTTCATCACTATAAGGCATCTGTACAATACAGTATTAGACAGCAGTGGTAACTGTTAACCGAATGTTAGTAAAATGTTCAATAGTTATTAGTGTGGGGTGTCACACTATCTATGATAAGAATAAAAAATAAAAGAATAAAAGTAATGGAAAATAATACTCTCCTACTTTAGTTTATTAAAAAAACTCCTACGTGAATACACATTCACACACCCACACACACGTACATATAGACACCCTAACACACATACCGAGCGAGGTGGCGCAGTGGTTAACACACTGGACTCGCATTCGGGAGGACGACAGATCAAACCCGAATCTGGCCATCCTGATTTCGGTCTTCCGTGATTTCCTTAATCGCTTCAGGCAAATGCCGAAATGGTTTCTTTGAAGGGACATGGCTGGCTCCCTTCTCCAACTCGCCTAATCGGACGGGACCGATGACTTCGCTGTTTGGTCCCCTCCCTGAAATCAACCAACCAACTAACAAGCAAACACCCATATATACCGAAAATGGCAGCTAAGCTTATTGATGATGATGAGTAATGGGTGAGAGCGTTAAACAGCAAGATCATCAGCGTTATGTAAGGAACTTTCAGTGACTAAACGAGAAAGTGCGCCGGCCAGAGTGGCTGAGCGGTTCTAGGCGCTAGGGTCTGGAGCCGCGCGGCCGCTACGGTCGCAGGTTCGAATCCAGCCTCGGACATGAATGTGTGTGATGTCCTTTGGTTAGTTAGGTTTGAGTAGTTCTAAGTTCAAGGGGACTGATGACCTCAGAAGTTAAGTCCCATAGAGCTCAGAGCCATTTGAACGAGAAAGTGCGACTTTTAACCCATTTTCCACATTGGACAGAACTGCAAGATCTTCAAGTAATGAGTCAGACGTTTCAATGTAAGTACTTTATCATTTTATAAACAAATATTTACGTGCAGTGTTTTAAATTAAAAGAACAATATCTGGAAATAAAAACTCATATAATATTCCAGGACATTCATGAGGATGCCTTCTTGAAATAAAAATTCTAGCGCGCCATCCAAAAATTGCGTTTTCCTGATACTTACTACAATTTATATAAATCTGCTGCCAAAAATGGCTACCATAAGAAACTTGCAAACTGTTTTCTTAAGAAACAGTTTGAACCCCATCTCACAACAATATATGACGTTCCAGAAGTTTTACATCTCTACTTGGTAATGAAAATACTACCAAATATACAGTAGAACGTCGATTATCTGAACTTCGGTCAACCGAACGACCGCTTAACCGAAATGTGTACTCGCTCGCACCTGTTACTCTCCCACCATACCGTCCATCATCCCCCTCACTCCCAAACCAAGTTTCCCACAGTAGTTGCCGCACTAGGCCACCGCTGGCGGAACATTGCTTCTAATGGGGCCTTCACAAGGCGCTGCTGACCGGCCAAGCCGCCAGTCGCTGTGTTTCAACAATCAGTACACTTCCGTCGGCTTGGCACTGGCAGTAGCAGTAGCGGCAGTATCAAAAGCTGTTCACAGCAACAGCTGCGCCAGCGAGTTGAGGCGTGCCGCTCCGCACAGTTTGAAGGACTGCGCGCCCCCAAGAAGAGCTTCTCACGGTGCAAACAGTCACCTTCTGTTCTCTGTTATGACCACTTGTGTGCAGCTGCGTGAAGAAGCGAACTTGACGATACAAAATGCTTAAACCTAAACGTGTTGTCCTTTCTATGAGGGACAACTACGAGATTATTAAAAGGTTAGAAGAAGGTGAATCTACAACCACTTCATCCAATGAGTACAAGGTGGGGAAGTCGACAATTACGGATATAAAAAAACAAAAGACGAAGATAGCAAATTTTATAGCTATGCTTGTTTCTACTGATGGGTCAACAAACCGTAAAACTATGAAGCTCGCCACTAACACAGATCTAGATGATGCTGTTTACAAGTGGTTTACACAAAAGAGATCGGAAGGAGAACCTGTCTCAGGTCCCATTCTGTGTGAGAAGGCAATGCAGTTCAACAAAAAACTTGGAGGGCCTTCGAACTTTAAAGCGAGCACGGGCTGGTTAAAACGCTTCAAGTCAAGCCACGGCATTCATGAGCTCACAATACAGGGAAAAAAAAAACTGTCGGCTGATTCTTCAGCAGCTGATTCTTTCAAAGTCAAACTAAGGGACGTACACTCCTGGAAATGGAAAAAAGAACACATTGACACCGGTGTGTCAGACCCACCATACTTGCTCCGGACACTGCGAGAGGGCTGTACAAGCAATGATCACACGCACGGCACAGCGGACACACCAGGAACCGCGGTGTTGGCCGTCGACTGGCGCTAGCTGCGCAGCATTTGTGCACCGCCGCCGTCAGTGTCAGCCAGTTTGCCGTGGCATACGGAGCTCCATCGCAGTCTTTAACACTGGTAGCATGCCGCGACAGCGTGGACGTGAACCGTAGGTGCAGTTGACGGACTTTGAGCGAGGGCGTATAGTGGGCATGCGGGAGGCCGGGTGGACGTACCGCCGAATTGCTCAAAACGTGGGGCGTGAGATCTCCACAGTACATCGATGTTGTCGCGAGTGGTCGGCGGAAGGTGCACGTGCCCGTCGACCTGGGACCGGACCGCAGCGACGCACGGATGAACGCCAAGACCGTAGGATCCTACGCAGTGCCGTAGGGGACGGCACCGCCACTTCCCAGCAAATTAGGGACACTGTTGCTCCTGGGGTATCGGCGAGGACCATTCGCAACCGTCTCCATGAAGCTGGGCTACGGTCCCGCACACCGTTAGGCCGTCTTCCGCTCACGCCCCAACATCGTGCAGCCCGCCTCAAGTGGTGTCGCGACAGGCGTGAATGGAGGGACGAATGGAGACGTGTCGTCTTCAGCGATGAGAGTCGCTTCTGCCTTGGTGCCAATGATGGTCGTATGCGTGTTTGGCGCCGTGCAGGTGAGCGCCACAATCAGGACTGCATACGACCAAGGCACACAGGGCCAACACCCGGCATCATGGTGTGGGGAGCTATCTCCTACACTGGCCGTACACCACTGGTGATCGTCGAGGGGACACTGAATAGTGCACGGTACATCCAAACCGTCATCGAACCCACCGTTCTACCATTCCTAGACCGGCAAGGGAACTTGCTGTTCCAACAGGACAATGCACGTCCGCATGTATCCCGTGCCACCCAACGTGCTCTAGAAGGTGTAAGTCAACTACCCTGGCCAGCAAGATCTCCGGATCTGTCCCCCATTGAGCATGTTTGGGACTGGATGAAGTGTCGTCTCACGCGGTCTGCACAACCAGCACGAACGATGGTCCAACTGAGGCGCCAGGTGGAAATGGCATGGCAAGCCGTTCCACAGGACTACATCCAGCATCTCTACGATCGTCTCCATGGGAGAATAGCAGCCTGCATTGCTGCGAAAGGTGGATATACACTGTACTAGTGCCGACATTGTGCATGCTCTGTTGCCTGTGTCTATGTGCCTGTGGTTCTGTCAGTGTGATCATGTGATGTATCTGACCCCAGGAATGTGTCAATAAAGTTTCCCCTTCCTGGGACAATGAATTCACGGTGTTCTTATTTCAATTTCCAGGAGTGTGTTAAGGGAAGAAGATTATGCTCTCGAAAACGTTTACAATGCTGGCGAAACTGGATTTAACTGGAAAGCTTTACCGAGAAAAACTCTTGTTTCACGTCATGAATTAGCAGCACTTGGTCCTAAAACAAGCAAGGACCGTATTACAGCTTTGGCTTGTGCTAATGCTACTGGAAGTCACCAACTGCCTGTGTTCGTCACTGGTAAAAGCAAAAAACCGCGTTGTTTCAAGCACGTTAACATGTCAGCCTTGCCTGTTGTGTACGCCTCACAAAAGAATGCCTGGATGATAGCACGATTTTTATGAAGTGGTTTCTGGACGTTTTCGTGCCCTCTGTAAAAGCTCTTCAGCTAAAGAATGGGAAGAGGGACAAACCACTACTTCTCCTTGACAATGCACCAACTCATCCGCCATGTGATATTTTAAACGAAAAAGACGAGTTCATAAAGGTAATATTTCTTCCACCTAACGTAATCTCCTTATTACAGCCCATGGATCAAGGCGATATTGAGACTTTCAAACGATATTGCAGGAAAGAACTGTTGCGCAAGTTATTGTTAGAAAGAGAAGAGGATGGAGATGAAAGTCTCTTAAGAAATCGTAAGAATATTGACTTGAAAGACGCGTCCTACATGATCAGCGCAGCATGGAATGGTATAAAGGAAGAGAATTTGAAGAAAGCCTGGAATAAAATTTTGGACACAGAAGAAAATTCACAAGGAATGATTGAAAATGACGAACAGAATGATATGTCCGAAATTCTCGGTATGCTAAAAGAAATATATTGCCAAGAATGTGATGAAGAAGACGTTCATGAATGGATGAATATGATGATGCAGATCCAGGACACCAAATCATGCAGGACAGCGAGATTGTAAACGTCGTCACTGATAAAGGTGACGCCGCCACCATCTCATCAATCAGTGCTCCAGAAAGTGAAGATGAAAGTATACCAACAGCTTCTGAGGCGTTCACTTATTTAGATACTGCCTTGCGATGGTCTGAAGCCCAAGATGAAAGTGACCAGTTTCAGAAAACTGTAATTAAAAAAGTACGTGACTTAGCTGCTCGTAAGCGTGTAGGCTTGCTTAGACAGACCAGAATAAAGGATTTTTTAAACGTTAATTTTGTATTCTGTGTGTATTGTTCATGCAAAATGCTTATTTAATATGTATATACTGAAGTTGCCTTTGTATGTTACTTTGTAATACTGTTTTTATGATTAAATTTACTGTACAGTACTTCTTTTTGGCAAATAAACATGTCCAGTTCGATTATCCGAACAAACCAATTTTCCGAACACCTATGTCTCCCAATTACTCTCTACTGTATATCATTAATATGAATATTACTTAAATTCGGTATAAAGAAATATATCATGATTTCTGCACTGAATTTATTATTCAACACTAACTTTTTTATACACGACACTAAGGTACCAAATCAGGAAGTGAAAATAGGAGCTATCAAATGTTCCAACAAATTGGGTAATCCTGCTCTCCACACACTTACGACAATTCGCACGCAATGTATTCAGTCAATAACACGAAAAGCTGATCCGTTAAATTAAATAACCGGAATATATTCTGCCTGGAAGGTGTTGTTGTTGTAGTCTTCAGTCCTAAGACTGGTTTGATGCAGCTCTCCATGCTACTCTATCCTGTGCAAGCTTCTTCATCTCCTAGTACCTACTGCAGCCTACATCCTTCTGAATCTGCTTAGTGTATTCATCTCTCGGTCTCCCTCTACGATTTTTACCCTCCACGCTGCCGTCCAGTACCAAATTGGTGATCCCTTGATGACTCAGAACATGTCCTACCAACCGATCCCTTCTCCTAGTCAAGTTGTGTCACAAATTTCTCTTCTCCCCATTTGTATTCAATACCTCCTCATTAGTTTTGTGAGCTACCCAACTAATCTTCAGCATTTTTATGTAGCACCACATTTCGGAGGCTTATATTCTATTCTTGTCTAAGCTATTTATCGCCCATGTTTCACTTCCATACATGGCTACACTCCATACAAATACTAACAGAAACGACTTCCTGACAGTTAAATCAATACTCGATGTTAACAAATTTCTCTTCTTCAGAAACGCTTTCCTTGCCATTGCCAGTCTACATTTTATATCCTCTCTACTTCGACCATCGTCAGTTATTTTGCTCCCCATATAGCAAAACTCCTTTACTATTTTAAGTGTCTCATTTCCTAATCTAATTCCCTCAGCATCACCCGACTTAATTCGACTACATTCCAATATCCTCGTTTTGCTTTTGTTGATGTTCATCTTATACCCTCCTTTCAAGACACTGTCCATTCTGTTCAACTCCTCTTCCAAATCCTTTGCTGTCTCTGACAGAATTACAATGTCATCGGCAAACCTCAAAGTTTTTATTTCTCCATGGATTCCAATACCTACTCCGAGCTTTTCTTTTGTTTCCTTTACTGCTTGCTCAATATACAGATTGAATAACATCGGGGAGAGGCGACAAGCCTGTCTCACAGCCTTCCCAACCACTGCTTCCCTTTCATGTCCCTCGACTCTTATAACTGCCATTTGGTTCCTCTCTTGTGCTAACCTCTTCATCTCAGAGTAGCACTTGCAACCTACGTCCTCAATTATTTGCTTGACGTATTCCAATTTCGCCCTCTACAACTCCCTCTAGTACCATGGAAGTCATTCCCTCATGTCTTAGCAGATGTCCTATCATCCTTCTCCTTATCAGTGTTTTCCACATATTCCTTTCCTCTCCGATTCTGCGTAGAACCTCCTCATTCCTTACCTTATCAGTCCACCTAATTTTCAACATTCGTCTATAGCACCACATCTCAAATGCTTCGATTCTCTTCTGTTCCGGTTTTCCCACAGTCCATGTTTCACTACCATACAATGCTGTACTCCAGACGTACATCCTCAGAAATTTCTTCCTCAAATTAAGGCCGGAATTTGATATTAATAGACTTCTATTGGCCAGAAATGCCTTTTTTGCCACAGCGAGTCTGCTTTTGATGTCCTCCTTGCTCCGTCCGTCATTGGTTATTTTACTGCCTAGGTAGCAGAATTCCTTAACTTCGTTGACTTCGTGACCATCAATCCTGATGTTAAGTTTCTCGCTGTTCTCATTTCTACTACTTCTCATTACCTTCGTCTTTCTCCGATTTACTCTCAAACCTTACTGTGTACTCATTAGACTGTTCATTCCGTTCAGCAGATCATTTAATTCTTCTCCACTTTCACTCAGGATAGCAGTGTCATCAGCGAATCGTATCATTGATATCCTTTCACCTTGTATTTTAATTCCACTCCTGAACCTTTCTTTTCCATCATTGCTTCCTCGATGTACAGATTGAAGAGTACGGGCAAAAGGCTACAGCCTTGTCTTACACCCTTCTTAATACGAGCACTTCGTTCTTGATCGTCCACTCTTATTATTCCCTCTTGGTTGTAGCACATACTGTATATGACCCGTCTCTCCCTATAGCTTACCCCTACTTTTTTCAGAATCTCGAACAGTTTGCACCATTTTATATTGTGGAACGCTTTTTCCAGTTCGACAAATCCTATGAAAGTGTCTTGATTTTTCTTTAGCATTGCTTCCATTATTAGCCGTAACGTCAGAATCGCCTCTCTCGTCCCTTTACTTTTCCTAAAGCCAAACTGATCGTCATCTAGCGCATTCTCAATTTTCTTTTCCTTTCTTCTGTATATTATTCTTGTAAGCACCTTCGATGCATGAGCTGTTAATCTGATTGTGCGATAATTCTCGCACTTGTCAGCTCTTGCCGTCTTCGGAATTGTGTGGATGATGCTTTTCCGAAAGTCAGATAGTATATCGCCAGACTCATATATTCTACACACCAACGTGAAAAGTCGTTTTGTTGCCACTTCCCCCAATGATTTTAGGAATTCTGATGGAATGTTATCTATCCTTTCTGCCTTATTTGACCGGAAGTCCTCCAAAGTTCTTTTAAATTCCGATTCTAATACTGGATCCCCTATCTCTTCCAAATCGACTCCTGTTTCTTCTTCTATCACATCAGACAAATCTTCGCCCTCATAGAGGCTTTCAATGTATTTTTTCCACCTATTTGCTCTCTCCTCTGCATTTAACAGTGGATTTCCCGTTGCACTCTCAATGTTACCACCGTTGCTTTTAATGTCACCAAAGGTTGTTTTGACTTTCCTGTATGCTGAGTCTATCCTTCGACAATCATATCTTTTTCGATGTCTTCACATTTCTGTAGAAGTTGTAAATAGCCTTCCACTCCCTGTATTTTACTCCTGCCACATTCAGAATCTGAAAGAGAGTATTCCAGTCAACATTATCAAAAGCTTTCTCTAAGTCTACAAATGGTACAAACGTAGGTTTGTACCAACATTTCTACGGAATCCAAACTGTGTTCCAACATTTCTACGGAATCCAAACTGATCTTCCCCGAGGTCAGCTACTACCAGTTTTTCCATTCGTCTGTAAAGAATTCGCGTTAGTCTTTTGCAGCTGTGACTTATTAAACTGATAAATCGGTAATTTTCACATCTGTCAACACCTGCTTTCTTTGAGATTGGAATTATTATATTCTTCTTGAAGTCTGAGGGTATTTCGCCGGTCTCATACATCTTGCTCACCAGAAGGTAGAGTTTTGTTAGACCTGGCTCTCCCAAGGCTGTCAGTAGTTCTAATGGAATGTTGTCTACTCCGAGGGCCTTGTTTCGACTTAGGTCTTTCAGTGCTCTGTCAAACTCTTCAAGCAGTATAATATCTCCCATTTCATCTTCATCTACGTCCTCTTCCAATTCCATAATATTGTCCTCAAGAACATCGCCCCTGTATAGACCCTCTATATACTCCTTCCACCTTTCTGCTTTCCCTTCTTTGCTTAGAACTGGGTTTCCATCTGAGCTCTTGATATTCATGCAAGTGGTTCTCTTTTCTCCAAAGGTCTCTTTAATTTTCCTCTAGGCAGTATGCCTCTACATCCTTACATTTGTCTTCTATCCATCCCTGTTTAGCCATTTTGCACCTCCTGTCGATCTCATTTTTGATACGTTTGTATTCGCTTTCGCCTGCTTCACTTACTGCACTTATGTATTTTCTCCTTTCATCAATTAAATTCAGTATCTCTTGTGCTACCCAAGGATTTCTACTAGCCCTCGTCTTTTTACCTACTTGATCCTCTGCTGCCTTCACTATTTCATTCCTCAAAGCTTCCCATTCTTCTTCTACTGTATTTCTTTCCCCCATTCCTGTCGCTTGTTCCCTTATGCTCTCTCTGAAACTCTGTACAACCTCTGGTTCTTTCAGTTTATCCAGATCCCATCTCCTTATATTCTCACCTTTTTTGCAGTTTCTTCAGTTTTAATCTACAGTTCATAACCAATAGTTTGGGGTCAGAGTCCACATCTGCCCCTGGAAATGTCTTACATTTTAAAATCTGGTTCCTAAATCTCTGTCTTACCATTATATAATCTATCTGAAACCTTTTAGTATCTCCAGGGTTCTTCCATGTATATAACCTTCTTTCATGATTCTTAAACCAAGTGTTAGCTATGATTAAGTTATGCTCTGTGCAGAATTCTACCAGGCGGCTTCCTCTTTCATTTCTTAGCCCCAGTCCATATTCACCTACTACGCTTCCTTCTCTTTCTTTTCCTACTCTCGAATTCCAGTCACCCATGAATACTAAATTTTCGTCTCCCTTCACCACCTGAATAATTTATTTTATCTCATCATACATTTCATCCATTTCTTCATCATCTGCAGAGCTAGTTGGCATATAACTTTGTACTACTGTAGTAGGCGTGGGCTTCATATCTGTCTTGGCCACAATAATGCGTTCACTATGCTGTTTGTAGTAGCTTACCCGCACTCCTATATTTTTATTCATTATTAAACCTACTCCTGCATTACCCCTATTTGATTTTGTATTTGTAACCCTGTATTCACCTGACCAAAAGTCTTGTTCCTTCTGCCACCGAACTTCACTAATTCCCACTATATCTAACTTTAACCTATCCATTTCCCTTTTTAAATTTTCTTACCTACCTGCCCGATTAAGGGATCTGACATTCCACGCTCCGATCCGTAGAATGCCAGTTTTCTTTCTCCTGATAACGACGTCCTCTTGAGTAGTCCCCGCCCGGAGATCCGAATGGGGGACTATATTACCTCTGAAATATTTTACCCAAGAGGACGCCATCATCATTTAATCATACAGTAAAGCTGCATGCCCTCGGAAAAAATTACGGCTATAGTTTCCCCTTGCTTTCAGCCGTTCGTAGTACCACAACAGCAAGGCCGTTTTGGTTAGTGTTACAAGGCCAGATCAGTCAATCAGCCAGACTGTTGCCCCTGCAACTACTGAAAAGGCTGCTGCCCCTCTTCAGGAACAAGACGTTTGTCTGGCCTCTCAACACATACCCCTCCGTTGTGGTTGCACCTACGGTACGGCTATCTGTATTGTTGAGGCACGAAAGCCTCCCTACCAACGGCAAAGTCCATGGTTCATGGGGGGGGGGGGGGGGGGGGGGGAGGTAACGTAAAATGTCGAGTTGGAAGACATCAAGCGGGCTCTTTCCCACAATAGCTCCCACACAGAAAAATGGACCCTATATTGGTCTTCCTATCGGTGCTGCCTTTATAATCGTGCTACAGGGTTGAATATGGCAGTACGTGTCTGTCATCCATACTTTGGCAAGCAGTACCGTCAGTAGCTATTCTATTCAATCCCTTTTCTCAGGCTTACTATTTCACTGGCTTTCTAACGTCTATACAGACTACAAATTAAATTTCTATCCGACTTGGGTTGGCGTTGACATAGCTAGCGCGCTCCCAACTATTCCGCTTACACCTACACATTTACCTACTACAGATGTTCTCCCTTTAATTTCCCTAGTTACAGTTTCATAACATTAAATTTCCTGTCGACGTTTTGATGGGTTGGTCACCTCAAGTTCCTTAAGAAGTAAATTATTTACAACGCATCCACTGACTCTTAGTATTCATAACAAAATTTCCATTTAACTATCAATGTATTATGAAACAATAACGATTATTTTAAAATCTGTTTAAAAAAGTTTCGTCAGATTTCACAAGACTAAAATCTCTAATCGAATAAAGATAGAAAAAGGGGAGTTAATTTGTACTTGCACGTGGAACTACAAAGTTTTTATTTTAAAAAAGATGCGTCTGATTTTACTAGGTTATATTTTTTTCATGTATGCACATACGATTTTGGGATACTTTCTACAATTAAGTTAAGGCTCAAAGTATTCGCTTACCTTTCTCAAATTTTCAATGCACGCTGCGTTACATAAGCGGCAAAGTTCCAGACATTAATCAAGCTCGTCTCCTATTTTAACGAGCACGGCTGGAGCTGATGCATTCACTGCTGTTGTTATGCAACGACACAGCTCGACCAAAATTACTTAAAGGGAGACATAATGACGGAGTCTTTCATAAACACCCATAGCAAAAAACCACGCTCAGGTCAGGTGAATTTGGAGGCCAATAGGACAATGCGAGGTTCGTACGCCTGTTACGGCCGATATATCGTTAAGGGGGCGCAGAACCGTACTTCCGTCGAAATTCATGCCGCACAATTGCAATCGGGCTAGATGCTGTGTTATCGTCATTCTGTGCATATACGGTGACAAACGAGAGCGCGATCGAGCGAGTTAACTGCACCTTGTAGACCTCTATCAGCAACTACACGGAGCGGCCGTTCACAGCTGGTGCCAACGTAAGGTTGCACTTCCAATGCGTAACTTTAAGTTACACCTAGTTTTCTTCACGTGTAAGATGTAAGAATCCCTTTTAAACATAGTAAATATAAGCACGGTGTACATGTGACACCAGTTAACACTGTTTAACTTCCATCTCTTTCTATTTGTCATTAATTTCACCTGCTTTCCTGTTCTTTAAACGTTCACTTGTCAGTTATGATGTTGGTTGCAGTCCATGAAAAATTTTAATTAATATGTGTGTGGAGTGTTTACTCCATCTTCTGTTAGTCTGTCCTCAGGCTCGTCGAATAGCGTTACAGAGTGGAACCTTAGCAGCACAAAAGGTACACGCAGACATGTTGATCGGTTCTGCTACTTTTTGTTGATTTAATATTTGATACCCAATGTGTGGCTTTTCAGACAACGGCCTTACCGCAGTGGATACACTGGTTCCCATCAGGTCACCGAAGTTAAGCGCTGTCGGGCATGGCCGGTACTTGCACGGGTCACCATCCGTGCCACCCTGCGCTGTTGCCATTTTTCGGTGTGCACTCACCCTCCTCATGCCAATTGAGGAGCTTCTCGACCGAGTAGTAGCGGTTCCGGTCAAAGAAAACCGTCATAACGACCGGGAGAGCAGTGTGCTGACCACACGCCCCTCCGCTCCGCACCCTCAGCTGAGGATGACACGGCGGTGGGATGGTCCCGATGGGCCACTTGTGGCCTGAAGACGGAGTGATTTTTTTCTTCAGCTATTGTTGTATTTATATATATATATATATATATATATATATATATATATATATATATATATATAATGTCCGGCGCCAGTAGCTGAGTGCGCGACAGACTGTCAGTCCTAAGGGCCCGGGTCCTAAGGGCCCGGGTTCGATTCCCAATTGGGTCGGAGGTTTTCTCCACTCAGGGTTGGGTGTTGTGTTGTCCTAATTATCATCATTTCATCCCCATCGACGTGCAAGTCGCCGAAGTGGCGTCAAACCGAAAGACTTGTACCCGGCGAGCGGTCTACCCGACGGGAGGCCCTAGTCACACGACATTTCTTTTTTTTTTTATATTTGTCATAATGTTTCTGTATAGTGCGATTTCTATTTCTGCTCGAATTTCGTTGTCATTACTGCCGTCGGCTCTCTGGTGTTTGTCTAATTGCAGTTCTATTTTACTTAAAGAGAATGTTTACATGCTCACTTCGTAATTTTGCACTCCTTTGTTGCGAAATGGTTCAAATGGCTCTGAGCACTATGGGACATAATTTATGAGGTCATCAGTCCCCTAGAACTTAGAATTACTTAAACCTAACTAACCTAAGGACATCACACACCTCCATGTCCGAGGCAGGATTCGAACCTGCGACCGTAGCGGTTGCGCGGTTCCAGACTGTAGCGCTTGAACCGCTCGGCCACTCAGGCCAGCTTAGTTGCGATTATGTTTCTTTGGCACTTTATAACCGTTGTTGGCTGTATGGTCCTTCTAACCCACAACCATAATAAAAAAAAGAAGTTTCCGTTCGAAGACTACAATAACCACTTGCCTATATGTCTGTGCATATATACTCGAATTGCAGTCGCGCTAGGTTGCGTATGGGGTACAGCACCGCACGCAAAAGGAAACTTTTTGATGGCCTCTTATATGGGGTGCTTGAGCACAGCGGTTACAAAGTTTCAGGACAGACAGAATACACCTAGACGATGGAAAATCTCATAGCAATACATGGTCGAAAACGCATTCTTGGCGCAATAGTGACGACACAAAGCACAAGAAAGGAAGTGCACGAAAAGGGCGAGAAAGCATGTTTATTATTCTCTGCACAGATAAAATTCGGTTTCGGCGGGTTTACCCAGTAGATGGCATTGATGCGCGTCACCATCTGAAGGCAATGTATTATCAACACTGGATCGGCAGGGGTGCGCCGCTGCATTGGCCAGCGAGATGGTCAGACCTCACGTGCCTTGACCACTTCCTCTGGGGATACGCCAAGAAACTGGTGAAAGAAACACCCGCGAACGGTACTGATGAACTCGTTGCACCTATCGTGGCAGCTGCTGGGGAAGTCCGGCACACACCTGGTACTTCCTGGAACATCGGATCTTCCATGCACCAGAAATGTGAGGCCTGAATCATGGTCCGAGGTCGTGACCTTTGATGACGATCGTCGTCTGTTTTTATTCATATTTCTTGGTTTCTGTTGTACTATCAAGGAAAACTCCCCATCACACTCCTTCAGATTTAGTGGTAAGATGGCCCAGCGGATAGACAGTCAAAAACTAAACACGGATCAACCATGAGAACAGGAAGAAGCTGTACTGAACCGTAAAAAAAAAAAAAAAAAATAGAGACACTGAACAATCGAAGCTTAAGAAGAGTGTAATATCGAGAGAAGCTGAACAGTGGTGGTTAACTGGTCACTGTCTTGGACGAGCCTTGTGTAATTTTTTTTTACTCACAGCATTGTGAACCGCCCGTCCGGTCACTGAAATATTTGTTCTCTTTCTGTAGTCTTGGCAGTTGTCGAAGTATGAGTTAGTTCTAGAATATGAGTCATTTGGTAAGTATACGTTACCGTCTCTAATAAATGTGAGAGCAGGCGAGATATCACATATACGTCTCACAGAAATGAAAACAACAAATAAACGGGTGTGAAGTATACAACAAATGAATTCAAGGGTCAAAGCTCCCAAAATGTAACGCAACATCAAAGACGTTAGAAACGCATGTTTTCACAGAGCACAGAGAAACTATGTGATTGTGAAACTGTTGCGTTCATTTGTGGCAGCCTATGTGACGAACTATTACGTTTTAATAATTTCCTTGGGAGTCATCACACACACAATCATACATACATCTAAATCGAGCAAGGAGGCTTATCTCTCTCACCAGGCGTACAAATTAGGAGCGTCGATAAGAGATTCCTAATTTATTAATACTGTGTATGACACATCAGACGTGTTTTCCGGTGGAGGGTTCGGTTGACTTGTCGCCTTATCAACAATCTTTTGCGGTTCCCAATCGAAAGTTATTTCTTTTCGGCTGCTAATAGAGTAGTTGTGCAGAATAAGGTGTTATTAATAATGGCTCCCTACATCACGCCTCGCTGCTGCAAACGGACGTTACACCACGACACAGACATAAATTTGAATACAGCGAAAAGCGAGAAAACAAATAAAAAAAAGGCACGGGAGATGTTTGAACACGGCTCGACCGTTTGGCAGTGCAACACCGTGCCCATTATTTTTTTCTGATCTCGTTTTTTGTTCGTTATTGTTTCTTGTATTTGTTCGGTACGGACGTCCTATGACACCCGTTGAAGTTCATTGCTGATACATTCACTCAGTTTTTTATATATATATATATATATATATATATATATATATATATATATATATATATATATATACAGACAGCAGCTAACCCTCTTTATTTATTCGGGGCAGACGTCACCTAACATCCGTTGTTCATTGTTGATCCATTCACTAAGTTTCTTTATTACAGAGGGTAGCTAACGCTCTTACCAAACTTTAAACCACAACACCATTACTCTTAGAGGCTGCTCTAGGTTGGACTTCTTGTCCTTGGACCTTTCACCGTTACTGTTTTGATTTTCTTTCACAGTTCAGTACACATTCTTCCGGTTTCCATGTTTGATCTGTGTTAAGTTTTTGACGGGCTGTGTACTGGAGCCTCTTACCACTACATCTGAGGGGGTATAATGAGGAGCTTCCCTTGTAAGCAGAATAGACATGTTTTCACAGCCGCTTCGTGTGCTTCCTACCTTGGGTTTTGTGTCGTCACTACCACGCCAGGAAAGCTTTTCCGCCCATGCAATACTCCATGATTTTCCATCGTCTAGATATACTCTATCAGTCCTGAAAGTTTGTAACAGCTGTGCTGAAACACCTTGTATAAGGATATTATTACTTCCTCGTGCATATTTGTTACGTGAGATCGTTAAACAATAAATAACCACCTCTTCAACTCAAGTAATCAGACCAGTATAACTGGAACAGTCAAACAGTTTTTATCTCTTCGCGACAGTTCTTGTTGCGCACTGATACTACGGCATCCGGACAGTTCATGCAACGTCCCGATCGGTAGTTGTGCCCTCGGTCGTTGATGTTTTCCTGCCGTGCCAGAGAGCAGGCGCGGAAACAGAGCAGCAGGCCGCAACACCACCGCCTGTCGACAAGTGGACGAGAGTGGTACAGGAAGCAGTTTGCTCGGTGACCGCGGAACAGTCAAACCTTAAACCCGACTCCCAGACCGAGGTGGCAGCTGACAGACAACACTTCGTGTGGGAGACGCAACCATGGTGGCCAATCCATCTGGTTTAGCCATCGTGCCACAGTAGGTGGTTCCTGCTTTGCTGATCGAGAAGCAACACTGGCTGATCCTGGAGGCGTATTCCTGGAGAGACGTGGCCAACAAGCTGACAACACAAGTGATCGGCCCCCCGCATATACGCAGCATGTGCCGGTCGGTGTTGTTTTGGGGACCTACACTTGGTCGGGCATCAGCGGAGCCGCGGAGTGTGACTTGGATAGACGACTGGAGATTGATAGTCGGCTACCTTGACTGCGGCCTCCTGTGTATGGAGGACGGAGCGGTAACTTTTATCTTGTTAAAAGGAAGGAGTGCGTCGTGGAGCAGTAAAACAGCGCATACTTCGGTGGAGTCCTGAGGAGCCGAGCGGTGTTAGCGTCTGACAGTACGAGCGTGCAGTCCCGAGGGCTAGAAACAATCGATGTCCGCTATTGTGTTGCTGTCCTTCTAGAGCACGGACTGGGACTATTTTTTGGACTGTTCGTGTACTTGTATACAGCGCTTCACAAGGGCCAATACAAGTTGGTAAGACTGCGCGTCATACAGATGATCTTGTACTTAACGGCGAGTAGAACAAGCGCTAGTTCTACATACTGTATATGGGCGGCTGGTATATGCTCAAAATGGTTCAAATGGCTCTGAGCACTATGGGACTTAACTTCTGAGGTCATCAGTCTCCTTGAACTTTTTTTTTTTTTTTGTCATCAGTCTACTGACTGGTTTGATGCGGCCCGCCACGAGTTCCTTTCCTGTGCTAACCTCTTCATCTCAGGGTAGCACATGCAACCTACGTCCTCAATTATTTGCTTGACGCATTCCAATCTCTGTCTTCCTCTACAGTTTTTGCCCTCTACAGCTCCCTCTAGTACCAAGGAAGTCATTCCCTCATGTCGTAGCAGATGTCCTATCATCCTGTCCCTTCTCCTTATCAGTGTTTTCCACATATTCCTTTCCTCTCCGGTTCTGCGTAGAACCTCCTCATTCCTTACCTTATCAGTCCACCTAATTTTCAACATTCGTCTATAGCACCACATCTCAAATGCTTCGATTCTCTTCTGTTCCGGTTTTCCCACAGTCCATGTTTCACTACCATACAATGCTATACTCCAGACGTACATCCTCAGAAATTTCTTCCTCAAATTAAGGCCGGTATTTGATATTAATTGACTTCTATTGGCCAGAAATGCCTTTTTTGCCACAGCGAGTCTGCTTTTGATGTCCTCCTTGCTCCGTCCGTCATTTGTTATTTTACTGCCTAGGTAGCAGAATTCCTTAACTTCATTGACTTCGTGACCATCAATCCTGATGTTAAGTTTCTCGCTGTTCTCATTTCTACTACTTCTCATTACCTTCGTCTTTCTCCGATTTACTCTCAAACCTTACTGTGTACTCATTAGACTGTTCATTCCGTTCAGCAGATCATTTAATTCTTCTTCACTTTCACTCAGGATAGCAATGTCATCAGCGAATCGTATCATTGATATCCTTTCACCTTGTATTTTAATTCCACTCTTGAACCTTTCTTTTATTTCTATCATTGCTTCCTCGATGTACAGATTGAAGAGTAGGGGCGAAACGCTACAGCCTTGTCTTACACCCTTATTAATACGAGCACTTCGTTCTTGGTCGTCCACTCTTATTATTCCCTCTTGGTTGTTGTACATATTGTATATGACCCGTCCCTCCCTATAGCTTACCCCTACTTTTTTCAGAATCTCGAACAGCTTGCACCATTTTATATTGTCGAACGCTTTTTCCAGGTCGACAAATCCTATGAAAGTGTCTTGATTTTTCTTTAGCCTTGCTTCCATTATTAGCCGTAACGTCAGAATTCCCTCTCTCGTCCCTTTACTTTTCCTAAAGCCAAACTGATCGTCACCTAGCGCATTCTCAATTTTCTGATGGAATGTTATCTATCCCTTCTGCCTCATTTGACTGTAAGTCCTCCATAGCTCTTTTAAATTCCGATTCTAATACTGGATCCCCTATCTCTTCTAAATCGACTCCTGTTTCTTCTTCTATCACATCAGACGAATCTTCACCCTCATAGAGGCTTTCAATGCATCCTTTCCACCTATCTGCTCTCTCCTCTGCATTTAACAGTGGAATTCCCGCTGCACTCTTAATGTTACCACCGTTGCTTTTAATGTCACCAAAGGTTGTTTTGACTTTCCTGTATGCTGAGTCTGTCCTTCCGACAATCATATCTTTTTCGATGTCTTCACATTTTTCCTGCAGCCATTTCGTCTTAGCTTCCCTGCACTTCCTATTTATTTCATTCCTCAGCGACTTGTATTTCTGTATTCCTGATTTTCCCGGAACATGTTTGTACGTCCTCCTTTCATCAATCAACTAAAGTATTTCTTCTTTTACCCATGGTTTCTTCGCAGCTACCTTCTTTGTACCTATGTTTTCCTTCCCAACTTCTGTGATGGCCCTTTTTAGAGATGTCCATTCCTCTTCAACTGTACTGCCTACTGCGCTATTCCTTATTGCTGTGTCTATAGCGTTAGAGAACTTCAAACGTATCTCGTCATTCCTTTGTTGTTGTTGTGGTCTTCAGTCCTGAGACTGGTTTGATGCAGCTCTCCATGTTCTGTGCAAGCTTCTTCATCTCCCAGTACCTACGGTAACTTACATCCTTCTGAATCTGCTTAGTATATTCATCTCTCGGTCTCCCTCTACGATTTTTACCATCCACGCTGCCCTCCTATACTAAATTGCTGATCCCTTGATGCATCAGAACATGTCCTACCAACCGTTCCCTTCTTCTGGTCAAGTTGTGCCACAAACTTCTCTTCTCCGCAATCCTATTCAATACTTCCTCATTCGATATGTGATCTACCCATCTAAACTGCAGCATTCTTCTGTAGCACCACATTTCGAAAGCTTCTATTCTCTTCTTGTCCAAACCATTTACCGTCCATGTTTCACTTCCATACATGGCTACACTCCATACAAATACTTTCAGAAAAGACTTCCTGACACTTAAATCTATACTCGATGTTAACAAATTTCTCTTCTTCAGAAACGCTTTCCTTGCCATTACCAGTCTACATTTTATATCCTCTCTACTTCGACCATCATCAGTTATTTTGCTCCCCAAATAGCAAACCTCCTTTACTACTTTAAGTGTCTCATTTCCTAATCTAATTCCCTCAGCATCACCCGACTTAATTCGACTACATTCCATTATCCTCGTTTTGCTTTTGTTGATGTTCATCTTATATCCTCCTTTCAAGACGCTATCCATTCCGTTCAACTGCTCTTCCAAGTCCTTTGCTGTCTCTGACAGAATTACAATGTCATCGGCAAACCTCGAAGTTTTTATTTCTTCTCCATGGATTTTAATACCTACTCCGAATTTTTCTTTTGTTTCCTTTACTGCTTGCTCAATATACAGATTGAATAACATCGGGGAGAGGCTACAACCCTATCTTACTCCCTTCCCAACAACTGCTTCCCTTTCATGTCCCTCGACTCTTATAACTGCCATCTGGTTTCTGTACAAATTGTAAATAGCCTTTCGCACCCTGTATTTTACCCCTGCCACCTTCAGAATCTGAAAGAGAGTGTTCCAGTCAACATTGTCAAAAGCTTTCACTAAGTCTACAAATGCTAGAAACGTAGGTTTACCTTTGCTTAATCTTTCTTCTAAGATAAGTTGTAAGGTCAGTATTGCCTCACGTGTTCCAGTATTTCTACGGAATCCAAACTGATCTTCGCCGAGGTCGGCTTCTACTTGTTTTTCCATTCGTCTGTAAAAAATTTGTGTTAGTATTTTGCAGCTGTGGCTTATTAAACTGACTGTTCGGTAATTTTCACATCTGTCAACACCTGCTTTCTTTGGGATTGGAATTATTATATTCTTGTTAAAGTCTGAGGGTATATTGCTTGTTTCATACATCTTGCTCACCAGATGGTAGAGTTTTGTCAGGACTGGCTCTCCCAAGGCCGTCAGTAGTTCCAATGGAATGTTGTCTACTCCGGGGGCCTTGTTTCGACTCAGGTCTTTCAGTGCTCTGTCAAGCTCTTCACGCAGTATCGTATCTCCCATTTCATCTTCATCTACCTCCTCTTCCATTTCCATAATATTGTCCTCAAGTACATCGCCCTTGTATAAACCCTCTGTATACTCCTTCCACCTTTCTGCTTTCCATTCTTTGCTTAGAACTGGATTTTCCATCTGAGCTCTTGATATTCATACAATTGGTTCTCTTATCTCCAAAGGTCTCTTTAATTTTCCTGTACGCAGTGTCTATCTTACCCCTAGTGGGATAAGCCTATACATCCTTACATTTGTCCTCTAGCCATTTTGCACTTCCTATCGATCTCATTTTCGAGACGTTTGTATTCCTTTTTGCCTGCTTCATTTACTGCATTTTTATATTTTCTCCTTTCATCAATTAAATTCAGTATCTCTTGTGCTACCCAAGGATTTCTACTAGCCCTCGTCTTTTTACCTACTTGATCCTCTGCTGCCTTCACTACTTCATTCCTCAAATACCCATTCTTCTTCTTCTGCATTTCTTTCCCCCATTCCTGTCAATTGTTCCCTTATGCTCTCCCTGAAACTCTGTACAACCTCTGGTTCTTTCAGTTTATCCAGGTCCCATCTCCTTAAGTTCCCACCTTTTTGCAGTTTCTTCAGTTTTAATCTACAGGTCATAACCAGTAGATTGTGGTCAGAGTCCACATCTGCCCCTGGAAATGTCTTACAATTTAAAACCTGGTTCCTAAATCTCTGTCTTACCATTATATAATCTATCTGATACCTTTTAGTATCTCCAGGGTTCTTCCATGTATACAACCTTCTTTCATGATTCTTAAACCAAGTGTTAGCTATGATTAAGTTATGCTCTGTGCAAAATTCTACCAGACGGCTTCCTCTTTCATTTCTCTCCCCCAATCCATATTCACCCACTGCGTTTCCTTCTCTCCCTTTTCCTACTCTCGTATTCCAGTCACCCATGACTATTAAATTTTCGTCACCCTTCACTATCTGAATAATTTCTTTTATCTCATCATACATTTCTTCAATTTCTTTGTCATCTGCAGAGCTAGTTGGCATCTAAACTTGTACCACTGTAGTAGGTGTGGGCTTCGTATCTATCTTGGCCACAACAATGCGTTCATTATGCTGTTTGAAGTAGCTTACCCGCATTCCTATTTTCCTATTCATTATTAAACCTACTCCTGCATTACCCCTATTTGATTTTGTGTTTATAACCCTGTAGTCACCTGACCAGAAGTCTTGTTCCTCCTGCCACCGAACTTCACTAATTCCCACTATATCTAACTTTAACCTATCCATTTCCCTTTTTAAATTTTCTTACCTACCTGCCCGATTAAGGGATCCGACATTCCACGCTCCGATCCGTAGAACGCCAGTTTTCTTTCTCCTGATAACGACATCCTCTTGAGTAGTCCCCGCCCGAAGATCCGAATGGGGGACAATTTTACCTCCGGAATATTTTACCCAAGAGGACGCCATCATCGTTTAATCATACAGTAAAGCTGCATGCCCTCGGGAAAAATTACGGCCGTAGTTTCCCCTTGCTTTCACCCATTCGCAGTACCAGCACAGCAAGGCCGTTTTGGTTATTGTTACAAGGCCAGATCAGTCAATCATCCAGACTGTTGCCCTTGCAACTACTGAAAAGGCTGCTGCCCCTCTTCAGGAACCACACGTTTGTCTGGCCTCTCAACAGATACCCCTCCATTGTGGTTGCACCTGCGTTACGGCTATCTGTATCGCTGAGGCACGCAAGCCTCCCCACCAACGGCTAGGTCCATGGTTCAGGGGGGGAGTATCCCACTTCTTTGCGTATTGATTCTTCCTGACTAATGTCTTGAACTTCAGCCTACTCTTCATCACTGCTATATTGTGATCTGAGTCTATATCTGCTCCTGTGTACGCCTTACAATCCAGTATCTGATTTCGGAATCTCTGTCTGACCATGATGTAATCTAATTGAAATCTTCCCGTATTTCCCGCCCTTTTCCAAGTATACCTCCTCCTCACGTGATTCTTGAACAGGGTATTCGCTATTACTAGCTGAAACTTGTTACAGAACTCAATTAGTCTTTCTCCTCATTCATTCCTTGTCCCAAGCCCATATTCTCCAGTAACCTTTTCTTCTACTCCTTCCCCTACAACTGCATTCCAGTCGCCCATGACTATTAGATTTTCATCCCCCTTTACATACTGCATTACCCTTTCAATATCCTCATACACTTTCTCTATCTGTTCATCTTCAGCTTGCGACATCGGCATGTATACCTGAACCATCGTTGTCGGTGTTGGTCTGCTGTCGATTCTGATTAGAACAACCCGGTCACTGAACTGTTCACAGTAACACACCCTCTGCCCTACCTTCCTATTCGTAACGAATCCTACACCTGTTATACCATTTTCTGCTGCTGTTGATATTACCCGATACTAATCTGACCAGAAATCCTTGTCTTCCTTCCACTTCACTTCACTGACCCCTACTATATCTAGATTGAGCCTTTGCATTTCCCTTTTCAGATTTTCTAGTTTCCCTACTACGTTTAAGCTTCTGACACTCCACGCCCCGACTTGTAGAACGTTATCCTTTCGTTGATTATTCAATCTTTCTCTCATGGTAACCTCCCTGTTGGCAGTCCCCTCCCAGAGATCCGAATGGGGGACTATTCCGGAATCTTTTGCCAATGGAGAGATCATCATGACACTTCTTCAATTACAGGCCACATGTCCTGTGAATACACGTTACGTGTCTTTAATGCAGTGGTTTCCATTGCCTTCTGCATCCTCATGTCGTTGATCATTGCTGATTCTTCCGCCTTTAGGGGCAATTTCCCACCCCTGGGACAATAGAGTACACTGAACCTCTATCCGCTCCTCCGCCCTCTTGGACAAGGC
This sequence comes from Schistocerca serialis cubense, assembly GCF_023864345.2. NCBI lineage: Eukaryota > Metazoa > Arthropoda > Insecta > Orthoptera > Acrididae > Schistocerca > Schistocerca serialis. The sequence continues at coordinate 260,659,751 of NC_064639.1, read as the reverse complement.
CGTTGGCAGAATGAGGCTGACTTCTTATGCCGGAAGTCTTCGGCCGCCAATGTTGATTATTCATCAGTGGCGGGAATCGAACCCGGGACCGAAGACGTTTTGATTATGAATCAAAGACGCTACCCCTTGACCACGGGTACGTTGAATTTAGAACTGCTTACACCTAACTAACCTATGGACATCACACGCATCCATGCCCGAGGCAGGATTCCAACCTGCGACCGTATCGGTCGCGCGGTTCCAGACTGTAGCGCCTAGAACCGCTCGGCCATCCCGGCCGGCGACTAGTCTATGCAAAATTGATCATGTTCCTACATTACCTGTAAGGATTTTGTACGTGATTGGTTACGTCTAGTCGCGACTCACCTGGGTAATATTATTTCGTGCAGTCCTGAAACGAATGTTCTATGCGTGATCTAATAAAACATTTGCACCTGGACAGTAATAATGTTTGGGGGGTAAATTGGTAGTGATGCTCACTGTGTTAATTCTGATGCTTATTTCATTGTATCATGTTGTGGACTGGTGTTGGTGGTAATAATATGACTCTACATCCTCGGCGAAGATCGGATTTCGGAATTTAGTGAGGAGCCCCTTCAGTTTAGCGTGTCGTCTGTCTAAAGTATGTCCCACTTCAAACTTTCTATGAGATTTGTAACGCTCTCGCGATGGCTAAATGTACCAGTCACGAATCTTGCCGCTCTTTTTTGGACCTTCTCAATCTCTTGAATCAGACCCAATTGGCAAGGGTCCCATACAGACGAACAATAAGACTGGACAAACTAACGTATTGTAAGCAATTTCCTTTGTTGAAGGACTGTATCTTTTCAGGATTCTACCAATAAACCGCAATCTAGAGTTAGCCTTGCCCGTTGCTTGTGTTGTCTGATCATTCCATTTGAGGTCATTTCGAACAGTCACACCCAGTTACTTGACGGATGTTACCGCTTCCAAAGACTGGGTATTTATTTTCTACTCATTCATTAATGGGGATTTTCGCCTTGTTATACGCAGTAGGTTACACTTAGTAATATTGAGAAGTAACTGCCAGTCATTACACCACGCATTTATTTTCTGCAAATCCTCATTGATTTGTTCACAACTTTCGTGTGATTCTACTTTCCTGTAGACTACAGCATCATCGGCGAACAGTCTAATGGCACTGTCAGTACCATCAACCAGATCGTTTATGTAAATCGTAAAAAGCAGCGGAACTATTACGCTGCCCTGGGGCACATCTGAGTTTACGCTTATTTCTGTACCCAATTCAGGATGACATATTGCTTTCTGTTAGAAAACTTTTTATCCAACCGCATATGTCATCGGATATACCGTAAGCGCCCACTTTTTGCAGCAAGCGACAGTGCGGAACTGAGTCGAACTCAAGTCGAGAAATATGGCATAAAGCTGCGAGCCGGTATCTAGAGCCTGTTGTATATCATGCACAAAGAGGTCCAGCTGTGTCTCGCATGACCGCTGTTTCCTGAAAATGTGCTGGTTTCTGCAGATGAGTTTCTCAGAATCTAGAAAGGTCATTATGTCTGAACACAAAATTTGTTCCATGATTCTACAAGAAATCGATGTCAGTGAAATTGGCCGGTAATTGTGTGCATCCGATTTTCTTCCCTTTTTTTATAGATTGCTATGGCCTGGGCCTTAATCCAGTCCCGTGGAATTTTCTGCCGTTCCAATGATCTCTGACAGATGATGGGTAAGAATGGTGCTATATTTGTAGCATAGTCAATCCGTAGATATTATTTTTCCTTTCTGAATTTTAATCATTCGCTGACTGGTTCTTGTTATTCTGCAGTGCCTTGGAAGCTTTTAATGTCGTTTGTGAATATGCGACTTAAAATTTGCTTAAAGTTTTTTAAAGTTTTTTGTTATGGTGTACTGTATCAGGTGTTGGAAATCTCTTTTTATGAATCTGTTGTAAATAAGTTGTGAATTCTTGTAAGAAAGATATAGGCCTATACCTCCAAAAACCCCAAACCACTTCCTCTCTTCAGCCTCTGTTGCTGCCAATCCTATTACATTTTTAACAATTCCTTTTCTTTGGCTTGTAATATAACACACAACCATCATCTTTGCAAACATATTTAACAGTGGTGCGACAAATAATAGAGATGAGGCACTCGGTTAACTATATGATTCACACTTTTATGTAAAGTTTATGTGACTTCAGTCATTACGAAACAGATCCTTGAAGATCTGGCAGCAGTTTGAAATAAATCGGCGATATGCTGATAACTGACAGAAAGAATAAAGTAAGCCTCCGCTGCTATTGTGTACTGTCAAAAATTCGTCTCATTTAGCCTCTCTGCTTCCAGTTCGTGCTCACTCAGTCGATCTGAGCGATTTCTAGGTAGTTACTTCCATCCTAATGATGCTGTTACCGGCGGAAAAGCAGACAATTTTAAAAACGTCTTGAGAGCTCAAGTAGCAGAAACCGTCTTAAAAGATCTTGCTTATACAATACACAAGAAGATCTGTCGCATTATTAGTGCACGGGGGGGAACCATTACCAGCTGTATACTCCTTCTCTGAATACAACTGCAAGTATTTTACTCTGTGGTACTTAGAGATCCTATTATTTTATTAATCTTCTGCTTCGTATTTGTTAATGTCTCTAAGCAGTTCAGCATTTAATTTGACGAGCCCTCATGCACGTAAATAGGTAACTTCAGAAATCCACACAATTTTCGCATTAAAAAAAATTAGCTTTCTTACACAGCACGTTTGTCGTAAAGTGCACAGCGCATGATTTACTGTTTTTTTTTTTTAAGGATTGTTGTCATGTATTTGTAAATTACAGTGGACCTCAATGTGTTGAAATTTGTGATTATTTTAGTGGCAGTATGAAACCAGATAAGAAGTAACATATCCAACGATTTATACAAATTAAAGAGGCAGAAATTATTGTTGTCAATTTAAGCATATAATTCCTTCTATCAGACAGACAGCTATTCTCTTAACATGTATTTCGCAAATATCGTCCTAAACATCTAGCACATCTGAGGTGGATTATTTTACTAGGTTAAAACGTTAAGTATGTCATGTTGTAAGGTGTCAGGCAAATCCAACACCTTCCATGAAAACCCTGACATGGTAAGCAAATCCAGTAGTATGTCACATAGCTCCGAATAAATCATGACATGAAATTACCCAAAGCAATACGAGTAACGAGTGAGCAAATGGAATACCACAGACTAACACAAGAATGCCTAAATGCATGTCATACCTTCCCACCGTGAGACAGACGCAGTTCCGAGGGGAGAAACGAGAACAGAAGCCGAGAGCAGAACCGTGTTAAGCGAGAAGGCCCTACGATAAAGGGCGGACACCCACGTCGCAAGCTAACCGCTACGACCACACCACCGGCAAGTTTTTAGCGTGAGACTTTCTCGCGTCTCTGTTACGTTAGAACCAACCCCCACCCCATGTTAAAAGATAGAGCCCTCCAGAAGAACAGTATAGATCTTACGATAACGCTAAAAGGACCACACCAGCTGCGAGTTTTAGCGTGAGACTTTTTCGCGTCTCTGTTACGTTGCAAACTTTAAAAACATTGCCCCACCACGAAAAGTATAACGTTTCTCATTGGATAGACAGAATTTTTGTAGGCGGAGCTTAAGGTTAACATTGAGACCCTGATTGGTCAGATGAAAACACAGCCAGATAGTTATTTTTAAACCAACTTCGGTAAATTGTAGTAAGGAGAAGTTGGGAAAGAGTTGCTTCCGAGACGGCGAGCTGGACGGAGCTGCGATCCTTCGATCCATTGTAGAACTTGGAAACCCATATTCGTTCACATTTTTGTTGAACGCAGTTGGTTTTTACCATCCTGTATTAAAACATTTCCTTATATCAATAGTGCAATTTATAAACGATGTTTTGTGAGTAGAATAAAATTTCCAATGGTAAACTTAACTGCTTTTTCGAGGTTATTTTACCAGCTAACTAAAAATAGGAAGCCTTCAACCCCTTCCACTAAATTTAGTTAGTATTAAGATTCCTTTACAGGGAGTGCAGTGGAGCTGACGCTGAAATCATTAAGTATTTGGTTATATCATCGCTAGTCTCACTGAACTCTTCTGAATTCTACATGTCATGTGTGGTCTGACGTCTCCTTACCAGCAACAGGTCCCAGGTTCAAACTAGTCAATTCCCTAAAAAACACGCTCAGAGCGTCGTTGCGCGAAAGTGGTAGGGAGACACGATATAGAACAAACAGACACCACGCAGAATGTTTAGAATGTGACCTGTATTACATAGTAAAAACATGACGTCTTGATCGGACAATGTTACGTTAGATCAGACTGAAAGCTTATGCTGTATACCAGACCGTGACCGACAGTGCATCATATCAGTATCTTCCTAAAAGTCACGCGTGAAAATGCGATTCCTCACGGGGCACATATGTCTGGTTCTATTGGTTACAGAGATAACAGTTAAGTGTTTTGGGTAGTCGTTCTCCTAGAGACCATTGGCATACCAAATTTTTTTTTCATCATTCTTCTGACTGGTTAGATGGGGCCCACCACGAATTCCTCTCCTGTGCTAACCTCTTCATCTCAGAGTAGCACTTGCAACCTATGACCTCAATTATTTGCTGAATGTATTCCAATCTCTGTCTTCCTCTACAGTTTTTGTCCTCTACACCTCCCCCTACTAGCATAGATGTCATCCTCTCATGTCTTAACAGACGTCCTATCATCCAGTCCCTTCTCCTTAATAGTGTCTTCCACCTATCCCTTTCCTCTCCGATTCTGTGCAGAACCTTCTCATTCCTTACCTTATCAGTCCACCTAATTTTCAGCATTCGTCTGTATCGGCACATCTCGAGTGTATAATTCATTCTATCAGGCAGACAGCTATTCGCTCAACATGTCTTTCATAAATATCGTCCTAAACATATAACACATCTCAGGTGGATTATTTTGCTGGATTAAAACGTTAAGTATGTCAACGTTATCGTATCTGTTCCGGTTTTCCCACAGTCCATGTTTCACTACCATCCAATGCTGCTCTCCAGACGTACATGCTGAGAATTCTGTTTCCTCAAATTACGGCGGATATTTGTTATTAGTAGACTTCTCTTGGTCAGGAGTGCCCTTTTTGCCATTGCTAGTCTGCTTTTGATGTCCTCCTTGCTCCGTCTGTCATTGGTTATTTTACTGCCTAGGTAGCAGAATTCCTTAACTTCATCTACTTCATGACCATCAAGCCTGATGTTAAGTTTCTCACTATTCTCATTTCTACTACTTCTCATTAAAATTCGTATTTCTTCGATTTACTCTCAATCCATACTCTGTACTCATTAGACTGTTCATTCAGTTCAGCAGATAAGGAAATTCTTCTTCACTAGATCATGTAACTCTTCTTCACTTTCACTCAGGACAGGAATGTCATCAGCGAATCGTATCATTGATATCCTTTCAGCTTGAATTTTAATTCCACTCCTGGACCTTTTTTTTATTTCCATCATTTGTTCCTCGATGTACAGATTGAACAGTAGGGGCGAAACTGATGACCTCAGCAGTTGAGTCGCATAGTGCTCAGAGCCGTTTCAGTAGGGGCGAATGGCTACATCCTTGTCTTAAACCCTTTTAATATGAGCACTTCGTTCTTGGTAACCCACTCTTATTATTCGCTGTTGGCTGTTGTACATATTGTATATGACCCATCTCTCCCTATAGCTTACCCCTACTTTTTTCAGAATTTCGAACATCTTGCACCATTTTACATTGTCCAGCGCTTTTTGCAGGTCGACAAATCCTATGAACGTTTCTTGATTTTTCTTTAGTCTTGCTTCCATTATTAACTATAACATCAGAATTGCCTCTCCCGTGCCTTTACCTTTCCTAAAGCCAAACTGATCATCATCTAGTGCATCCTCAATTTTCTTTTCCATTCTTCTGTACATCATTCTTGTCAGCAACTTGGATGCATGAGCTGTTAAGTTGATTGTGCGGTAATTCTGGCACTTGTTCCTCTTTCCGTCTTCAGAAGTGTGTGGATGATGCTTTTCTGAATGTGATATGATATGTCCCCGGAGTGCCTTGCAGCTTTCCTGTCTGGACTTGCTTTCCACAACGTGTCTCATATGATAGTCCTTAGTGTACACAATTCTGTATGCTTTGTGCCTTTATTGGTAACAATATTAATGTGACTGATCAAAAGAAGATTATTTGGACGTGATCACATACACTTACGCCATGGCCATTAGTACTGGTTGTCTATGAAATGAACCTGAAAACATACATATATATTTTCCTTACCTTCTATTTTGCTGGGTCGCCTCTGGATAACGTCATCTGAGTGCATGTCTGAATATACTCACTCTGATCTGTTGTTAATAATTATTTGGGCTGCCATTCATTTACTAGGACTGCAAAATGTGAGCTAAAATTGTACTTATTATTCATTTGCTTTTTTGATTGAAGTTACTGGTACAAAATTCAATGTCATTATTAAATAAAAATACTGAGAAAACTCAACAGAAGTTAAATCTTGTGGTTACTGGTTTCAATGAAAAATAATACGATATTGACTGAGATAAACTGATCTATTCTGAAAAATAATTAAATATAAATTTTTAACTCTTTATAATGATTGAATTTATAAAACTTTGGTTGAGGTGGTGTGGGGCGGCGGGTGGAATTGTTTGTTATTGTTCCTATTATTCATTTAATGCTGTTGTTTGCCATTCTCAACACTGGCTCTCTAACTACAATATTGGCATCCAGAAAGTGATTAGCAAAACGTGAAGCCTGTAATTAGAATTCCTAGTGCCCACTTCATATGAGAAATACATTTATAGGTACAGCTTACAGCTCTGAGGAATTAGGAGATTGTCTGGGATTCATAATCAAAAACCATTCTCTCTAAAATGTTCACTATATTCTGAAAGTCACAGACCAAAAAGAAACCCCACAATCCAACTACCAGAGCAGTTCAGAGTCTAATGCACTGATGCCACTATAACTGTTCAAATTAAATGTTTAAGTGAATGATCGCCATAATTTGATGATAATGTTCATCAAACGCCACGCTAATAATGGTAGAATCTCTGTCCTGCAGCGGCACGTGATAATACGACATTCGCAAACTAAAGATAGATCATTAACGTCATCCCAAAAATAACACTTCACTCGAAAACGATTTCATAGTTACGCGTATCCCGAGTAACTTATTACTGCATCCAAGGCTGTTTATATCAACGATACTGACGCGACGCGACTCCCGGCACAGGTGGTGCGCTAATCAGCGTCTGGAGAGAACTGGGGCCTTCCTTTTTCTCGCGCAGCGTTCTTACATATAAAGCCGCGGTGCGGACAAATTTTGCTTTGTGAGATCCAGAATACTGTTTCTATTAAATTAATATGCAAAAGGAATCTAAATATAAATTTTTAAGTTTCTAGCTCTTTCTGTTGCACCAATGATTTTTACAGAAAAACACCTAAATTTCGAAAATGGTTAAAGTTATTGAACTGATATTCAACACATATTGATTTAGTATTACTCCTGACATGCTAGAAACGTTTCAGGTTATTTACTTGATTTTTAAAGTATTGTGCAACATTTATGACGTCAGAGCTAGTTACAGCAGACTGGCTGGCACACAATGGAAAGACTGATGTGAATTTTATAAGGGGTGAGTATGCTGCTTCCCTACAGTGGGGATCGTTGGCATAAAACAGATTAAAAATGTAATTATGAGCTTACAATATGGAGTTTGCGCTTAAATACCTTTAATGTCTTCAAGACGTCGATTTAGAATAATTCATAAATAATTACAAATTACATAATGATAGTATTCTTCAAGTAATATGTAGCTGGTGGCGAACAGGCACACCGCTCTGTCTCTACATACAATGTCACTGCACAAAGGTTGACTCAAGAGTCTTCTATTCGCAATGCTGCGCGCTTCTCCCCATGCTCCCTATGTAACAATGCGCGGGATCTCCCGCCAAAAAAGAGCTTGGTGCGGATACTTCACTGTCACCATCGATATCCTAAGAACTTAAATAAATTTTACAAAACACTTTTCTTACACACTATAATGGTTATTTACATATTTCTTAGCTTATAAACATTTTTCATAGCCTGTTTGATTTTCTATTGACATATTTCATAGCCCAACACTGTTTTTTTTTTTTTTAATTTTGATTCGACGTTAAGTCAGTTGGACTTGGCATGAGAAGAAAAATTTAACTATTGAAAATATATTGAAAAAGAGTATCAAGTGAACCAGTAATAAAAAAATTTATAAGCATTTGTATATACAGTGACATTTGAAAGTACGTCTTATATCTACACAAAGATGAGTGTTTATGAAAGTAGTCAGCAATAACACAAATTTCAGAATAAATGTACAATAACATGTGGAAGTAAAATTTGAGTATTAATAATATAGTGGAAAAAATTGTCAACTTAGCTAGTAATAATATCCAAATTTGAGATGCATCATGCAAAAATGCAAAATAGCTTCGACTTATTCAAAATTTGGGTTTTTAAATTGACAATTGCAAAAATTATTTCTTATATCAATACAAATTATTAATTAGAATATTTTTAATGTCCAAGCTGGCGTCAGCTAGTACTATCATAAAGGAGGGTTGTAAAAGAATTTGATAACATGGTCATAGCACTGGTGACTGTCTGTGACTGCAATCGAAAATCCATCTCTTTCACTCACATAGCACGACACCAGGTATATCCATATAGTTCAGTCGTCTCATTGACAAAATTTTTAGCGTACACAGACACTAAGTATAATGTCGAATAACCTGAGTTGCTGTAGCTGCATCAGGTACTGGTTCCAATTTGATAGCTCCATTAATAGTTATGGTGTGCATCTTGGTATTCATACACCCACTGTAGTAAAACAGTAGTTGTAGTATGCATCTTGGTATGCACACACCCATTGTAGTGAAGCAGTAATTGTGGTGTGCATCTTGGTATGCCCACACACCCATTGTAGAAAAATATTATACGTAGAAGTAGCCTGGTCCATAATTGAATTTGTCGCAGTTTGTTTGTGTTCCATACCATAGGGATGTACAGGATTCAATGTACAGGTAAAATTATTTTGGCGAAGGGTACATGGATATGGTTGGTACCATCATTTGTCTACTAAAAAAATTTTTTAAAATTATCTTCACTCTACGATTACAAAAAATATCACATTGTATGAATTTGACATAAAATTCTAAGTCATAATACAGTCATCATATACACTCCTGGAAATGGAAAAAAGAACACATTGACACCGGTGTGGCAGACCCACCATACTTGCTCCGGACACTGCGAGAGGGCTGTACAAGCAATGATCACACGCACGGCACAGCGGACACACCAGGAACCGCGGTGTTGGCCGTCGAATGGCGCTAGCTGCGCAGCATTTGTGCACCGCCGCCGTCAGTGTCAGCCAGTTTGCCGTGGCATACGGAGCTCCATCACAGTCTTTAACACTGGTAGCATGCCGCGACAGCGTGGACGTGAACCGTATGTGCAGTTGACGGACTTTGAGCGAGGGCGTATAGTGGGCATGCGGGAGGCCGGGTGGACGTACCGCCGAATTGCTCAACACGTGGGGCGTGAGGTCTCCACAGTACATCGATGTTGTCGCCAGTGGTCGGCGGAAGGTGCACGTGCCCGTCGACCTGGGACCGGACCGCAGCGACGCACGGATGCACGCCAAGACCATAGGATCCTACGCAGTGCCGTAGGGAACCGCACCGCCACTTCCCATCAAATTAGGGACACTGTTGCTCCTGGGGTATCGGCGAGGACCATTCGCAACCGTCTCCATGAAGCTGGGCTACGGTCCCGCACACCATTAGGCCGTCTTCCGCTCACGCCCCAACATCGTGCAGCCCGCCTCCAGTGGTGTCGCGACAGGCGTGAATGGAGGGACGAATGGAGACGTGTCGTCTTCAGCGATGAGAGTCGCTTCTGCCTTGGTGCCAATGATGGTCGTATCCGTGTTTGGCGCCGTGCAGGTGAGCGCCACAATCAGGACTGCATACGACCGAGTCACACAGGGCCAACACCCGGCATCATCGTGTGGGGAGCGATCTCCTACACTGGCCGTACACCACTGGTGATCGTCGAGGGTACACTGAATAGTGCAAGGTACATCCAAACCGTCATCGAACCCATCGTTCTACCATTCCTAGACCGGCAAGGGAACTTGCTGTTCCAACAGGACAATGCACGTCCGCATGTATCCCGTGCCACCCAACGTGCTCTAGAAGGTGTAAGTCAACTACCCTGGCCAGCAAGATCTCCGGATCTGTCCCCCATTGAGCATGTTTGGGACTGGATGAAGCGTCGTCTCACGCGGTCTGCACGTCCAGCACGAACGCTGGTCCAACTGAGGCGCCAGGTGGAAATGGCATGGCAAGCCGTTCCACAGGACTACATCCAGCATCTCTACGATCGTCTCCATGGGAGAATAGCAGCCTGCATTGCTGCGAAAGGTGGATATACACTGTACTAGTGCCGACATTGTGCATGCTCTGTTGCCTGTGTCTATGTGCCTGTGGTTCTGTCAGTGTGATCATGTGATGTATCTGACCCCAGGAATGTGTCAATAAAGTTTCCCCTTCCTGGGACAATGAATTCACGGTGTTCTTATTTCAATTTCCAGGAGTGTAGTTACAAATTACTTGCTAATCATAATAAAATTACGTATTTTCCATTTAAGATTTCTTAACCAAAATTTTTCTCACATATTACATATTTTATATATGAGACTCAAAGTCACTACTTGTTACATTCTTACTTAGTCATAATAGTTGTCTGACATTGTTGGAATAAAATTGATTCTCGTTTCAAAAAAATTATTACTGCAGTACTGTTTCTCAGCATGCAATCGTCTTATACAGGTATATTGTTACATGTTTTCATTGAACATTAGTGATTACATTACTTTCTTTTAGACAAAAAAAATTTTCTATACGTTAAGATATTTGTATCCATGCTTACATACACATAAAAAAATTTATCCCTAGCTTGGCCATTATATCCCTTTTTATTCCTTTGCAATGCATTTCTTGTCTTACTTTAATAAAGTTTCCCATTTCCCTTTATATTCCATTCAGTGATGTAGTCGCCAGTTGCGAGTCGTCTATTGTCAGTCATAATATAAATTTTGTTTAAAATTGTGTATCAAACATCGTCATGTAGATGGAAAAAAATGTATATTGTACAGAGTGGTGCGGGCTTTCAAAACAACTATGCACCCTCCGACTCAGAGTTGCAATATTAAAAGTTCTGGCTGGTTTCTTTGCCTAGGGGCTAGGATATGTAGTTGCCGCATTACAGACCAAATACTGCTGAGTCTACAGTATACGATAAGAATACACACACGAATCGAATGGTCGAAGGTTTCTATTACTCGGCAATTGCGAATTATGAAAGTAACATATAAATTTACAAATGAAAGATTGCAATTAAATATAATCTGCAGGTACTATCTTAACGACTTCAAATGATGAGTATGATAGTAGAAGTACTTCTGAGAATGGGGTGTATTTATGCAAAACACTTATTCGTGTCGATGGTCCAGCAATTACATAAAATATAAGTTGAATAACAGGGAGACAATACATTCCAATTGCATGTAATTAGTCATGAACAAACAACATAGCACGCGAGATATTCACTTGTAAACGCACACTACTTCTTCACTGTAGAAACCTCAGAAATCTCACAAGTTCACAAGTCCGCACTCCGAAGTATTTCTATCTGCCGTGACCACGCGCAAACAACTCCAATGTCCAAGCCTTTCCGCCGACTGTGTGTCCGTCGCGCTGTGCTGTCCGCATCCAGCACTCACTCCCGTGTCCAGTGCCGTACTGTCCAGCAATCACTGTGTCCTCTCCGGAAACTCGCTTCAATCCAGTCTCCCCATTCACGAGCGCTGTGATTGGCTAGAGCGCTCGCACCATGTCTTCATACCAACGCACAGTCACAAACATAATGAAACATATTCGAAATACTGGACTTTTAAATACTTGAAATTAAATAAATATTCCTACGGCTGGACCATAAACACGCTCTAACACACATTATTAAATACATGAACAACTAAATAAACATATATCAAAAGAAAGAAGCAAAAGTTAGGCCAGTAGCCCAATGTCTCTGTGCTTTCTAAAACACAGTAAATATTTAACCTGTTTCTTCGTGAATAGTATATATGGATATATAAACAAAGACATAGATGAGTAAATATATTTATAAGCATTCGGCTGCCGTTTTCTCGTGTAACTGTGGAGTACTTATGCCCTGACGCGATCGATAGTAATCGGCCGCTTTGACCTCTACTAACTCATGTACTATTCATGTTACATGCCTTTAATTCATACCAATTTAGATTTACACTAATAGCTTTCTAAAGACACGGCGATCGAAAAAATCGGATGAAGCGTTTATATTTTGGAAATTCGTTTCTGGGTGTTACTTGTATAATTTACCGTCTGATACTAAACTTTAAATTGATAAATGTATTGAAAATCTGATTATACCATCAGAATCGTTGTGCAAATAATGGAAATGTACATGTTTTTGAGGTATCATGATTCATCTGGCTACTATTCATTTCTATGCGACCTGTGAAATGTCTGCCCTTAACGTTTCACAAAGTCCGCCATCTTTGGCGTTCCCGACGTGTCTCCTTCATCAACATAGCATCACCATGGAATTCACAGTCACGTGGCTGGACCCAGCGTTTGGCACCACGTGGTCGGACTTCCGAGCGGCCCGCACCCGCCAAGCGGCCCGTGCAACCACTGCTTCCTCCGAACTTGGAATATTTTCAGCGCGCGATGACTTCCCCTTTATCTCACAGTGGGAATCGTTGTAACGGTATATGTTTTTAATTTGTTTATATGTATGTATCTGTCGTTAAAGATACCATGTTCTTGCAAAAAAAATTATATAGCTGAAAAGACAGGTAAACATTGACTAAGATAAACATTGTAAACATGTTAATGTGTTTTTTCCATCCGTAGTGCTGCGATGTGTCACATGCTAGCAAAATTATTTGATAACGTTTTATATTTCTTATATACTAACATATACATTCTCCTCCAGCATCTGTAAGTTGCGTCAGCTCTCTGGGTGACCTATTATAAAACATTCAGGATTAAATGTCGTCAACACACGGCATGACTTCAATAAACATCTTCTGATAATTCTCGTCAGATCACGGTTTGACCTATAAAACATTTTATCATAATATTATTTTCTGGAAAATCTCGCCAGCTCCCAGCATGACCTATAAAATATTCTGGAACATAAACTTATGTCAGTTCTCTGCGAGACCTAAGTATTCAACATCCTTATTCCAACTAAAACTAGGTTTATTTCATGGCTTGTGACTACAATGCTGCATTTAGGAATAGAAAGACATGTTACTGTTACTAACGCACAAAACATTTATATACTACCTGCACTATCAGTTTATTTATTGCTGAAAAAGGCAACATTTTATTAAGTTATCATGACACTTTATACAACAAAGGTAATTTTAATTGTATGCTGTTGTTGTTGTTGTGGTCTTCAGTCCTGAGACAGGTTTGATACAGCTCTCCATGCTACTCTATCCTGTGCAAGCTTCCTCATCTCCCAGTACCTACTGCAACCTACATCCTTCTGAATCTGCTTAGTGTATTGATCTCTTGGTCTCCCTCTACGATTTTTACCCTCCACGCTTCCCTCCAATGGTAAATTTGTGATCCCTTGATGCCTCAAAACATGTCCTACCAACCGATCCCTTCTTCTAGTCAAGTTGTGCCACAAACTTCTCTTCTCCCCAATCATATTCAATACCTCCTCATTAGTTACGTGATCTACCCACCTTATCTTCAGCATTCTTCTGTAGCACCACATTTCGAAAGCTCCTATTCTCTTCTTGTCCAAACTGGTTATCGTCCATGTTTCACTTCCATACATGGCTACACTCCATACAAATACTTTCAGAAACGACTTCCTGACACTTAAATCTATACTCGATGTTAACAAATTTCTCTTCTTCAGAAACGCTTTCCTTGCCATTGCCAGTCTACATTTTATATCCTCTCTACTTCGACCATCCTCAGTTATTTTGCTCCCTAAATAGCTAAACTCCTTCACTACTTGAAGTGTCTCATTTCCTAATCTAATCCCCTCAGCATCACCCGATTTAATTTGACTACCTTCCATTATCCTCGTTTTGCTTTTGTTGATGTTCATCTTATATCCTCCTTTCAAGACACTGTCCATTCCGTTCAACTGCTCTTCCAAGTCCTTTGCTGTCTCTGACAGAATTACAATGCCATCGGCGAACCTCAAAGTTTTTATTTCTTCTCCATGAATTTTAATACCTACTCCGAATTTTTCTTTTGTTTCCTTTACTGCTTGCTCAATATACAGATTGAATAACATCGGGGAGAGGCTACAACCCTGTCTCACTCCCTTCCCAACCACTGCTTCCCTTTCATGCCCCTCGACTCTTATAACTGCCATCTGGTTTCTGTACAAATTGTAAATAGCCTTTCGCTCCCTGTATTTTACCCCTGCCACCTTCAGAATTTGAAAGAGAGTATTCCAGTTAACGTTGTCAAAAGCTTTCTCTAAGCTTTGCTATTGTATGCTATCAGTGCACAAATTCAAAAGTCGTTTCAATGTCTGTACCTTGTCTTTAAGTTGAGAAATGTTTCACATGTTTCTCTTGCCTTGGCTCAGTATAATTAAGCACAGCTCTGTTATATAGAATGTGGGGCGAAATATACTGGGAGTCCGCTTTCAGGAACTGTTATTTTCTCTCTGCGTTACAGTGTAATTAGCCACAGCTGGATCGTTTGCCAGGGGCAGCCCCTTGTGAACGAATTTTATACTTGGAAAATACCATTATTTGTTTGCTGTGTTATGCGTCTTTGTTTGGTGCTGAAGCACGCTGAAAGTGCCAGTATTGCGTAAATTCGTTCCATTCTTTCCCTGTATGTAGTCTGGAATAAAGTTTTCTAAGTTAATAAATGTTTCACATTGGATTCATGGTGGTTTCCTTTGGATTTCTTGTTACGTATCGTTTCAAGATGCACTACATTGGCGTGTGGAATACTGTGAATTCTGTATGGGCGTGCATACAGAAGTTCGAGTTCTGTGCTTACCTTTGTTGGAAAGATAATGAGTGCAAACTAACACTTTGTCAAATGGTTCAAATGGCTCTGAGCACTATGGGACTTAATATCTCAGGTCATCAGTCCCCTAGAACTTAGAACTACTTAAACCTAACTAACCTATGGACATCACACACATCCATGACCGAGGTAGGATTCGAACCTGCGACCGCAGCGGTCGCGTGGTTCCAGACTGAAGTGCCTAGAACCGAATACTTTGTCACCAAGATCATAATTTTTTGGTTTACTTACCTGCCTCTGTTGTTTCTTTCGAAGCTCTGCAGCTCGTTTGATGTTGTCAAGCGCAGTATCTATTATTTCGTGGTGACGAAGTCTGTGCTCTTCGGAAAAGTAATTATCTCACTGATTTTATTCGATGGTTCTTTGTTTTTCAGAATTACTGTCGGTGGAAACATTGTTGATTCATTTGGGAATGCGTTTATTACCTCTTGAAATTGTGGAATGTATTTGTCCCAGGCTGTATGCTTCCTGTGGCAGTAGATTCTACATAGTTTCCCTATTTTCATTATTCTTTCGGAGGGATTGGATGAAATGTGGTATATATTGGTGATATGTTTTTACTTTCTAACATTCGTGTCCATGTTTCTAATCTGAATTGTGGTCCATTATCTGAAATGACCATTTGTGCATAGCCTACGGCTGATAAAAATTCTTTTGCGAATGCTTTTGCTACTGTTTTGGCAGAGGCTTTACGTAGTGGAGAAAATGTAACAAATTATGATGTTAATTCTACAGCTACAAAGTATAACTGAGCCCTTCGTTTGTCAGTGGATTTGATCAAAAAGATCCACTGCTGCCATATGTCTTAGCCTAGCAGGTATTATGGGGTACAGTGGTGGAATAGGAGATACCGTCGAGGATTTCGCTTTTTGGCACATCTTACAGGATGCTATAGCCCTGCGAATGCGTTTGTCCATTTTGTTAAAGTGACAATTTTGTCTGAGAATCAGAAAACATTTCTTGGCTCCGTAGTGTGCATAACTTAAGTGGGTATACCATATCAATTTATTTATTAGTTCTTCAAGAATGCACAGCACCCAGTTGTTGCTGTTTGGGTACGGGCGGCAAAATAGGATATTGTTATGTATGGTGTAGTTGTTCCCAATTTTTGTGTTACCATTGTCCTGCCAAAGCGTTATGATTTCGTTCAGAGTTTCATCTTTCTACTGAAGTCACTCTATTTCCTGTAGTGATGACGAAATAAAATTTTCGAAGACGACTTGTGTATATGCATTAAACTGTGGTTTGTTTGGCAGAAAGTATTTTCTTCCTCCTGTCGTTTACTGTTTAGCGATCTCGACAGCGCTTCGGCAACAATGTTCTGTGTGCCGGGAATGTGGATTACTGGAAAGCCGAATTCCTGTAAATACAGTTTGCAACGGCTCAATCTATTATGGATGAATTTGGTTGAAAGTAAAAATTGTATCGCTCTATGGTCAGTATAGACTGCTGTACGCCTTCCGTACAGATAATGGCGGAACCTTTTGAATACCCAAACTACACATAGTGTCTCTAATTCAGTTACGGAATAATTACGTTCGGCTGTTGAAAGTATTCTACTAGCAAACGCAATGTGTTTGATGACTATTTTACCATCTTTATTTCCTGGTAAATGTGGACTCCTAAAGCGGTTGTTGAGATGTCAGTTGAAATGAAAAGTTTTTTGGTGGGTCTGGATGTGATAGTAAAGGTGCGTTTAGTAGTGCGTTTTCCAAATTTTCAAATTCATATTCAACTTGTTCATTCCAGGACCAAATTGTATTTTTGCTTGTTAATTGGTATAACAATGGAGTGTCTAGAGCTTTGTAATGTATGAACTTACTAAAATAATTAGTTAGGCCTAGGAAGCTCCGAAGTTTATTTTTGTTTGTTGGGACAGTGATGCCATGTAACGCTTGCAATTTATTGGGAACTGTTACAATGCCTTCTTCTGAAATTATGTGACCCAGGAATTTTATTGCGGCTTTTCCAAACTCTGATTTACTGAGGTTTACTGTTACACCTTCTTGCTGGAAAATTCTCAGCAACTGTTCAAGAGTATAGTTATGCTGTTCCCAGTTAGCTTCTGCAACGAGAATATCATCTAAGTATGCACTGATTTTGTTTTTGAGTTTTTGAGGGAGTATTGTGTTGATGCCTTTTATAAATGCGGCTGAAGAAATCGTTAATCCAAACGGAAGTTTACAGAACATTCCCCAAAGCAATGTACAGTTTGGATGTAGCTGGATTTGCCAAAGTCCGGATTTTAAGTCTAGTGTCATGTAAATGCAAGTGCCATGGAATTTCTGTTATAACTCCTCAAGTTTCTGTGGGCGGTCGGTTTCTGTAAATATTATGTTGTTCACTTGACGTGAATCAAGAACTAAACGAAGTGAGCTTTCCTTCTTTTTTAAAATATGCAAAGTATTTATATACTGGCTGGCTGCCGGTTCAATTATTCCTTGTATAAGCATTGCTTGTAATTCCTTCTTTATGTCATCTGTAAATACTGGGTGATCAAAAAGTCAGTATAAATTTGAAAACTTAATAAACCACGGAATAATGTAGATAGAGAGGTAAAAATTGACACACATGCTTGGAATGACATGGGATTTTATTAGAACAAAAAAAAACTAAGTTCACAAAATGTCCGACAGATGGCGCTGTACAGCAAAACGTCAGTGACTGCGCATGACAATCGTGTTTAAAAGGAGCTGTAATGAGATAGAGAATCAGATGAGCCAGCAGTCGCAGCATATTGACGTTACCTGAAAAGGCGCTTTTAGTGAAGCTTTATTATCAGAATGGGGAATGTGCTAGTCCAGCGCTACGATCCTATCACCATAGTAAAGGGATCCGAACGGGTAAAGGTCCGTTGACAAATGCAGCTGTGGCGTGAATGGTTTCGAAGTTCGAAGCCACGGGTTGTTTAGACGATAGACTCCGTAGTGGCCGACCGAGCACAAGGCGTAATGCTGCTGAGACAGTTCAGGAAGAAATGGAGACTGTAGCGGATTCGTCTATGCACAGGGAAGTCAGCGCTCGTGTTGTCGCACGTCGCACCGGCATTCCATAAAGTACTGTTTGGTTGGCACTTAGGCGTACCCTCCGATGCTATCCGTACAAAATCCATCGACATCATGAACTGTTACCTGGGGATTTAGTGAAGCGGAGGGCATTTGCGGTTTGGGTGTTTCAAAAGATGGCGGAAGATGACGATTGGTTGAGTAACGTGTTACGGACCGACGAAGCTTATTTCACGCTCCGAGGGTCTGTCAACGGCCACAACTGCCGAATTTGGGCTACCGAAAATCCTTGTACTGTCGGGGAAACTCCACTGCACGACGATAAAGTCACGGTATGGGTTGGATTTACCACATCTACCGTTATCGGGCCTTTTTTCTTCGAGGAAATGCGTGATTCCTGTTTTGTAACTGCTACCGTGATGGGTGAGAGGTACGCCGATATGTTACAGAATCGCATCATCCCCAGCCTGGCTGATAAACACCTGGTGGAACGTACGATGTTTATGCAGGATGGCGCTCCACCCCATATTGCTAGACGCGTGAACGATCTCTTGCGCGCGTCGTTTGGTGATGATCGTGTGCTCAGCCGTCACTTTCGTATTGCTTGGCCTCCCAGGTCCCCAGACCTCAGTCCGTGCGATTATTGGCTTTGGGGTTACCTGAAGTCGCAAGTGTATCGTGATCGACCGACATCTCTAGGGATGCTGAAAGACAACACCCTACGCCAACGCCTCACCATAACTCCGGACATCCTTTACAGTGCTGTTCACAACATTATTCCTCGACTACAGCTATTTTTGATGAATGATGGTGGACATATTGAGCATTTCCTGTAAAGAACATCATCCTTGCTTTGTCTTACTTTGTTATGCTAATTGTTGCTATTCTGATCAGATGAAGCGTCATCTGTCTGACATTTTTTGAACTTTTGTATTTTTTTGGTTCTAATAAAACCCCATGTCATTCGAAGCATGTGTGTCAATTTGTACCTCTCTATCTACATTATTCCGTGATTCATTCAGTTTTCAAATTTATACTGACTTTTTGATCACCCGGTATGTGTGTAATGGGATAATGTTTTGCTTTAAATGTTTCATGTGGTTTTACCTGGAATTCATACATGAATTCTGTCATAGTTCCTGGATTGTTATTGAAGACTGTTTTATGCTGCACAAGAATATTCTCTAATTCTGTACCCTCTGTTTTTGTATTCGCCATACTTTCCCCTACTTTGCGTGCAGTTGTTTCCATTACATTATATTCATGGTCCTCTGGGATATCGCCCTTATTTACATCTGTGTATAATGTTAAATAACAATCATTGTCGGAAGAATCTGAAATAATTCCAGTCCTATTAATGCTTTGTTCTTCCGTTGATAATGTATTTTGGAATAACAGTACAATTTCTTCATCTCCATTATGTAGTGTTAGATACGACAGTTTAAAATCGACATTTGCGTCGTACTGCACAAGGAAATTTACCCCTAATATGACGTCTGTTGTCAATAGTGGAACTATCCAACAATTAATGTGAAATGTTCTAACCGCAAGAATATATGATAACTCTGTCTGTCTCTTTACTTCTATTCCTTTCCCTGGAAACGCATCTTTGACCTTGGTTTTAATTAATGGGAATGCATCCGTTACATGTTTCTTCATTAATTGCTGACATTGGTGATCCTGAATCAATTATTGCTGGGATAACGTGTGATTGTATTCTTATGTGGACTATAGGGTGGCATATGGTTTTCGTACTACTGACTTCTCATGTAGTAATGTATCACGTACATCATCGAATGTAGTGGCATTTTAAGTTATGATACATTCTATTTCCTTATTAATTGCGTCGTTGTTCAGAAACGCGTCAGGGGCTGTTTCTAGTCATATGTGTTCTGGTGTGTCATTTCCTTTCGAGGAATGTTGCGAGTTTTCTATTATCCGTACAGTTCCAACACTTTGATTGTTGGCGTTTTGTGACTGATAAAATCTAGTATCAGGTTCGTTCATACAATATTTATTCTGTTGTTCATTGTTGTGATACTGATCAAAATTACTGTTGTGGAATATGCGTTGTGATCCCTGTTCGTTTCTGCTACGCCTGTCATTGTAACTGCTGTAATATGGCGTGTGACGCGCATTATTCTGGAATTGTGGTTTTTGGATGTATTGGTTTTTTTGCTGTGGCGCCCTAGAATGAGTCACGGCTGGCGTTTTTGTTGAAGGCTGAGTCATGTGAAAATTAGACCTATTTGGAAGGTTGTGCTGTATCTCTGCCGTGCTACGAGGCTGGCTTTATTGCTGCTGTGTATTGAAACTCGCATTGTTGCTACACTGCGTTTCATTATAGCCCTGTGTGTAATCTGAAACAAAATTTTCCCCTTCACCACGGAAGCGTTTCTTACGATTGTTATTCACAAATCGTAACTGTTTAAAATTATCTTTGTTTGGCTAATTTGCGTTTTGTCTTGAAAACTTTTTATTGACAAATGCATAATCAGACTGGTGTTCTTCTAGTAGCTGCGATAGTTCCCTAAATGCCGAAATGTTGTCTTTTTGTTGGCCTGTTAGTAATTGAACCTTCAGCGATCTTGGAAGTTTTGAAATGCACAATTGTATTAGTGCGGATTGACTGTACGGTTCATTTAAATACTGGTTTTGCTCTACCATGTATCGAAAGAATTGTGTTATGATGTGAACATTGGAATTCTAAAAGTTTGACAGACTAATTAACTGATCTTTAATAGTGCTTTGGGTAGTGTCTGACCAATATGCTGACAAAAATGCTTCTTGAAATGCTTCTAGTGAATAACATTGCCCTGCAATTGGTCTCATCCTCCAAGCCGGGAACCTTCAGGGAAACTACTAATGAATTCCAATTTGTGCTGTACTGGCCATGACGTTGGGAATGCAGCATTAAATTGTTGTATCCAGTCTAAGTGATGTATCTGTGTTCTGCCATTATTGAACGTTTTGAATTTCCTTACTGGTAGAAAATGTTTGTGGTCGAAACCATCGTTTCTGTATGTGTAACTGTTATCACAATGGTGTGAGCATGTGTTTGTGTGTCTCTGTTCGTGACCACGATCCCTTACTCCCTGTAGTCTACCTTCCTTGTATGGGTTATGCACCTGTGACATATCATGATGATGTGCGTTTTGTTGGTACGTATTGTTTGGAACCGTTTCATGTGTTTCAGCTATTACTTGCTGTAATGAATCAGTTTTTTGGTGTAACAAATTGTTAAGTGATTCTAAATCGGAAATTGTCTGTTGCACATTCTGACTTTGCATACTCTGACTTTCAGAAATGCGTTGAAGAGGGACTGGTGTCGTATCGTTTTGTGTAGTGTCATCTGATTTGGTTTCGTTGTTAGTGTCTAACATATCCATTCTCGTAGTTAGCTCATCGATTTTCTCTGTGAGTTCTTTTTCTAACTTACAATTTCTTTTAGTCACTTTCTTTAAGTCTGCCTTAAAAGTTTCTGGATCTTGTACAGTTCCTATCTGCTCTGTTCTGTCAGTAAATGTTTGAATGCCATCTGAAAGTTTGTCTTTGACATTCTGTATTTCATTGTCTATGTTTGTTTTCGCCTCTTTTGTGTTCGTTTGTATCTCTGTGAGAGTTTCTTGTGTTTGAATAGTGCTCTCTTTAACAGTTTCAATTTCTTCTGAAACTGATGCAATGTTATTATCTACATACGTTTTTCCCTGGGCAAAGAGTTTTCTTTTGTCTTCCTGTCCTTGTTAAGTGATTGTGTGTAATAATTTTTTCCTTTCTTTGTCTTGTGATCGCACCAATTTGCGGTGACGTATTAAGCAATTTCCTATGTGATTAATAAAACGTTCGTCAATCTGAGCGCTCTGATTGGCAAAGTTTTCTACCATTGCCTCACGTAGACTAAGTGTGAGTTCATCCTGTTTTTTTTTTTTTTTTTTTTTTTATAGTTCCTCAAACTTGTCATGTAATTCTTCTTTTTCAACGAATGATTTAATTTCTGCTTTAATTTCGTTTATTGTGTCTTTTGATTCTTGTGACTGCTTGTCTAGTTTTTGTGACTGTATGTCCATTTCTAGTTTGAGCTGTAGCAAAATTGATATCTCTGGATCCGTTTTGTATTGATCTGTGTTTGTTTCTACGTTGGCTGTCGAAAGTTGCGCATCTGTGTTCATTTGAACATTTTCAGATGAATGTAACTTTGTATTTGTTGCTGAGATACCGTCTGTTGCTACATTGGTATCCGATTCATTCATCACGTCTTCCGTGAATTCCGAAAATTTCGTCATAGTAACTACCGTGTCTGTTACGCGGATTCAGTAGCTGTGTACCATCTGTTGTATTTGTACATGTTGCGTCGTGCAATGTTGTCACACTGTTTGACTGCATTGTGGCGTCTTCATTATTGTGACTGTCATGTCTGCTACGCGCATTCTGTAGCTGTGTACTTTCTGTTGTATTTGAAAATATATCGTTTTGCATTGTTGTCCGATTGTCTGCATAGCTAAATTCATATGTTCGTCACTGGACTGCAAATTATTTACACTCCCGGATATCTGATTCTCTGACATTTCACTAATGGGGTCATTACGTGTAGGATTATTAACTACTGCTGAAAAAAATTTTTCGTCTGTGCTTTCTACGCTCCTGTCGCGCAAGGTACGAGTAATGGTTCTGCGCTGCATGGTCGGTAATTAACACTGTGCACCACAATAAATCACTTTACAAAGCGGAGTCAACAAAAAGGCAAACAGAATTACCGATCCACTGTAAATAAATGTTTACACATTAGTGAATGCGTTGCGCCACTTAATATTAGCTTAACAAGAAAATATTTCAGTGTTAGTATTTCCACACTTTCATAATAGATTCTCTTAGTATTCGTACCGTTCGGACATCGCTAAGTGGAGCCTTCCCGTCGAATAAGTAAAAGAAATAATTTAACTTACTTTCTGTCTAATGAAAAAAAGAAAGAGAATTGAACATTTTGTGCATTGCAGCTTTCCTGTTTGGACTTGCCTTTGATAACGTGTCTGCTCTGATAGTCTTTAGCGTACACAGTTTTGTACGCCTTGTGCCTTTATTGGTAACAATATTAATGTGACTGATCAAAAGAAGATTATTTCGACGTAAATACATAAGCTTACGCCGTGGCCCTTAGTACTGGTTGTCTATGAAGTGAACCTGAAAACATGCATATACATTTTCCTTACATTTTATTTTACTGGGTCGCCTCTGGATAACGTCATCTGACTGCGTGTCTGAATATACTCACTCTGATCCATTATTGATAATTACTTGGGTTGGCCTTTATTTACTAGGATTGCAGAATGTGAGCTAAAACTGTATTTATTCGTTTGCTTTTTGATTAAAGTTACTGGTGCAAAATTCAATGTCATTATTAAATAAAACAACTGAGAAAACTCAACAAAAGCTAAATCTTGTGGTTACTGGGTTCAATGAAAAATAATACCATATTTACTGAGATAAACTAATCTATTCTGAAAATGACTGAACATAAATTTTTAACTCTTTATAATGATTGAATTTATAAAACTTTAGTTTGGGGATCGTTTACATAAAACGGATTAAAAATGTAACAACGAACTTACAATATGCAATTTGCGCTTAAATACCTTTGATGTCTTCTCGACATCGATTTTTAATAATTCATAAATAGTTACAAATTATATAATTATAGTATTCTTCAAGTAATATATAGCTGATGGCGTCAGGCACACCGCTCTGCCTCTACGCACAACTTCACTGCACAAAGGTTGTTTCAAGAGTGTTCTGTCGACAATGCTGGGCGCTTCTCGCCATGCTCCCTATGTGTCAATGCGCGGGCTTTCCCGCCAACAAGGACCTTGATGCGGATGCTTCATTGTCACCAATGATATGCAAAGAACTTAAATAAATTTTACAAAACATTTTTCTTAACAATTTTCTTACACACTATTATTGTTATTTACATTTTCCTTAGCTTATAAGTATTATTCATGGTCTGTGTGATTTTCTATTGACATATTTCAATATATTCTACATACCAAAGTGAATAGTTATTTTTTTGCCACTTCCCGCAAATTCTGATGGAATGTTATCTATCTGTACTGCTTTATTTGGTCTTAAGTCCTCTAAAGCTCTGTATTCTTTACCAGTATTGATACAGCTGATTCTCCACTTTTCTGTCAGTCTTTTGAATAGGAACATATTCGCCTTTTTTGGCTCTGACAAGAGCGTTTTTCCGCTTGTACTTCAGTTCCTAAGAGCGGCCAAGCAATTTCTAAGAGTGAGAGCCTGTTGTTGTAGTATCAAAATTAATAATGTAATTGCCTCATTGACCCGAGCTGGCATGAGGTAGAGGTGTTAATAGCAACAGAAATAGTAATTTACCAGACTCGTAATAAAACTTATGTGCGGTATTATCATTACGGTGATGAATCGATAGCTCTTGGCCTGTGGAGTATGAAACCGAAGACTGTTTTTCTGAATAGCATGTGCGAGCGATTAAATCTTCATCAGTACCCCACCGAACTCTATGAATTGTATTGTCGACGGTACTTATCAGCATTTTTTCAAGCTCAAATCACGAATTCAGCACGGGAATAGTGACTACTTAGATGCCCCTTTTGGCTTTGTGACTGATCTAACCGTGTTCTAGGGGAGCCATACGGTGGGTACTGAAGTGTATTCATACAGTCGTTATTTAACACTGTTTCTTGAAACTTTGTACGCAGACTTTAGCGAAATAAATGAGGACTGACTTCAGTTTTCGGTTAATTCATGATTTTCAGTATTTCCATGAAGCTCTCCCGTGTGTCAAACAGACTTGTAATCATTTGTCCTGCCATTCTTTGTATATTGTCAACATTCCTTGTTATTCCAACTTGACGTCGGTCCCACACGTTGTAGCTGCGCTTCGTCAACAACGTTATGCAGACAACAAACACCAAGATGCCGCTGATGTCAGTGCAAACAGGGGCGTTACTCCCAAAGTCACATCAGGCGTGCATACTTATCAACACTTCTACTGAAATGACTAGAATTCCATTTTCAAAAACAAGCATATACTTAGTATTACACAAATACTCAACGCCAGAGAACGTTGTACAATACCCCTAACCTGTGCTCGTACTCTCTGAGGATAAATCCAGTTGTTGCAGAGTATGAGCGTCTATCCAGCATAGGCGCGGTCGAAAACAGCGGATGCTCTTCGGTCCGGTAATCTGAGATGAGAGGAGTGTAGCGGTGACTGCGTCTAAACTCTGGAGCACGCACTCGAAAACAATCTGCAAGGACTCTCCCAAAGACACAGTCGAACACACACTGCCGGTTAAGCCATAGAGCACGACTTCTTTCCTATTCCGGAATGATGCTAAGCTCCGCACTATTCATTCCATTTGTGAGTGACTTGGGAGTGACTGAGCGGTTCTAGGCGCTACAGTCTGGAACCGCGCGACCGCTACGGTCGTAAATTCGAATCCTGTTTCGGGCATGGATGTGTGTGATGTCAGGTTAGTTATGTTTAAGTAGTTCTACGTTTTAGGGGACTGATGACAAAGAAGTTAAGTCCCATAGTGCTCAGAGCCATTTGAACCATTTTGTGAGTGACTTGAAATTTAGTTCCGCACCACTAACGACCTCTGCAGCCGGGTATGATAAATTCCTGGCGAACATGCTTCATATTAGAGTTCTATAACAGATCCTATATAATAATAACTATTTACCAAGCACCTGCAGGAAATTATAATCTATTCTTAGATCATCTAGAAGCTCTATTGGGTTATTTAACAGGAAGAAACAAAGAAATTTTGATTGCTGGTGACTTTAATACAGATTTTCTAATGCAATCTTCCAGTAAACATTCACTGCAGTTAGTAATGATGTCTTACAACCTAACTCACACTGTAAACTTTCCAACTAGGATCACTAAATCCTCAAGGACAGCCATTGATAACATTTTTATAGACAAATCAGAGGAACAAAATCATATCATAAAACCTGTTATAAATGGACTATCAGATCATGACATGCAGCTCCTTGTTTTAGATGTAAATTCTAAGCAGATTACCAAGACTGCTAAATCTGAGTACAGGAGAGTAGTCAATCAACCAAAAATTGAGTGTTTCAGAAAACTGCTCAAAGATATGAACTGGAAAGATGTCTATAGTGCTCATGACATGAATGAAAAATATAACACATTCATGAACAATGTCAGTACCATGATTGAAAACTGTTTTCCTCTAAAAGTTACTCAAATTAAACAGAAGTCTATAATAAAACCATGAATTACACAAGGAAGAAAGATTTCCTGTAAGACAAAAAGGAAAATGTATCTGTCGACCAAGAATAGCTCCAATGCTGGTGATTTAGCTAAATACAGGGAATACTATAAAACATTAAAAAAAGTAATTCAGACGTCTAAACAAATGCACTACGAGAAGAAGATATCAATGTCAGGGAACAAAATAAAAACAATATGGGATATAGTGAAAGAGCAGACTGGTAGAACCAGAAAGGAACAGGAGCAAATAGCACTAAGGGTAGATGACACATTAGTAACTGATGGGCATAGTGTGGCAAATCTATTTAACAAGTACTTTATATCCGTTACTGATAGAATGGGACTTTCAGGATCAGTAAATAATGTCCTTGAATATCTGAAACTAGCATTCACAAATAGCTTCAAGTGCATGAATATATCACTCACTTCACCAAAAGAAATAACTTCCATAATAAAATCTTTAAAAACAAAGCATTCTAGTGGGTACGATGAAATATCAACAAAGTTAATTAAGGCATGTTCTTGTGAGTTTAGTAGAATGCTAAGTTACTTGTGTAACCAGTCAATTATAACTGGGACATTTCCTGACTGGCTAAAATATGCAGATGTTAAGTCTCTATTCAAGAAAGGGGATAAAGAGATACCATCAAACTACAGACCGATTTCACTTTTGCCAGCATTCTCAAAAATTTTAGAAAAAGTAATGTACAGGCAGCTGCTCAACCATCTGACCACAAATAACATATTATCAAGAACACAGTTTGGATTTCTGAAGGGTTCTGATATCGAGAAGGCTATTTACACCTACAGTGAAAATGTACTTAATTCATTAAATAACAAATTACAAGCAGCAGGTATTTTCTGTGATTTGTCAAAGCCATTTGATTGTGTGAACCACAACATCCTTTTAAGTAAATTAGAATTCTATGGTGTCACACGCAGTGCTGCAAAATGGTTCAAGTCATACCTCACTAAGAGGAAACGAATGGTGTCAGTGCAAGGGACTAGTGAAATAAGTCATCAGTCATCATCAGAATGGAAAGAAATTACATGTGGTGTCCCACAAGGATCCATCTTAGGACCATTGCTTTTTCTTGTGTACATTAATGATCTCTCATCAGTTACACTGCCAGAAGCAGAGTTCGTCTTGTTTGCAGATGACACAAGTATTGCAATAAATAGTATGTCAAGTGTAGTTCTAGAAAGATCTGCTAATGATATTTCTATGGATATTAATAAATGGTTTAAAGCCAACTCACTGACATTAAACTTCGAAAAGACTCACTATATGCAATTCAGAACCTGTAAGAGGTTTCCACTCAGCATATGCATAAAATACGAAGAAGAGCAGATAGAAGAGGTTGACAGTCTTAAATTCCTGGGATTACAACTTGATAATAAATTCAGTTGGGAAGAGCACACCACAGAACTGCAGAAACGCCTTAACAAATCTGTATTTGCAATTCGAGTGTTAGCAGACATAGGCGACATAAAAATGAAAAAGCTTGCATACTTTGCCTACTTTCATTCCATAATGTCATATGGGATAATATTTTGGGGTAACTCTTCAAGTCAAACAAAAGCTTCCAGAGTCCAAAAGCGTGTAATACGTATTATTTGTGGAGTAAATTCATGGACGTCCTGTAGAAACCTCTTCAAAGAACTGGGTATACTAACTACTGCCTCTCAGTATATTTACTCATTAATGAAATTTGTCCTAAATAATATATCTCTTTTTCCAACAAACAGCTCAGTTCATACATACAATACCAGGAACAAAAATGATCTGCACAAGGACTTAAAAGCACTTACTTTAGTTCAAAAAGAGGTCCACTACTTAGTAATTTGCCAGTAAACATAAAAAATTCAGTTACAAATAAAGATCAGTTTAAAAGGAGCCTGAAAGACTTACTAGTGGCCAACTCCTTCTACTCCACTGACGAATTTTTTAATAGAAACAAATGATGTATTGTATATATTCGTACTATTAGTATTGTTATTTCAGCTTTAAAAAAATTGACATGTTCCACATCCACGAGGATCTCCTCGGCACGGATCTATGGAACGAAAAACTAATCTAATCTTATCGAATCTAATCTATCCATCTTCCATAATAGGAGGGAAGTCTGTAATGTCAGAACTGCGATTCGGGGTCGTAACCGCGCGGTAGAGAAGAATTCCGGTGTGAAGGCCAGATCTCAGTGACTACTGGCAACTTATTACTACGCTGACATCGTTTCCTGAGTCTAACAGACAGATGGTGTTTGGTGTCGTCGTTTCTTTTGCTGCGTTATGCCTTCATTTACACCATCGTAGGCTGAGGCACTACGAACATAACAATTCTTTTGTATATATGTTTTATGAGAAATTGTATATAAGTATGATTTCACTTTGGATGCAAGTTTGTTTCGGGAATATTTTCTAGTTAATATCCAGACCATTTCTGCTTTTTGGATTATGTAAGATAACAGCTTCAGAATATTGTTTATTTCTGTCGCTGTCATAGCCACAAAAGATAACAGGCACTGTAGCTCTGCCACTAGAATTAATCTCTGATTCACACTGATAATTGTCATGTATATTTAAGTTACTCGTATTATTATAGAACTGTTTCCAGTGTGAACACTTTCAACTTTTATAGTTTTTGATCTGTCCGTGAATGAATTCAGTGTGCTCGCATAATTTTTTTGAAGTTTTACCCAGCGAGCTCAGAGTTGAGGAGGCCAGCTTGCGGCCAGTTTCCATGCCACATCCATGCCCGAGGCAGGATTCGAACCTGATACCTTAGCGATCGCGCGGATCCAGACTGAAGCGCCTAGAACCGCTCGGCCACCAGCGGCCGGCATTTCACGATCGACAAGTCTCTTCACTCTCAATGAGTGACTGTGTGTTGTGCAATGTCCAGTCATGAAATAATCGATGCAATACTCGCTGACGGCACAGTGACTACCGAACGGTACATGAAGGTTTTAGAAGATGATTCTATCCCCATTATTCAAAGTAACCCTGATTTCGATAAGATATGGTTCATGGAAGGCGTAGCTCGACCCCATCTAAGCGTTTGATGTTCTGGAGGCGCACTTTGGGGACCGCAGTCTCTCTCGTATGCATTTGATTTTATTTTAAAATAATGTTGTATACAGTGCTGACAGTGTTGAATGTTTATCATTTAGCGACACGTAGAAAAATGAAACGTTTATATCGGGTTGGGCACAAACCTCAGTTTAGTGCTGCGAGATGCAGAGTATTAGTCAGTGTCTTCGTTCTAATTAACCACTGAATGCTCCTTGGGACTTTATATTAGTCCCCTGTTGCGGACGATCTCACGTGGACCGGAATTAATAATCTCTGAGCGCCCAGCATCAGGAAAGTGAAAGTTGACAGACAGTGTAAGAGCATACAATATTCATTCCCCAACGGGCAGATCGCCACACCGAGGCATAAAATTCGGCCTTTTGTGAAAATCGCTTATGTCATTAGATTTACTTAGTTTTGGCCGTAATCGGATCTAGAATGAGTGTCCATTCGTCTCTGCTCCACTTAAACACTTTGCTTACCTCTCGCGCCCACAGTGCCACCAGATAGCATTCAATCTCGTGATGAACTGTGGTCGTAATGCTCTAGTCCCTCGTTGCATGACATTTACCACTGATAGTGGTACTATTAATAATTTCAGTACATGTATTTATACAGTGCTATTTGAAAGTTATGCTTTACTTTTGATGACGATGAACTGCAAGAGATCGTGATGTAGCGGTGGTATTGTAGTTCACCTTTTCCATTGCATAACCAGTAAATATGTGGTTGCGGTTGGTTCATAATTTCTGCTCGAAGAACTGCACTCCCAAGTCTATCAAGCCAAACTGTCTACTATTATGGACCACTGCAGGCCAACTGGCACACTTCAGTACAAAAGCATAACTGTGCAGTGTCTGGGGTCGTATCTCTTACGTTTTCCTTGTTCGAATGTTCATACCAAACTCTTGCTTCATTTGTGTACTCTTTCCACACGCTACTCCAGCAAGCTACCAAACAAATGTGCTTCCCCTAACAGTTGTTGATTTGTGCCAGATCATTCTTTCGTCATTACGTGATATTTTGTCTATAACTAATGCCTGGGTAGTAATCAGTGATAATACAGTAGATGCTCATATTACCTTTCGAATACCAAATCCTTTCAAATTTTACATATTTTCTTCTCAAAATATATACACAGTAACCTGATGTTTTAATAATAATGTAGAACAGTTACGTTACTGCAGAAAATATACCTGTTTCGTGGTATTTTTAGTACTGTGCTGTCAAAAAATATAATGGTTAGGTTGTTACTAAAGCGATTTCAAAACTCCTTTAGACAAAACTCTTGCCCTAATTAGGTAAGTAAAAAAAGTATGTTGCGAGAACGATACAGACTGAAGATGAAAAAGGAACAATATGTAGATAAAACTGAAAGTAATTTACAGCACCATACAAGCAGAAGATATTCCATGATTTAGAACTGTGCTCTACCATCTCCACGTATTTATAAATTTCAACGAAATATTTCATTATTTGTGGAATTCTAGGACTCTAAAATTGTTGCTTCCACTTCAAGAGACGATTTTATGTGAAGCGCATGTATTTACTCTAAAAGCAACTCGACAGCTTCAGATAATATTTTAACACAATTACAACTTTCGAGGATTCCTGTAACGTAGGAGAACTGACATTAGATTTATTCTGACTTCAACTAAATAAACATGCAAATTGTACGAATAACTGTCGAGGAGAAATTTTTCTCAAATGCACTTCGCACTTTTTATGTTGTTTTGTGTGTGCCTTACTACACGACTGAGACCTGTGAACTCGAATTACCTCTTCTCCGTATCCCCTAGTTTTTCCCTTCAGCAGACTGTATTTTTTTCCGTTGAAACTTTTAGCAGCAGTAGCCTTCTTACGACTCTGAGGTCCGGACCTCCACCCAACTTCCTCTGGCGACGTCATGCATTACACATAATCTCTTCGGGAGGTCTCTACTCAGACTGCTGTCCTTCAAAGGAACAGCGTCTAATATTGCTGTCTTGCTTGCCGACGATGTCAGCTGGTAGGTCACTGATGACATTCCTTGATACTAGGATGAAGGAAGAAAATCTCTCCCATAATGGGGAACTGATAAAAAATACCAGCGAACTGAACTTCAGGACACATTAGAAAACAGAACCTGGCTTATCTCTCTTAACGGAGAGTTATATTAGAGATATGGATGTTACACAAATCTTGATTGCGTTCTCTCGCTTGAGATGTGTAATAGTCATTTTCGCAACTGTAATACTCTTTATCGGTAAAACATGTGGCAACATGCTTATCATTTACATAAGGTTGATTTTAATATTTAATTTTAATACCTGTTAATTTCGTGTCGCTCAAAAGATTAGTGCACCTCTTTCCATTGGGCGCCTGTTCGGCGCCTTATGTGTCCGTAATCTAGCCGAGTAATCCTACCGGGGAAAGGGGAACGGCAGTTGAGCGTTTCATCTACATTTACATCTACATTCATACTCCGCAAGCCATCTGACGGTGTGTGGCGGAGGGTACTTTGAGTACCTCTATCGATTATCCCTTCTATTCCAGTCTCGTATTATTCGTGGAAAGGAAGGTTGTCGGTATGCCTCTGTGTTAGCTCTAGTCTCTCTGATTTTATCCTCATGGTCTCCTCGCGAGATATACGTAGGAGGGAGCAATATACTGCTTGACTCCTCGGTGAAGGTATGTTCTCGAAACTTAAACAAATGCCCGTACCGAGCTACTGAGCGTCTCTCCTACAGAGTCTTCCACTGGAGTTTATCTATCATCTGCGTAACGCCTTCGTGATTACTAAATGATCCTGTAACGAATCGCGCTGCTCTTCGTAGGACCTTCTCTCTCTCTTCTATCAACCCTATCTGGTACGGATCCCACACTGGTGAGCAGAATTCAAGCAGTGGGTGAACAAGTATACTGTAACCTACTTCCTTTGTTTTCGGATTGCATTTCCTTAGGATTCTTCCAATGAATCTCAGTCTGGCATCTGCTTTACCAACGATCAACTTTATATGATCATTCCATTTTAAATCACTCCTAATGCCTAATCCCATATAATTTATGGAATTAACTGCTTCCAATGGCTGACCTGCTATATTGTAGCTAAATGATAAAGGATCTTTCCTTGTATGTAATCGCAGCACATTACACTTGTCTATATTGAGATTCAATTGCCATTCCTTGCACCACGCGTCAATTCGTTGCAGATCCTCCTACATTTCAGTACAATTTTCCATTGTTACAACCTCTCGATATACTACAGCATCACCCGCAAAAAGCCTCAGTGAACTTCCGATGTTATCCACAAGGTCATTTATGTATACTGTGAGTAGCAACGGTCCTACGACACTCCCCTGCGGCACACCTGAAACCACTCTTACTTCGGAAGACTTCTCTCCATTGAGATGGACATGCTGCGTTCTGTTATATAGGAACCATTCAATCGAATCGCACAATTGGTCTGATAGTCCATAAGCTATTACTTTGTTCATTAAACGACTGTGGGGAATTGTATCGAACGCCTTGCGGAAGTCAAGAAATACGGCATCTACCTGGGAACCTGTGTCTATGGCCCTCTGAGTCTCGTGGACGAATAGCGCGAGCTGGGTTTCACACGATCGTCTTTTTCGATACCCATGCTGATTCCTACAGAGTAGATTTCTAATCTCCAGAAAAGTCATTATACTCGAACATATTACGTGTTGTCTTTCCTGGAAAATTTTCACGTTGTTGCGAGGCGAGGGTTAGGTTAATTGCTGACTGAAATATTCTATGTTCCGAACGGAATTCGATTCCACGACCTTTCGTTTTCGATGCCCTCGCCTTATCGCTAGACCACCAGGCCCGACTATTAACTGTTAAATTTTTTAAATGACTGGGCACGTTGACCAGGATTTTTAAGGCTGGCTGTCTCACTCCTTTTTGTGCCACACTAAGCATGGAGAGCTGCATCAAACCAGTCTCAGGACTGAAGACCACAACAAGAACAACAACAACAAGGCCGAGTGATCGTATAAGAAATCTTGAGGTGTGTGTATTCCAAGGGAGTGTTACCTGAGGCGCCAAAGAAACTTGTGTAGTCATGCGTATTCAAATACAGAGATATGTAAACAGGCAGAATAAGGCGTTGTTGTCGGTAACGCCTATATAAGACAACAAGTGTCTGGCGCGGTTGTTAGATCGGTTACTGCTGCTACAATGGCAGGTTATCAAGACTTAAGTTAGTTTGAACGTGGTGTCATAGTCGGCGCACGAGCGATGGGACACAGCATCTCCGAGGTAGCGATAAATTGGGATTTTCCCCTACGACCATTTCACGAGTGTATCGTGAATATAAGGAATCCTGTAAAACATCAAATCTCCGACGTCGCTGCTGCCGGAAAAAGATCCTGCGAGAACGAGACAAACGACGACTGAAGAGGATCGTTCAACGTGGCAGAAGTGCAACCCTTCAGCAGATTGCTGCAGATTTCAACGCTGGGCCATCAACAAGTGCGAACCATTCAACGAAACATCATCGATATGGGCTTTCGGAGCCGAAGGCCAAGTCGTGTACCCTTGATGACTGCACGACACAAAGCTTTACGCCTCGTCTTGGCCCGTCAACACCAACATTGGATTGTTGATGACTGGAAGCATGGTGCCTCATCGGACGAGTGTCGTTTCAGATTGTATCTAGCGGATGGACATGTACTGGTACGGAGACAATCTCAAGAATCCATGGACACTGCATGTCAGCAGGGGACTGTTCAAGCTGGTGGAGGCTCTGTAATGGTGTGGTGCATGTGCAGTTGGAGTGATATGGAACCCCTGACACGTCTAGATACAACTCTGACAGGTGACACGTACGTATGTATCCTGTCAGATCACCTGCATCCATTCATGTCCATTATGCAATCCGACGGACTTGGGCAATTCCAGCAGGACAATGCGATACCACATATGTCATGAATTGCTACAGAGTGGATCCAGGAACACTCTCCTGAGCTTAAACACTTCCGCTGGCCACCAAACTCCCCACGCATGAACATTATTGAGCATATCTGGGATGCCTTGCATCGTGGTGTTTAGGAGAGATCTCATCCCCTTCGTACTCTTACCGATTTATGGGCATCTACGCAGGATTCATAGTGTCAGTTCCCTACAGCACTACTTGACATTAGTCGAGTACATGCCACGTAGTATTGCAGCACTTCTAGGTGCTCGCGGGGGCCCTACACGACACAAGGCAGGTGAACTACTTTCTTTGGCTCTTCAGTGTATATACGGTTCACTCACACTCATGTGACGACCGCCTATGGTCCAATTCAACGTCCAATAATCACTCACAGACTGCGAGTGCCAGCGCTAGCAGTGGAGGGTACATAAAGCATCTCTAGTAAACGTGGCAAACAGTGCATTCTTTGTAGTAATGCGGAAACAGAGCGATTTATCTGACGTCCAAAAGAGCATGGTCATTGGTTTTAACACCAAGAGTGGAAGGATTTACGAAACAGCTACGTCTGGAAACTCTTCACGTGCCTCCGTGGTTAAAGTATATCATGCGTGGCAAAATCGCGCTATCCAAAACCGACGCTGAGGCATCGTAGGTCCTAGATGACATAGGTGAATGATGTCCGCGGAAATACGTATGGTCGAAGAGACTTGCAACTGTTGAGCAACTGACCACCCTGGTCTCCTCAACGACCGTTTAGCGAATGTTGCCAAGTACGGCTCTCCGCAGAAGGTGCCTGTTTTATGCACCCATGGTGATTGCTGTTCATCATCGACGACGACGAATGCTGGAGTTTGCACGGAGGTTCAGAAACTAGACGTCCATTGATTGGCGACAGGTGACCTTTTCAGATGAATCACGTTTTACGCTCTGTCGGTTTGAAACGTCTGAAAGCAAATAACCTGCAACAATTGTTAGAATGATCTAGGTCGCAGGAGAGAGTGACACGCACTGGCGAATGTTTTCGTGACATTCCCTGGGTGACCTCATCATTCTGGAAGGCACAATGACTCTGAGCACTAT
Organism: Schistocerca serialis cubense; assembly: GCF_023864345.2. Lineage (NCBI taxonomy): Eukaryota > Metazoa > Arthropoda > Insecta > Orthoptera > Acrididae > Schistocerca > Schistocerca serialis. The sequence goes on along the minus strand of NC_064639.1, from coordinate 260,624,198 downwards.
GGGACTTAACTTCTGAGGTCATCAGTCCGCTAGAACTTAGAACTACTTAAACCTAGCTAACCTAAGGACACCACACACATCCATGACCGAGGCAGTATTCGAACCTGCGACCGTAGCAGTCGTACGGTTCCAGACTGTAGCACCTAGAACCGCTCGGCCACTCCGGCCGGCCGGAAGGCACAATGGATCAATACAAGCATGCAGTTGATCTTGTGGACCATGTCCAGACTTACATGCAGTTTGTTTGGAAGCATGTATTCGTCGTCGCCATACTGGCGTATCACCCGGCGTGATGATATGGGCTGCCATTAGTTACGCGTTTCGGTCACCTCTTGTTCGCATTGCCGGCACTTTGAACAGTGGACGTTACGTTTCAGATGCGTTACGACCCGTGACTCCACCCTTCATTCGATCCCTGCGAAACCCTACATTTCAGCAGGATAATGGACGACCGCACGTTGCAGGTCCTGTACGGGCCTTTCTGGATACAGAAAATGTTCGACTGCTGCCCTGGCCAGCACATTCTCCAGATCTCTCACCAGTTGAAAACGTCTGGTCAATGGTGGCCGAGCAACTGTCTCGTCACAATACGCCAGTCACTACTCTTTACGAACTGTGGTATCGTGTTGAAGCTGCATGGGCAGCTGTACCTGTACACGCCATCGAAGCTCTGTTTGACTCAATGCCCAGGCGTATCAAGGCCGTTATCACGGCCAGAGGTGGTTGTTCTGGGTACTGACTTCTCAGGATCTATGCACCCAAACTGCGTGAAAATGTAATCACATGTCAGTTCTAGTATAATATATTTGTCCAATGAATACCCGTTCATCATCTGCATTTCTTCTCGGTGTAGCAATTTTAATGGCCAGTAGTGTATTAATGAACGCTTAAGCCCATCCACACATCCACTCTGTGAATCTCTGCGAAAGGCGTTGCCGAGTGTACGTTTTATTATATAATATGGTTACGCATCTGCCAGAAGAAAAATGCAAATGTCATACAGCTCACTGTGAACTTCAGTGGCTCGAAGACCACCAGCGCGAGTTTACCGTACTCCCCTGGCCACCAAATCCCCCAGATGGCATCTGCCAGCTGCAAAACGCAAGTGTCATACATCACGCAGTGTATCTGCGTGATTCGAAGACCAACAGGCAAAGTTTACCGTACACCTCTGGATTTGGTATCGTATCTGAGGGATCACCTCGATCGGGCTGTTGGCGTCATGGACTATGAACCGAGAAATCTAGCGCAGCTGGCTACGGCGCCGGAGTCTGCATGGCTTCACATCCCTGTCGGTTCCTCACAGAATCTCACTGAGTTTCTCCCTGTACGTCTCGCAGCGGTCCGAGCTGAAAAGGTGATTGGTCTGGCTTTTGACAAGTGGTCATATTAATTTGACTGGACAGTGTAGAACCATTACTGCTCACACTAAATACAAGTGACTTAGTGGATAACCTTGGGAGCTCGGTGAGGCTGTTTGCGCATAGTTCTGTTGCATATAGGGAGAAGTCGCACGTAATAAAATTGTAGCGAAATAGAGGAATGCCTGTAGAAGATCGACGGTTGGTACAGGGGTTAGCATTTGATTCTCAACATAAACAAATGTAATTTATTGTGCATAATTAGGAACAAAGGACCATTATTGTTTGATTACACGACTGCTGAACTATATCTGTGAAACGTCACGTTCGTTAAGTGTGGTAAAGGCAGGATAAGGTAGACTACAAAAATCGTCATTCACCTAATTCTCAAGTATTGATCGTCAGACTGAGACCTTTACCATTTAGGATTGACAGAGGAAGTAGGGAAAGTCCAGAGGAAAGCAAAGATGTTCACCCAACTCCAGTGGGGGACTCTACAAGAGAGGTGTTGTGCATCGCGGCGTGCTTTACTGCTCAAATTCCAAGTTCGTTCGTTCCCAGAAGAGCCACTAACATATCGCTCCCTCCTAGATTTCAAAGGTAGAATGAGAAGGATTAGAGTTCGTACAGAGACTTACTAGCGGTCGTCCTTCCCGCGCAAGATTCCCACCCGAAATAGGAAAAGGGAAGATATCACAGCGGTATGCAAAGTACCTCTCGACAAACATCGTCACATGACTTTTGAAGAACAATTGTAGAAACTTAGGTTGCTGCGGTGGAATTATCCTTAAGTGTAGAACACTCGTCACGGTGTAAGTCTACCTTTTCAGTCGATGTTTGTCCCATCCGCCTCGAGGTCCGTTGATGATGAGGAATACCCAGTAGAAGTTTTTTAATTCCTTGGCCGAAAGCCCTAACTGCCACAATAATCAGCAAACTGTAAGCGATAAGAAGATACAACATGAGATCAGTAACCGAAAACAAAAATCACCGTCAGTTCTATCATTAAGTCCCCTAAAGACCTAAAAAGGCTCTCTTTCAAGTTATGCTTTATCCCCTTAGTAATATAATTTCTAGAAACCTGCACAACAACTAGATAGGCCGACAACAAACTGCAAGTCGCAAAAATGAAGTTCTTACGAATCTGGTAAAGGAAACTAGGGAGGATAGAGCAAAAAGTTAGAAAAATAAGGGAAGAAGCTAGATTACAAAAGTCCTTCAAAGAAAAAGTGAAAAGGGTCAGTTTGATACAGTCTAGCCCTGTCAGACGAATGGGGGAGGGCAGATTAACAAAACAGTGGCAACAAATAGATGTGATTGGTAGAAGTCTGGTAGGGAGACCAAGGAAGAGATGGCTGGACGAAGTGAAGGAGGATACAGGAAAAAGGGACTCGGCTGGGACACAGTCCTGAAAGAAGAATGATATGGACAGACACGAGTGGAGAGCGCTCGTGAACCACACCCAGGCAGATGGAGTGGAAAATCGATTATGATCGTGAATTTACTTATAAGCATTCCTAAAACGAGCAAATACATAGGGAAGTATTTCTGAAAGAAAATACTAAATCATCGAACGTTTCGAAAGTAGAAACTATTAATGAACGCTTAAGCCCATCCACGTCCACACATGCGCTCTGTGAATCTTTGCGAAAGGCGTAGCAGAGTGTACTTTTTTTATATAATATGATTTCGCTTTTAAAGCGTGAGAAGATTTGCTGTTCGACTCAGTGCGAGCTTGTATTGCTTAACTTTATCGGTGCGGTTTCTATAGGATAGATTTTCAGGGCCTGAAGAACTTTCAAAGTGTCTCTCCTGATAGACGCTTGGGGAAGCTTTTTAAGCATGTACTTGCGAGACGTACGGCGTCTTTTCTCGATCATCTCTCCTGTATACCTGTGATCCATTGCTCCGCTTTTGTTTTCATGCGATCGGTGTCCCTTTCTCTTCTCACCTAAACTTCAGAACAGTATTAAGTGTGACTGTACAATGTTTCGCATGCAAAATATTTAACAAGCATGATTCAGTTTCTCAGCCTTACCAATGAATCGTAACTTGCTGTTTGCTTTACCCAAAACTGGGCTATTGTGGTCATTCCACTTCACATTTATATATACAGAGTGAACATTAATAAAACCGACGAACTGCAAGGGCGGATTCCTGACTGGAAATGGAGGAAAAAAGGGCCTATGAGCATGTGTCCGAAAAGGGAAGGTGTGCGTGCAACGACAACAAACCGTTCTGGGACACAGTACAGAGATGCTTGCATCCACGACCTCGTGCGGTAGCGTTCTCGCTTCCCATTCAGTTTCTCAGCCTTCCCAATGAATCGTAACTTGCTGTTTGCTTTACCCAAAACTGGGCTATTGTGGTCATTCCACTTCACATCTATATATACAGAGTGAACATTAATAAAACCGACGAACTGCAAGGGCGGATTCCTGACTGGAAATGGAGGAAAAAAGGGCCTATGAGCATGTGTCCGAAAAGGGAAGGTGTGCGTGCAACGACAACAAACCGTCCTGGAACACAGTACGGAGATGCTTGCATCCACGACCTCGTGCGGTAGCGTTCTCGCTTCCAACGCTCGGGTTCCCGGGTTCGATTCCCGGCGGGGTCAGGGATTTTCTCTGTCTCGTGATGACTGGGTGTTGTGTGATGTCCTTAGGTTAGTTAGGTTTAAGTAGTTCTAAGTTCTAGGGGACTGATGACCAAAGATGTTAAGTCCCATAGTGCTCAGAGCCATTTGAACCGTTTGAACCATCCACGACCCAACAGATGTCCACAGTGGCCTCCGTGGGATTGCACGTGTAGGGATAGCGGCGGTTGCAATTCAGGATGCACATAATCGTACTTTAACTTACACCATGTTGACGGGCCACTTGCCTGGAACTTGTACCAGGGTTCATCTCAATATCTTGTAGAGCCTAATCCTCCAAATATGGTGTGCGCACAGTCAGCGGCCTCCCTGCTAATTCGTCTGTCTGAAAGGACCCTTGATCACACAAACCCCCAAAAAGGACTTGAAATGTTGTGCGATGTGGTTTGTGTTTTGCGGTTACTTGCTTTGGTACAGCTGTGGCATCTCTCGACCGTTTCCATCTGCTTGCCCATACACAATCACGATCTCGGCTTGTTCCGGACATGAATACCGGACCATTCTCCTGTCGACAGTACGCTGCGTCAATCACACAGCCGCCAACACATAAGGAATACACGGCACGTGGTCAAAGGAACTGGCGTTCGTCAGTGCCATCTACCGTGGCAACGACGTATTTGCGGACATATGTGCATAGGACCTGTTTTGCTGCATTTCCAGTCAGGAATCCGTCCCTACAATGTGTAGGTTTTATTAATGTTTACCCTGTGTTGCTACCACGAAATACACTGGTGGAAAAAACCGCAAAATAAAAAAAAAGTTATTAACGTAGAATAATGAAATTTCGTAAATACGTTTGTCTAGGTAACATATTTGTGTGGTTCATAGCAAGTTCACAGGTTAATGTAAGCATGAAATAAGTCATTGCAAATGTGAAATGCTGGTACATTAATAACCGGTGCAACCGCCAGAATGTTGAATGCAAGCATGAAAACGACCATACCTTGTGTTGTACAGATGACGGATGGCAGTCAGTGGGTTTGCAGTCCCATGTCTGTTGCACGTACTCGATCAATAGAGGGACTGTTAACACGGGTTGTGGATGGCCTTGGATTTGTCGTTCTATAATGTCCCACATATGTTCGATTGGAGGCAGATGTGGTGATGCAGCAGGCCAATTCAACATGTCGACACCCTGAAGAGCATGTTGAGTTTCAACAGCGGTATGTGGTACCCTGTCGGAAAAAGAGTCCTTGAAATGCTGTTGATCAATAGCAGCACAAGAGGTCAACTCATCAGATTGACAATTAAATTTGCAGTCAAGATGCATGGGATAACCACGAGAGTGCTCCTGATGTCATACGAAATCGCACCACAGACAGTGTAAGTCCAGTGTGTCTAGCATAGAGACAGGTTGGTTGCAGGCCCTCAGTTGCCCTCCTTCTATCCAACACACGATCATCACAGGCACCGTGGCAGAACCAACTCTCATCAGCAAACACAACAGGCATCCAGCCTGCCCTCTACTAAGATTTCGCTTGAAACCACTGAAGGCGCAAACGTTGATGATTTGCGCTCAGTGGAATGCACGCTACAGTTCCTCTGGCTCAGAGCTTTTCTTTATTGTACTGATTTGTAACAGTAGACTGACGTTTAGGAGACTAGTCAGAAAGAATCAATACGCAAAGAAGAGGAATACCGAAGCACAAAGAAATAAAGAGATACGTTTAACGTTCTCTAAGGCGATAGATATTTCGATAAGGAATAGCTCAGATAGGTACAAATAACGTATCTGCGAAGAAACCATGGATAACAGAAGAAGTACTTCAGTTGATCGATGAAAGAAGAAAGTACACAAAATTTGGAGGAACTTCAGGAATACAGAATCGCAAGTCATTTACGAATGAAATAAATAGGCAATGCAGAGAAGCTAAGGCGAAACGTCTGCATGAAAAATGTGAAGAAACTGAAAAAGAAACGATTTTTGGAAGGACAGACTCAGTACACAGAAAAGTCCAAACAGTCTTCGGTGAAATGAAAAGCAATGTTGGTAACATTAAGAGGGCATTGAGAATTCGACTGTTACATGCAGAAGAGAGAGCGGATAGGTGGAAACAGTACATTGAAGGCCTCCATGAGGGGGAAGACTTGTCCTATGTGATAGAAGAAGAATCAAGAGTCGATGTTGAAGAAATAGGGGATCCAGTATTAGAATCAGAATTTAAAAGATCCTTTGGAAGACTTAAGATCAAATAAGATAGAAGGTATGGATAACATTTCATCAGAATTTCTAAAATCATTGGGAGTATTTGCAACAAAACGACTATTTACGTTGGTGTGTAGAATGTATGAGTCTGACGATATACCATCTGACTGTAGGAAAAATATCATCCACACGATTCTGAAGACCGCAAGAGGTGACAAGTGTGAGAATTACCGCCCAGTGATCTTAATAGCTCATGCAGCCAAGCTGAATAGTCAGAAGAATGGAAAAGAAAATTGAAGCTGTGTTTCATGACGATCAGTTTGGATTTAGGAAAGGTAAAGGCGCCAGAGAGGCAGTTCTAACGTTGTGGTTCATAATGGAAGCAAGACTAAAAATCAAGTCGTTTTAGTAAGACGACAGTCGAGATAACAATAACATTTATTATGACCGGTTTCGGCTTATATACCACAATCGTACACTGCACGATCGTACACTGTACGATGGTGGTATCACGTGAAAAACGAAGGAGCTGCCAGCACCAGCCTCAGGGGCTCAAAAATCTGAGGATGGTTCTAACATAAGCCGAAACCGGTCGTAATAAACAAATGTTATAGCGTTCTCGACTGTTGTTTTAACTAACTTATAGCGCTAGATGGCTGCGCTCCACGGACAGTGCTGTCTAAATTTATGAAAAATCAAGACATGTTCATAAGATTTATCGACCTGTAAAAAGTGCTCGACGATGTTAAATGGTGCAAGACGTTCTAAATTCTGAAGAACACATGCTTAAGCTACAGAGAGTGAAGGGTAGTAGACAACATGCACAAGAGCCAAGAGGGAATAATGAGAGTGGAAGACCAAGAACGAACTGCTCGGATCAAAAAGGGTGTAAGATAGGAATGTAATCTTTTGGCCTTACTTTTCAATCTGTACATCGAAGAACCAATGATCGAAATAAAGGAAAGGTTCCAGAATGGAATTAAAGTTCAAGGTGAAAGGATAGCAATGATAATATTCGATGATCACGTTCCTATCCTCAGTGAAAGTGAAGAAGAATTAAAAGATCTACTGAACAGAATGAACAGTCTAATCAGTACAGAATGTGGACTCAGAGTAAATCGAAGAAAGACGAAAGTTATGAGAAGCAGCAGAAATGAGAACAGCGAGAAACTTAAAATCAAGATCGATGGTCACAAAGCAGATGAAGTTAATGAATTCTGTCACCAAGGCAACAAAATAACCCTTGAAGGACGGAGAAAGGAGGACATCAAAAGCAGACTAGCTGTTGTGGGTTGGCAGGAGAGCCAACACCAGTTTATTAGAGGATGCCGAAAGGCACGCGTTTTAGCTCACGCAGGCTGGCGTGAGTTCTGGAACAGGTCAAGGAAATTAGACTTTAGAAAAAACGGACGCAGCTGGTGGAATACTTAACTTTAATCCATAAATGGTGAACGTCGCTCTTGACTGTACATTATTTACAATATCAATAGTAACTGAACATGGCGCCTTGCTAGGTCGTAGCAAATGACGTAGCTGAAGGCTATGCTAACTATCGTCTCGGCAAATGAGAACGTATTTTGTCAGTGAACCACCGCTAGCAAAGTCGGTTGTAGAACTGGGGCGAGTGCTAGGAAGTCTCTCTAGATCTGCCGTGTGGCGGCGCTCGGTCTGCAATCACTGATAGTGGCGACACGCGGGTCCGACGTATACTAACGGACCGCGGCCGATTTAAAGGCTACCACCTAGCAAGTGTGGTGTCTGGCGGTGACACCACACTAGCAATTGCAAAAAGTGCATTCATGACCAAGAGAAGTGTACTAGTATCAAACGTAGACCTTATTTTGAGGAAGAAATCTGAGAATGTACGTTTGAAGCACAGGATTGTATGGTAGTGAAACATGCACTGTGGAAAAATCGGAGCAGAAGAGAATCGAAGCATTTGACACTTGGTTCTACAGACGATTGTTAAAAATTAGGTGGACTGCTAAGGTAAGGAAAGGGGAGGTTCTGCGCAGAATCTGAGACGAAAGGGATATCAGAAAAACACTGACAAGAAGAAGGGAAATGGTGATAGGAAATCTGTTGAGACATCAGGAAATAACTTCCATGGTAATGGAGGGAGCTGTAGAGGGTAAATACTGTGGAGGGAGTCAGAGATTGGAATGCATCCAGCAAATAATTGAGAATGTAGGTTGCAAACGTTACTCTGAAAAAAAAAAAGAGTAGTTCATTGTGTCTCTGTGGCGCCAAGTGCTGCTCACATTGCTGGCGCAGATGCAGTATGGTGCAGCACGACGCGCCAGAACCATACGACGAACACGATGGTCTTCCCTGTCAGTTACGTCACATGGTTGTCTTGGGTCCAGTGTTCTTTCGACCGTACATTCTCGTTACCATCGTTGCTTTTTCCTACCAAGTATTTCGGCAGTATCGCAGAAGGAATATCCAGGTTCTTGTAGCCCGATTACAAGACCTCGTCCAGACTCAGTGAGGTCTTGACAATGGCGTCTTTGGAACCTTAAAGCCGTTTCTGACAAACATTATCTCATCACATCTTATCTCAAAGGTAACTGATGCTCACTACCGTTACGGCATGTATTTAAAGGGAACTTGACTTGTATCGACATAGTGGGGCTACTAGCACCACTCTTTCGTGCCTGGCGCGAAATTTGAGAGGACATCACCTTTAAGATGTAGAAACATGCCTGTCAACTTTTGGTGATGTCGCACAACTCCTTCTTGGTACTTCGATCTTTTCCGTCCGTGTAGTTGTAGATCGAGACTGACTAATTGTGACTCATCAATCCTGTAGTCAATATGCTTTTACGTATAGAAAGTGCACGGCTTACCATTCTCTAGATTGTGGGATAGTGGCCGCACTCTACGCCAGGTTGCTATTTCGTGAAGATCTAACTGGATATTACAGCAGTTTTTGACCCATACTATTTTCTCATAGATAACTGCTTCTCCAGCGAAACATTTGTGACAGCAAGTATAATAATACCGTTAAGACATGGACGGAAACCTGGAAGAACAACAGTACTATTACAATCCAGTGGTGCAGTATATTGCTCAAGTGTGTGGGATCCGAATAAAAGAAGGCTAACAGGAGATGCTGAACGCGTAGAACGAAGGGAGCACTAATCTCACGAGTTTGTTTCGCCTGTGGGAGAGCGTCAAGAAGCTGCGCAAAGAACTAAATAGCCAAACGCTTGAAGTTAGACGTGAGCTACCTCAAGAAGGCCTACTTAGTAAGTTTCAAGAACCAGCTTTAAGTAACGAATCTAGGGATATACTACAACCTCTTGCGGATCGTGTGTTTGAGGAGTCATTCTTCCCGCGCTGTATATGTGAATGGAAAGAGAAAAAGCTCCAGTAACTCGTACAATGGAAAGTACTCTCTGCCACGCACTTCACAGTGATTTGCAAAGTAGTGATGTAGATGTAGTGTGTTAGCCCACAGTACATGTTGCAGCTATGAATTCGTCTGAGTGCGTTTGCGTTTCCTCTGGTAAATGAAATCTTGTTGTACACCTGAGCTGCACTCAAAGCCAGTTCGAGAACGTTTCTCCACATAGGTGACGTATCATTTGGAGCCCCTACTTGTTCCCCCCCCCCCCCAACCCCTCCAGTCAACCCCTCCTCCCTCGTTTTCCACCGTCCACAATCACATGTGTCAGTTCTAGGCACTAACTGTGACATGCAGTGTAGACAAATTGTGGTCTTGGGCGCCCCTGTCACAATGGCGGCCCATGAAGTTGCTACTAATTCTGATACATTCTGTGTGGAAACCTTATATCTGTGCCGTCACTGGCAGCCCCTGTCAGATTGGCGCCCCAAGCAGTAGCTTGTGTCGCTTGTGCCTTTTATTTCCTGGTCTATTTTATTCTTTTCACTGAGTAGTGCCCCACAGTATTTGAAGTCTTGTAATCTTTCAAAGATTTTACCACTTACATCTAAAGGTGTGCCATCAGTCACTGCTCACTGTCAGGCGTTTGGTCTTATCCACGTTCATCTTCAAGCCTATAGTCACTCCCTCTACTCTTGCTATTTGAATAAGATCTGGCTCATTCTATGCTGTTAAAACTATCATCCGCATAGACCAGAGTGTTGATGCTTCTACCCAGCTGTACTCCTATCTCTAGGCTTGATACATTTCTCGGTGTTCTTTCCACAACCAAATTGAACAGAAGGAAGCAGAGAGAGTCTCATTGTCGCACTCTAGTCCTCATTTTGTACTTCTCTGAGATCTTTCCATTCCCCTTTCACCATGCATGTTGTCCCTTGTACACATGCTCGTGTTAGTTCTACTAGTTTTCTGGAAACCTGCGCCTGTTCCAGTTCTTGACATACGGTTTGCCTGTTAAACTACCATACGCTTTTTGGAGTCCACAAAAAAGACAGTGAACATCTCTGCAAAATTACCAGCTCTTTAGTAGCATTTGCCTTATCTTATGTAGTTGGTCTACGGTTGATTTTCTCTTTATAAGCCCTGCTTGTTGGAATTCAAGCACCTCCTCGACGTTTGGTGTTAGCCACTTCAGCAACAACACGACTCAGATCTTTTAACTTGTCCATAGTAAGGTAGTTCCTCTACAGTTACTGCATCTCATTGGGTCTCCTTTCTTTAGTATTCTGCAGACACAGGCTGATTTCATTCTGCCTTTCTCTTCTCCAAATTAAGCAGATTATGTGGTACACTCTCTCTCTTGTGGGATATCTCTTCCCTCTTTCAGCTTCTCTGCAGTATGCCATCTATCCATGATGCCTTTCCCCTCTTCAGCATTTTAATGGCTCCTCCTACCTATTCCATGCTCGGCAGTTGATTCTCCTCTATTGATATTGTTATTCTATCTTGTCTGTACATTTTTTTTTCTTCTTCTCCTTCTTCTTCTTCCTCTGATGCTGCTGTCGAACCGCTGTTGATGGTGTCGTCCACATCCAGGATTCAGTATGAAATAGCCATGGAAACGACCCCAGAAAGTTGAAGGCTAATGCTAGAATATCTCAGAACGATCGCAGACTGAAGTGTAGCCCTTGGAATCTAAGATCACTCTACACACCTGGAGCTATGAAGATGCTGGATGAAGAACTGAGTAGGTACGGGCTAGAGATAGAGGCACTGCAAGAGATGAGATGACCTGGAGCAGGATGCTAAAGGTAAGTTCTACAGCTAGTTCTGTATCAGAAATAGACAAGGTAAAGGTCAACCGGCGTTTGTTCTTCAGTAGCCAACAGAATAAGAGGAAATGTCATGGACTTCAAGGCTGTCAGTGAAAGAATATACCGGATAAGAATGAGAGGAAAGTTTTACAACCTAACAATGCTCTCATATCATGCACCTACAGAAGATAAAAGACGATAATGGAAAAGACAGTTTCTACGGAGCCCTACAATAAGTGTACAAAGATGCACCATCGTACGATGTGAATGTGTTCTTCGTTCATGCCAATGGAAAAGTAGGAAAAGAGGCCTCTCTGAGACCCTACACTGGCCCCCATACTCTACACGATTCCTCCAACAACAACGGAATGAGACCAACCAATCTGACAACTTCAGAAAACATTAGGTTTATGAGCATTTACTTTCCTCGCAAAAAGATTTATAAGATAATCCGGAAATCACGCGACCAAAACACTCGGAACCAAATAGATCGCACGTGAATGGGTGCTACACACAGAAGTATTACTGAGAATATAAAATCTCAAAGAGGCGCAGAAATAGGATCAGCCTACTATTTTGTGCTGACAACTATTAGTGAAAGGACAGAATGCAGAACTGCAGCAGGAGAGATGAGACTGCAGAATAATCCCCGATCTACTGAAAGAAGTCGACGTTAAAGACCGATGTGCACAAATAGGATGAGACAACTATTTTGTGCTGACAACTATTAGTGAAAGGATAAAATGCAGAAACTGCAGAAGAAGAGATGCAGAAAGAGAGCAACATTAAAGACACACATGCAACTGAAATTCGAAACAGGTTTGCTGCCTTGGAAGAAGAGCAAGATGATGTAGGCAAGTAATGGACCAAGCTCGAGATTTATGTTATATACATGTAAATGATATCTTACTCTAGGCATTCAGAATGAAGAGAAATATCATGTGCAGCAATTGAAGCCTCTAAAAGTAGTGTCTTGGGATCAAAAAGGGCTTGGAAACGTTTTTAGTAGTTGTTAAGTGTCTACAGAGCATCAACAGGGCTGCTACACAGTCGTTTGAATAAAATGCTGACCAATCATATCCAAACGATCGTGGACTGACGACATGTGAGGGGCTCGTGTAAACCCATGGTACTCGTTATTTTTAGAGGAAGGCTTAAAACTGACTAGCCGTATGTGATTAGGCATTGTGCTGTTGAAATACGATATGTGGGATAGCTTGAAGCAGAGTTAGCACCTCAGAATCTGATATTTTCATTATGTTGTTGGCGCTGTACAGACTGCGCTTAATTTGTAACAGCAGAGATAGCAGGTTTTATGGAACAGTGCTTCAAACCATCACATTTGGTGTTAGTCCGTTACACCACTCACAACTGCAGGCTGCCAAGCTACGGTCATCACGGTAGAGCCTAATACGCGTGTCTCTGTCACCTGACTGTTTGAAGCGGAAATCGTCCTGTAATACTACACTTTAGCTCTTTGAACTTACGACACAACGTACATCTTTCGATTGCCAGCTGAGCTCATTGCTGTTTATGGTCAATGGAAGCCGACTCAGCACCGTATTAGCTAACAAGCAGAACCCCAGCGGATAGTGATCAGTAGTCGACGCAAACAGGTTCTAAACCAGAATGAGATTTTCACTCTGCAGCGGAGTGTGCGCTGATATGAAACTTCCTGGCAGATTAAAACTGTGTGCCCGACCGAGACTCGAACTCGGGACCTTTGCCTTTCGCGGGCAAGTGCTCTACCAACTGAGCTACCGAAGCACGACTCACGCCCGGTACTCACAGCTTTACTTCTGCCAGTACCTCGTCTCCTACCTTCCAAACTTTACAGAAGCTCTCCTGCGAAACTTCCAGAACTAGCACTCCTGAAAGAAAGGATATTGCGGAGACATGGCTTAGCCACAGCCTGGGGGATGTTTCCAGAATGAGATTTTCACTCTGCAGCTAGTTCTGCAAGTTTCGCAGGAGAGCTTCTGTAAAGTTTGGAAGGTAGGAGACGAGGTACTGGCAGAAGTAAAGCTGTGAGTACCAGGCGTGAGTCGTGCTTCGGTAGCTCAGTTGGTAAAGCACTTGCCCGCGAAAGGAAAAGGTCCCGAGTTCGAGTCTCGGTCGGGCACACAGTTTTAATCTGCCAGGAAGTTTCATATCAGCGCACACTCCGCTGCAGAGTGAAAATCTCATTCTGGAAACATCCCCCAGGATGTGGCTAAGCCATGTCTCCGCAATATCCTTTCTTTCAGGAGTGCTAGTTCTGCAAGTTTCGCAGGAGAGCTTCTGTAAAGTTTGGAAGGTAGGAGACGAGGTACTGGCAGAAGCAAAGCTGTGAGTACCGGGCGTGAGTCGTGCTTCGGTAGCTCAGTTGGTAGAGCACTTGCCCGCGAAAGGCAAAGGTCCCGAGTTCGAGTCTCGGTCGGGCACACAGTTTTAATCTGCCAGGAAGTTTCATATCAGCGCACACTCCGCTGCGGAGTGAAAATCTCATTCTGGAAACATCCCCCAGGCTGTGGCTAAGCCATGTCTCCGCAATATCCTTTCTTTCAGGAGTGCTAGTTCTGCAAGTTTCGCAGGAGAGCTTCTGTAAAGTTCGGAAGGTAGGAGACGAGGTACTGGCAGAAGTAAAGCTGTGAGTACCAGACGTGAGTCGTGCTTCGGTAGCTCAGTTGGTAGAGCACTTGCCCGCGAAAGGCAAAGGTCCCGAGTTCGAGTCACGGTCGGGCACACAGTTTTAATCTGCCAGGAAGTTTCATATCAGCGCACACTCCGCTGCAGAGTGAAAATCTCATTCTGGAAACATCCCCCAGGCTGTGGCTAAGCCATGTCTCCGCAATATCCTTTCTTTCAGGAGTGCTAGTTCTGCAAGTTTCGCAGGAGAGCTTCTGTAAAGTTTGGAAGGTAGGAGACGAGGTACTGGCAGAAGTAAAGCTGTGAGTACCGGGCGTGAGTCGTGCTTCGGTAGCTCAGTTGGTAGAGCACTTGCCCGCGAAAGGCAAAGGTCCCGAGTTCGAGTCTCAGTCGGGCACACAGTTTTAATCTGCCAGGAAGTTTCAGGTTCTAAACCGTTACAATACTGTATGACGAGCCAACACTGTAGACGAATCTTACGTTTCGATACAAAAACCCAGACAATGTGGATGACATCTGGTATTGTGGCCATGCTGACTGCATCTTTTTCGTTACACAGATATTTCCTAATTTACGTTCAAATTATTCAGTATGGCGCTTTTGTAGTACAAATTTAGATTTCTGATTGTCTGCTGTCTTGTTATCAGCTGTGACCCATAATTACTTTACGTAAAGGGAACTGGAGAGTAATGAGAGTTACTGAACAAAACGGACCAGTACAGTCAAGTAAAATACGACAAATCTGTGTTCTTAATTGGCAAATGCCACTTCAAAAGGGCCGTTACATAATACTAATTTATCATTTTTTGTGGTACTAAACCGCTTTGAATTCTCTTTGATTTTATTAAATACAAACTACTCGTATTTTACTTGAAATTTACAGTCTGCCTAAATAAGACAATGGCGAAACAACATGGATAAAACGGGGTAAATAGTACTGAAATAGCGCCGAATCTCTTTAAAATGACCACTAGGTTTCTCTGTCACTGTCGATGACAGGTAAAATGATTAATGTATGACCGACTGTTAGTAACTGTTGGCAAAATAATTCAATTCCAGACTGATGTTTTCGTTGAATGTATGATTCTGTATGCCGCTAATCTCAGTCGTGCTTTTGTCTAGACAGATGTTGTTAGACACGCACGTGCATACATTCACAGTCACCTGAGAAAAGATACAAATATGGAGTCGCAATGACATAAATGTGTATAAGCACTTGGATAGACAAACTGTTTCTCTGGGTTCTACTGATCCATTGCGTAGCACTATATTTAGCACGCCTTTAATTTAACTAAGAAACGAAAGTGTCTTACGAATGTCATTCCATATGTCGTGGCAACTGTGGCATCGCTGCACTCGCAGTAAATACATTAGAAAGCCCGCGACAAACTGTACCGGAATCAACCTACAGATTGCTACTGCATGCGAAGATATCTCGGTGCCAGTGCCTGAGTATGAGCTTGGCTGTGCTACAAGATGGATGTAAGTAGAGTGGAACAGTTAGCATACGTGAAAATTGCCTTGCTCGCTGGCAGAGGTGCCACTCAGTGTCATGCGGAACGACTAGCAACTGTGGATGACGACGAAAACTTCCAGCACTGCTTCATAATGCAGTGATGCTGTATGGTAATGCTAAAGCCCACGCAGAAGATGTCATCAAGAATTGTGTACAGCGCTGGTCTGGAATTTCCTCCCCCACCCACCCTACTCATCAGATCCCAATACACGTGACTCCGACTTCACTCCACAACTGAAGAAACCATTGTGTGGAAGGCGCTCTGCAAACAGGGCGGATATTCTCATGCCATTTCGGCGACTGGTGGTTCACATTGGCTGCAATGCTACTGATATTCAGCGCCTTCCCCGTCGATGGCAACGCTGTGTAAACCGCTGGGAGACAATGAAGGACAGTGGCTGATTTTGATTCACTTTAGTTATCTTTGCACTCATGTACAATATGTTTACACTGAGTTCCAGTGCGTATGTTTCATTTTACCCTTTGCTGCGATCTCCTGTACGGGAACCCTACTACCTGCTGGCTTTCATTTACACACTACCTCATCGGGTGAACGCGCATCGTAGAATTACTATGTTGCCGCATTGTCGTAAGATATACCTTGGTTGCCATGACATATGGAATGACCCTCGTATAAACATTTACTGAGCAACCTAGACTTCATATGAATATTAGGTCTGTAACAGTCACTGAGTATCAAAATACTGGTACTCCTGCCCGTAGTTGCGTATATATCACTCAAACTCTGTTTTCGTTAAATATGTATGTTCGGACTTGATTGTCTGCTTGATAGTTCGGCAACAGCAATTAACTTCAAGAGAATTTATGTAGTACATTTAAGCTTCTCCATATTATTCTTCAGGGTAACTACTTTTTAATCTTCACTCTCCGCTTTCGTGAAACTTTAGTTAACGTTTGCGTGGAAAGTCTTTCTTGATATAAAAGTTTACAGGGATGTAGAAACAATGTTTGGCACCGGAAATATTTCTTCTTGCTTATTATTCCTTATAATTTCTCCTCCTGTGAATCATCTTCTTGATTCAACATCGTATATGTTCTTGAAAATTTATTGCCTTACTTAAAACAGTCTGATATAGCAATTTCCTGGCGCTTCTTCATTCCGTTCGTCGCTGTACGTTCAGCTGTATTCTCTGCCTCGATATTATGTTTCTCATCTCCCATTAAAACCTTCTCACTTTCACTACAGCTAAAACTGCCTTCTTTTCCTCCAAATTACCACTCATTTCATACCATAAACGACACATTCTCAGACGTCCGTCGGTATACTACTGAGTCCTAGCATGATGTGGAGGGACATTGGTGTGGTGCTGGAGTTATTTCCACTTTTTTGTATATTAATTACTGAAAAACAAGACAGCACCCTCCATCTTGTCTTTCTCCCGAAATTCCAAAGATCTGCTGTGTGACGACTCCAGTAAATCTTAGCCGCAGCAGAGGCATCCCGGGTGAGCCAAGGAAACATAGCAGTGTTTCATCTCTGATACATAACGTTGTTCTACACCTATATAGTCATGTCACCGGTGTCAAAAGGCAGAATGAAAAGTGCCACAGGAACATTAAGTAAACCGATTACCAACCAAATCTACGTAACTACCAATCTGGGAAGTTTGTAAGTGGAGAAAGGTTCTTTTGTTGTGCATAAGCTCAGTGGAGATGTTTTTCTAGGAATGGAGATTCTAAGCACTGTGAAGCTAGAATAGACTGTGAACAGAGATATATTGAGCTCACAAATGTGGCAAGAGAGAAAGGATATCCCTCAAAGAGGTGATCTTGGAGGAGGAGGCACCAATATTTTGATTAAAACGCAGAATGAGTAAACAGAATGATTGTTCAGTGTAGAGAGTACATCGCAACAATGAGACAGCAACAGGCAACTAGGTGATAGAGAAGCAACTGACAGAAAAAATGCGCAGCATTAAAAACATTACCGCGAAGTAAAGGAAGTCACTGATGGAATTACTAATGAAATATAAACGAGTCTTTCTGATGAGCCGAGAATCATAAACAAGTCATTTCTTACGAACCAAGAATCATACATAATTATGAATGTAAGATTGAAATAAAGCTTCATGAGCAGTTTGTTGTTAATCAATGT
The DNA here is from genome assembly GCF_023864345.2 of Schistocerca serialis cubense. NCBI lineage: Eukaryota > Metazoa > Arthropoda > Insecta > Orthoptera > Acrididae > Schistocerca > Schistocerca serialis. Next base: position 260,606,612 of record NC_064639.1, on the reverse strand, counting down.
CCTATACCTTTAGCCAAAAGGACTGCTATAGAAACAGAACTTGGAAGCGTTGAGCAAAGGGACACGATCAAGGGAGCTAATTCAGCTTATACAGCCCACTGCTTGTTATAAATAAAACAAAGTGAGCAAGTACAACTAGATTTGGATGACAGCCACCTCAGTAAAATTACAGAGACAAAAACTGATAAGTCAGAGAATATGTCAGAAATCATGCAGAAATTTAAAGGAGTACGTTACATGATCAGTTGCTGTTTAAGGGGCAGGTACTGACAGACGTCAATAGTGAAAGAAAGCTGAAAGTGTATGGCATTCCTCTTAATTGTAAAATGTTATCAATCTAAGATTGTACCCTTCGGTAGTAGTGTACGTCTGTCTGCATTTATAAAACACTAGATAAAGTTTTGGGAACTGAACTAAATTCGAAACTAATTGTTTATGTAGGTATCCTGTGGATACCTATTGGGCAATGTGAAGAACACTGCCATATTCTACACATAAGAGCTGAAATGCCTTTGAAAATTACAAAATAGGAATTTGTAAAAGAAAATATCAAATTCTGGGGACACAACATATGACAGAAAGCAATGGAGTTGGACCTAAAGAACATAAGAGCCATTAAGTAAACGCCACCTCTAAAAGATAAGAAGCAGTTGATATCACTGTTTGGAATGTGGGAATTCTATTGAAAATATATTCCTAATCAAGTGCTGAATGGTTCAAAGTTAGCGAAACTATGTAAAAAGGACAGCATCTGCATATGGACAACTGAACGTCAGTGAGTATTTGAACTAATGAAAGAAACGTTAGCTAGTGCTGAAATATTTCACTATCCTGATCTAAATGTTTTCTTTTCGCTGGCTTCAGATGCTAGTGACTACACGATGGGATGCCATCTGAAGCAAGAAACAGAAAAGTTTGGAGAAAAACAACAAAGAACAACAGCCTTTGCCAGTCATGGACTGACGAACTACAGAAAGAACTACAGCGTCAGGAAGAAAGGAGCTCTAATTATTTCTGGAATGTGTTTAAGGACATCGGACAGTAAACAATATTGATCATAAAGCCTTAATATATCTGAAGGAGTGTGAAATGCTACACGGTAGGTCAACAAAAATTTAGCGTGGATATAATTTTTCTTGTTGGACAAGATACTTTCTTTGCATATGAATGGTATACAATTAAGGCTACATAAAAGATTGCAATATATAAGTAGCATACACTAAGTTTCATTTTCACTTGAACACAAAATAGTGAAAAAGGAAGAAGGATGTACAAAATATTTACAATTATTCAAAAAATGGTTCAAATGGCTCTGAGCACTATGGGACTCAACATCTTAGGTCATAAGTCCCCTAGAACTTAGAACTACTTAAACCTAACTAACCTAAGGACATCACACACACCCATGCCCGAGGCAGGATTCGAACCTGCGTCCGTAGCAGTCCCGCGGTTCCGGACTGCAGCGCCAGAACCGCTAGACCACCGCGGCCGGCTACAATTATTAATTCATATGTCGTTTAACATTGAAAATGCATTATGTTACCTAGTAACAGAAAAAATATCCATTATGTAGCACCATCACCAACATCATATACATTAATACACATAGGAACAAATTCGTTGGCTTCTGTAGAGAACTCAGACACCTCTCAACATGCAGGCCAGTATCGAACAGCCCTGCAGCACAGTTGCTCATAAGTACTGTGGCAGCGTTAATGCGATATTCGTCAGCACACATAGAAATCTGACAAAAATATAGGAACATTTTTTTGAAGATTCTATGTCTGTATTATCCAGTTATTGTATTTATATCACAAATTCCTTAAATAGACATTTTCAAAGCATTCCCTGTTACAAATTTTATTCCTGGTATGTGCTCTCATTTCAAAATTAAAATTTTTACGGTGTCCTCTATTGGTTTTGTTAAGTAAAAGTGAAGTTTTCTAGACCAAACAAACAGACTTACGGCTCACAAAATAACTTGGCCCGTATCTGTCCAGACAGAGTGTTAGGGGAGGGGCCTCAGTACGGTGTGGGCTCCATTGCGGGCAGCCGCACCGAACTGGGGAAAGTTCGACAGCCGAAGCCTACGCACAAACGGATACCTCACATAACTTTTAAGCTACAGCTAATGAAAGTCTGTACGACCAATAAATCGACAAATATAGACGTAGAAAGACTAAAGTTTTTCACTAAAGCAACGAAAGGTAAATGCATGAACAGAAGTTCAACCAAAGCAAAACAAATATGACCGCACGATGCAAGAAGGAAATCTCATAAAACAAGGAAGTAGTAAAAATGTAGTGTAGCGGACAATATCGTTTACTACAATACTGTCGCTTTAAATTAGGAGCGTGAGTCATGCCCCCTGACAACCTGTTCACCAATACTACTTTAACATAAAATTTTCTTCTTCTTCTTCACCATCTTTCGTGAAGTAGCGAATCCTTTAGAAGTACTTGTAGCTTCGTTCTCCCCCTCCTTTGTTCTTTTTGTTCTCCGACTGGAATAGTTATAGTTTCCTGCTAATCTCTCAAGCACGCTTCTGAATGAGAAGTTTCGCTGCACCTATGATGTATGAGGACTGCACTGCCATGCGACATAGTAAGGATATAGCAATGAAAACTCTCGAACTGCTCAGGTCAGCAGACGACAATCAACTGCTCCTTCTACGCAACGTGATAGAATCACCCAGCGCTCTGGAGGGCAACGAGTTTCTGTGCATGACAGAAGTTACTCTGCCCAAACCGAGCGAGAAGGCGCAATGGTTAGCACACTGGACTCGTATTCGGGATGACGATGGTTCAGTCCCACGTCCGGCCATCCTAATTTGGGTTTCCCGGGATTTCCCTAAATCGCTTTAGGCAAATGCCGGGATGGTTTCTTCGAAAGGGCACTGCCGACTTTCTTCCCAATCCTTCCCTAATCCGATGGGACCGATGACCTCGCTGTTTGGTCCCTTCCCCAAAATCAACCAACCAACCAACTCAGCGTAAGATGGTTCAGATGGCTCTGAGCACTATGGAACTTCTAAGGTCATCAGTCCCCTAGAACGTAGAACTACTTAAACCTAACTAACCTAAGGACATCACACACATCCATGCCCGAGGCAGGAATTGAACCTGCGACCGCAGTGGTCGTGCGGTTCCAGACTGTAGCGCCTAGAACCGCTCGGCCACCCCGGCCGGCTCAGCGCAAGAGCTACGCTTCATAAATATTCGTACCAACAGGGCAGAAAGGTAGTAAAAGGTGACGTATCAATTAATTTACTCGAAGAGTAGACAGTTATAAGAACGAAGGGTTTAACTTGCTATTGACGACGCTAGAGATATAACACAAACTCGGATTGACGAAAGATATCCGTAGTGTCGTTTTCAGTGGCACAGCACCAGCATTCACCGTAACATTTTTGGGAAATTACGGAAAAATTTCGGATTCTACATGGCCGGACAGGGATCTGTACACCACTCTTCTACTTCGTTATCCACTGCGCCACCTAAATTTCATATGAATAAGTACATATCAAACTTACACTGTTAAATTCCTTCTAAAATGTTTTTACGGCCAAACTAAGATATTTAATTACCGCTACAACTGCAAGATGTTTCTCAGCTTTTTTTTAGTCAGGCTAAAGTATTGTTTGAGGCAGTACTTTTGTATACCAGTGCAACGTAACCTTCCAGTACTGGTGGTGGTATAAGTCCACCTAAGTAGGTGGATTACCGTCGCTTTGACATGTCCTACCGCTCGTGCAAGCTACCGTCTGTAGTAAATGGTTTCTTAAACTCGTGTGGTCCACGAAATTACTGGCCCCTGCGAGTTATTGCTGGGTATTAATAATTTCTAGCGGAAGGTTTTAACAAACCGGTAGAAATTTGAACGCAACGGATAACGCATTTTTTTGAAACACTACAGAAGGCACCTACACAGGGCTTAATAGGCATTATATAGCTTTTATTTGCTTTCATGACACAGAATTCGACTGTGGTACTGACTGCCACCTAGTCTTTATGATGGAAGGAGTAAATAATCAGTCGAGGGTAAAGATTAATTGATATTTATTCAGTACCGATGGTATTTCGACAACTAGTCGTGTTTCTCTTGCAATGTACTTCATCAAAACAGGTCTCTAGTTAACATGGTTCAGTTTCGCCACGTAATTATGGATTGGGACAGAGGAGCGCAGACCTGGCTTCAATGTAATTCTATGCAACCACACAATTATACCCAAACCCTCGGTTATTACATTCAGTTAATATAGGTTACTTAGAACAAGTTCCGCAAAGACAATACAAGCAAAACTAGGTCAGGGTGGATGAGGATTTCGCAAATCTTAATCAAATCAGTGGGCATTAATATCCGATACTTTTCCTAGTGGCACGAGTATTTTACTTAACGCACAACATCGCTATGGGAGTGCACAAGAAACATCACTTCAATGCTGTTCAACCCACATGGCCAAGTTTCAGTAGCCAACAGAAACCAAGAAAAATATGGACACACACGATTATTCCTTCCCTATTTTACACTCGCTCACTATCGTATGATTATTCATGGTGTACAATATATTTTCAGACCGAAACTACAATTTATCAATGCCGCGGTTGCTCCAACCGATCACGTGGCGCGAAAGCAGGTTCACAAAGAAAACACATGGAAAATAAATAAAAACCCCCAAAATATTACTGTAAATGGAAGAGCAGATTAAAATACATTGAATGAGTGAATTTCCGTTAAGCACAGAGCAATAACGTGACCGTGAGCTTAAGGCACATGAAACTGCACTTTATCAGTGCGACGGTTGCTCCAACCGACCACATGGCGCGAAAGCAAGTTCACTAAGAAAACATATGGAAAATAAATAAAAATCCCCAAAATATTACTGTAAATGGAAGAGCAGATTAAAATACATTGAATGAGTGAATTTCCGTTAAGCTCTGAGCAATAACGTGACCTTGAGCTTAAGGTACATGTTGCGTTGCCTGAACAAGGCACTAACGCAAGGTCTACTGAAATTCGAGTAAATTAAGAACATCAATTTCCTTATGGGGTTCAGTGGTAATTTCGCTCCTGATTTCAACATCTGGACTTCATTACAGAGCAGATTTCAGACAATCTAATACCTATGTTAACATTACCAAAACGAGAGCTGCGTCTCCATGTCTGTCCAGCACAACGACCCAGGAACAAGTGCCCTTCCAACCGAATTCGCCTAACCGTTCCGCTTACATACGTGGTGGGGGTGGGGCGCCAACCTGATAAAGCCATTACGCGCGCCTACGTGTCATCTTTGCCCTGACCTGCAAACTTGGTCTCTGCTAAACTGGTTCACGCTTGGGGAGTTGGCACTACCCAACCCCAGAACGACCATTCATGCAGTGTTACAATCTGTGCCTAAAGCTTTCTGCTAGTTCACACACTCACTCATTTATACTGTCCAGGCCGCACAAAGGAAAGGAAAATGGGAAAAGTGGTATACAACAGAAAAAAAATTCAATAAATAACCCTGTTTAGTCCATTCTCTTCTTTTGGACACCAGCTGAGGTATTACCTGCAAGAGAAGAAACTCTTGCTAATAATATCTGCGTGCTAGCAATTTATTAAAACATTGGAATGGTACAACAAGTTCCGTTTCACCACAGTCATAGAGCTCTGCTGGCATCGACATAATACTTGACTAGAAGTCGCCTTGAAGCTGCTCGTTTGCGAAATGTTGTAAAGGTAGTCGCTTTTACAAGGTGAAGAAGAGGGATTATTAGTATTCGGACAAGGGTGATTTGGGACAAAGTACCGCTGTCCAAGATGGCGGCGATGACGTCATACAATATGGTGGCGATGGCGTCATCCAAGATGGCGGATTTTGGCGAGAAGTTTGAATTTTGGCGGGAAATTGCCACGCCCCGCTCCCCAAGAAAAATGGCGGGAAGTTCAAATTCCAAAATGATAATGCGTCACACCTAGGAAAATGCGTGAAAAATGGACTTATCTTTATAATGTAACCAATTTCAAGCATGTGTGCTCGCCACCAGGTCTGGACTCCAATTGACTTAGTTCATATCCTCGATACCAGAGAGCGCCACCGTGACATCAGATCATGACGCAAGTACCGGTATTCAAGATGACGGCACCCACGTCATATGGGTAAGAAAGGGTGTCCATATAGGCAAGGAAAGGGGTTCTATACGTTTTCAACTACCTAGTTTCAACCACTTTTCATGTAGATAAGAAAAGGGGTTCAATATACTTTCAACTACCTAGTTTCAACTACTTTTCAACGACCAGACCGCCATCTCTTCCTAGGAACCGCCGCCGAGTCTGAATTCTGGCAGTAAAGAAAGGTCACTTGGGCTTTTACTATCAGTTGTTGCAAACGAAGCTCATCACCACTAACCTAAGCCTCCAGGGCACAACCTCTTCGCAGGGGTTGCTGGTAAAAAGACTCAGCCCGCACTAAGCTGACGGAGAGAGGAAGGAATGTACTTTATTTATTTGGGGCAATATATTTCGGGATGGTGTATATGTATCACAGAACACACGCTCTGACATGCTCCACAGCATACAGACATGCAAACTACTCCTACATAACTCACGTATAAGGCTCTACACACACTCTTGCTAATTGTAAACCGTAAAAAATAACGCATTGCACTGCCTACAGACATGCGAACCACTAGTAAATAATCCAATACACTTATGTCCAGATAGCCAAACAACTCCTAAACTGTCAAAATAATAATCCATCTAAAACACTCTCCTTCCTAATCGTCAACTTTCTAAATCATACATCACTCTTTATTGAAACAATTAGAGATAGCACCACCACCAAGTGTATTCGCCACTGAGTCCATAGCCCAACTGACTTAGTTCATATCGATGCCACTAGAGGACGCTGTAGTGGCGTCAGGTGATGACGCAATTTGCATAATCTAAGATGGTGCCACCCAGTGGCATCACCACGAGCTCCAGACCCCAACTGTCTTGGTACATTTCGTTGCTGCCAGAGGACACGTCCGTGACACCAGCTGATGACGCAAGTACAGTTATCCATGATGGCGGCAAACAGTGTGTTCTCCACGAGGTCTAGTACTCAGTACCACCAGCAGAGGATGCTATCCTCCATTTCGTGACGTAAACCAAGATGGTGAGGGAAAATGGTGGGAAAACGACTCAGCCCGCTCTGGGCTGCTGAGGTGAGAAAGGATGGAGTACACTCTATTTATTTGCAAACAAATGATTTGCGGATAGAGTATATCTATCACACTTACACAAAACATCCACCGTGATGTGCCTGGAGTCATGTTGCACAGCCCACAGACACGCGACCAACTCGTAATTTCAGTACACAATAGAAAACTGCTCTTACATATTTCTTCACACTGGTGTGTAGACACGCTCAGTACTCGTAAACTGTCCAAATAGCACATAGCAGGGCCTACAGAGGCGCTCGCGAAATAGTGCAATCAACGCACGCAAGCACAGTCCACTGCCCCCTGTCCTGTAGAGTACACAGGAGGTAGCAGTAAGTGACGCATCAGTCAGGTGTCAAACCGCGCACAGTCCCTACTCGGCTTCCACAAGCATGAGGTGACAGCACCCCCATTCATACGTAACACCTGAGAAAGTCCTATCCGCTAGACACCGATGATGACGTGATCGCATTTACGGTCAAATTGGCCCTCAGCTGTCAAAGCACTCACAGACCTCCATTTAGGGCTATGCGCCAAACACTCGTGAAGCGAGGCTGCCGCAGCTGGGGTCCCACCTGCTCCATCATAGTTCCCAACCCGTCGAACACCGGTGAAAGTTGCATGCCTCTACACTGTCACCATTATACTGTCATAGCATTCCAAAGCGCGTTCACGCCAGTCTCATATTCAAAGCATCTCCAGGCGCCACTTGTCTTTACCATTGAAGGCGGAATAGCACAGAGTGTGTTGACACATGCTTTCAACCGCATGTACCCACCGCAGCTTGACTGAAACATCGACGTCTAAAACAATCACATGGCTTTGTGAGAAAACAAAAAGGAAATACCAGCCAATTCCAGCTCTCTGCAATATTATAGTGCCCCAGAAATAGCCAACAATCGCTTTCTTGTTGTGTGAGCTTGTATACGCCAAAATTCCTGCCCTAACATTACCTGTTTACCAAAATATCGCCGAATTCAGTCTTTCTCCCGGACATAACGTGATTGCCTTCCTGCTCTCAACATACGCAAATGTTCTCACCGCTCCTATATCCCACCACAATCAATCGAACATTTTCTTTCAGGGGCTTTCTGTCGTTATTTTGCAAAGATTGATAAACTGCACAAACAGTTCCCTGAATCTATACACCCCCAACCTGTTCTTACTTTTTACAGACGCTACACTCAGTGGTAATAGGCTATTTTACACTGAACACCATTTCGCACCGAAAACTAAACATCGCAAAGTTGTCTACAGGTCATCAAATACATAACATACTTGCAAGAATATTGGAGCGTCAAACCCATCTCCAACCAGGGAATATATCACCGAGTACTGTCTCGGTCTAGTGAACATGCAATTCATATCCCCTACCATATCAAATCATCCCCTTTACATCAGCGAACCGAAGTCACACTCTCAGTACTGATGTGCAAAGACAGGCTCATTTCTGCCCGGCACAAACGCATTACTGTTTCCGCTTTTCTTGCTCGCATTTCTACAGTCATCTCCCTACACATTGATTAAAAGAACAACCGTATTTTCGCCATAATATTATACAATTTTCGCCGTACTTCTCGATATCAAGCACACAGCAGTAGCTTCGCGATCGCTAACACGACATAACGCACTAGATATAGACTGTAAATTATTTCTCCACAAACACCAAACTTTAGCGAGGTGCAGCGTGCTGAAAAACAAGTGATTAACTAGAAACGAATAGAGTAAACTTATATTTGCACTCTCGAATACCGAAGTCGGTGATGTAACAGATTCCAGATGATCAATATTGTTTACAAACCAACTATGGTCTTTCCCATGTCTAGAGAACAGGCAAACGTGTGTCCAACACACCACAGTCGATATTCCCTCAACTAAATAAAGGCACCAAATGTACAGAAGCAGTCGACCGAACATTTTACATGGGACGGAATAACGCTCCACCGCAAACGCACTATCTTCTGAAAGTTTCACCTGATGACGAAAGCCACCCAGAACATACTAAGTATTAGTTCGCTACTCGGTCGTCTAGAAGATGGTAAAGTTAACTATGATACATTCCTACACTCCAACAGGCCTCTGCATTCGTAAGACTGCTACCATTAACATGGGAACGCGAATCAATACCACCACAGACTTTGCATACACGAACACATTCTAGAAAACCCCTCACATATACCTCCTATCATTATACTTACAATTAAACCTTACGATCGCGGTCTCAAGTGAACTGTATTCTATGATGAGCCAAGTATTGGAAATACAGTCTTTTTAACGCTGTGGCTCTGGAAATCCCTGTACCTTCCTTACCACTAGACACACTCTTCCCTTCGCTATCACAGTACTCCAAGTCAAATCCATACCTTCCCTACAACAGAACTTAGCCATTTCCTTTACACAAACAGATATACTTTGTAAACCTGATGCTCAAATGCCAACATATCACGCACCCAGCACCAATACTATAATATTACCTACTAAATAACTGGATGAATACGACACCAAATAATACTGACCGAAAACCATTGATGGGTGTGCATGTCTCTTAAGTTCTTTAATCGAGTCCTACCACCATGTCATAGACGTAATCGAGCAGACGTTAAATAAAAAATCCCGATCTCAACAACTACTGCATGTTACTCTCACAAGCGCTCTTGGTTCTACAGGTGCACCCAAGTATCCATATTAAAAGCTATAACCGCTTTACGAATCGAGGTACAACATTACCTCTGAATAAGGTGATGTTTTCCGAACAAATACCGTGACGGTGACCATAGAAATGTGTATTAACAGTCAACGATGCAATCTCGGGATAAAATCACTGAACTTTGAAAGTGGTTAGGCTAAGGAACGTGGTATGTACGCGGTATTTGCGACTCCATCACACCGCACCCAACTGGGTAATTCATTAGTTTTTCCAAGGCATTCTGTCTCGAGACCATATCCGAGGTTCCTCGATATATCCTCTGAGTTGTAGGTGATGACAGACAGTAGTAAAGGATGATTTGCTGATTGAGTGGGTAAGAAGAAAAATATACACTCACTACTCAGATCTCTAGCGTTACGCTATATGTTAGAAATTACGTCCATTCAGACACATACTTGCGTAGGCTCACACCCACAAGTCAGTCATATTTCACGCACTCTCATATCTCGAAACGCGTCACCTTTCTTGAACCTAGCTTCTACAGTAAAATTCCAACATGGTTTTATTCACCCCCTACACGACGTGCAACTGATTCCATTTCTACAGCTTCGCGCATGTGATCGCTCCAGTTTAAGTCTGAACTGGCACAAGTCGGAGAAAGACATATCCACCACGTTCAGCAACCTGTGTAGAAACAGAACGACCTGAATTACTGCAACAGGACTGTGATTTGACCATTCAATGGAAATGCATGCAATTTCGCACATCCCCCAAACTAGATACAAGTACTACAGATCCACAGCCATTCAAATCAATCACCCAAACAGATAAAATTTACGAACTATAGAAGGTCATACGAATTAGAAGTCACCAAGGCACCGATGCGTGCTCAATGACACATAGCTGCGGTCGGCTTCCTGCGCGGTGAAATACATTTCACAATACTTCCCTCAATAGCGTGGCGTGCAGCCATCCAAGCATTCCTAGTGGTATAGCCCCTTCCTCACCGGCTCTCACCTCAAACCGCTTCTCCTACTGCTGCTGTATTATGACACAATTCTATTAAATATACAGACACTGCCGAGGCCACTTTAAAGTTTGATCACCTATACTCTAAGCGAATTATCGTATGACGCACCCCCTCCGGTCCTGTTTAGCTGTCTCAAACACTGTTATCTAACACGCTTTTGTACAAAGCCAAACATTTCGTTTTTCTGCCACAAGTTACATGCCTGTCTCATGTTCTAAACTAACAGTAATACGCCCAGATACAGGGCCTATCACAGAAAACTAGACATCGCGCTGCGTAAATCATTTTGTTACTGCAACTGCCATAACACGCTACACATCAGCTTATTTTAAACAAAAACCCACTTACAACATAACGAAAGTAGAAGACTCTTATGGTGTTGGCGTAGGTCTCCAAACTGATGTCCGAAAGCGAATGACGACCTATACATTTACACTTGTCTCTCACACAGACGTAATAGCTGACGACTATGCGTCCCCTTTCGACTCATTCCTGATATTGCACTCATGTACCCGATAACTGTTTCGCTGCTAGCAACCCCCAGAAGTTGCAATCCATCCACGAAAACTTTTTCCCCAACTCAAACAAGCCATATCAGTCAATCATTATCTGCTAACCAATGCAGGGATGGGATGAAAAAACACTATCCATGTAATCTAATAATAAACATGAAACTTGATAGTGCAAACAATTTTACACTAACTTCAACACCGGAAAATCATGTGGCAGCATGTTTCCTCAATTTCAGTAACATAGCTAAACCACCCCTTCTCTACTTTGCGAATATCATCGCGAACATAGATAGATGACTGCTCAGTACGCCCATTCACAGTTAATTCTCGAACACTTAAATCATCAAAGTATATCAGACAGCACTCTATACATTTCTAAGAGCTCAAGCATAGTATTTAATTTACGATCCATCTCTCTGCATATGGGAGTCACAGAGCATTCTACCTGTCTTAGGGTAAAAGACCAACCTCACACAGTCATTAACCAACCCACCCTGCAGCACCGTTAGAGAATTAATCTCCAATCGATCAGAAGATGAGCGCTATACTCCACGTCTCGTGAATGAATATAGCTTTTCAAAAAAATGGTTCAAATGGCTATGAGCACTATGGGACTCAACTGCTGTGGTCATCAGTCCCCTAGAACTTAGAACTACTTAAACCTAACTAACCTAAGGACATCACACACACCCATGCCCGAAGGAGGATTCGAACCTGCGACCGTAGCAGGAGCGCGGCTCCGGACTGGAGCGCCTAGATCCGCACAGCCACCGCGGCCGGCTATATATAGCTTTTCAAGTCCCAACCCATCAAAGTGCACAAGATTTCTCTAGAGGTGACCATGTCGAGGAGCTTAGCACTCCTTATCGATGTATAGTAAAAGATTTCAAACTGCTGTACTGTAATAGCATACAGTTAAGAAGAACAAGAAAAGACTTGTATTTACACGTGATGGAGTTCGAGACGAATTGAGTTGGACACATTATTATCTAAATCAATGAAGCTATCAATGCTAAATTATTGTTCTAGAGTCTAGGATCTATACCTGGAAGGTATTGGTAAGATAGAGAACATAAACACACACACTCCTAAGATTACAACGTTCTGCTCTTAAAAACGGGCTATAATATTAGATTGATTACCTTTCTGGCCTATCAGACATATATCTCTCTTCACAGTTTCTCTACGCTGAACTATCTTATCGAATCGTAAAACATTTGCTTTCCATGATACGAGAAAAATATAGCTCTGCGGAGATGTATAATGTCCACTCAAAAAATGGCTCTGAGCACTATAGGACTCAACTTCTGAGGTCATCAGTCCCCTAGATCTTAGAACTACTTAAACCTAACTAACCTAAGGACATCACACCATCCATGCCCGGGGCAGGATTCGAACCTGCGACCGTAGTGGTCGCGCTGTGCCAGACTGTAGCACATAGAACCGCACGGTCACTCCGGCCGGCTATAATGTCCACTGTTCACATCGAACCACAGTTCAAAAATTATACGATGCCTGCATCAGGACTACATAAAATGATAGTAATGGGGGATACATCCTACCAGGAAACAGATAAGTGCATAGCAGAAGCATCCGACATGTGAAAATTTAAAATTCATTCCCTCGCTAACTCTGTAAACAGCACAATAGTTGCGACCCTGAAGTCTCGATTTTACACCCAAGATGCGACAGGGACGATCGCAAAAATCAAAGCTCCTTTAGAGGAGTGTGTCAAATTTCTTCACACATGAGATGGAAGTCCTCTGATGACCGACAGGTTTACCATTAACGATCGCAAGTAGACACTGCTTTAAAACACATACAGAACACGTAGCTGTATACGATTAGAATGCAGGCTATGTTACGTGACTGATGCATCCGGCATCAGTGGTACCTCAACAGACATACAGTATAATGCTGCCTCAATGGGAAAAAACTGACTGCCTCCCTTATTCCCTTCGTTTCGATGTCCGCGTTATTGCAGATTCCTCCTATTGCAACATACTTGGGCCTGTATACAAATTTTTCCACGCGAACCAGGAGATAGCAAATTACTTCCTCAATTTGACTGCATTAGGTTCTATTTTCGGTCAATTTATACCTAGAGCCTCGTCATTTTTCGCAATTCTATAGGTTCGAGGTCAGATCTGTATATGTGATCAAGACATAGCATCCCGTTCTGCGTCCTAAAATTGATTGTAAATTTAGCACAGGTGCCACCACCTAATTCAAATACATGGATCGGGATGTGTAATATACCACTGCAATTGACTGTATCCAGTAACCTCCACATTCGGAGAGCGTTTGCTCTTCTTTCTGTATGTCAACATGCTCTGTTCTATTCTGCCTTCAATGGTAAAGACAAGTGCCTCCTGGAGATGCCTCGAATATGAGACTGACATGAACGCGCATTGGAATGCTATGACAGTATAACGTTGACAGTACAGAGGCATGCAACTTTCACTGTTGTCTGATGACACCAGCTTGGAGACTGTGACAGAGTGCACAGGGACCCGAGCTGTGGCTGCCTCGCTCGTGGGTGTTGTGGCGCGCGGCCCTAAATGAAGGTCTGTGACTGCTTTGACAGACGACGGACGCGTTGACCACACCTGTGATTGCGTCATCATTGGTGTCTAGTGGATAGGAATTTCTCAGGTGTTATGTATGAATCGGGGTGCCGCTACTTCATGCTTGCGGAAGCCAAGCAGGGGCTGTGCGTGATTTGACACTGACTGATGCGTCACTTACTGCTACCTCCTGTGTACTCTACTGGATAGGGGGGAGGTGGACTGTGCTTGCACGTGTTGATTGCATTATTTCGCAAGTGCCTCTGTAGGCCCTGCCATGCTCTATTTGGACAATTTACTAGTACTGAGCGTGTCTACACCCCAGTGTGAAGAATTACTTAGGAGCAGTCTGCTATTGTGTACTGAAATTACGAGTTCGTTGCGTGTCTGTGGGCTGTGCAATATGACCCCAGGCACACCAGGTTGGATGTTTTGTATGAGTGTGATAGATATACTACATCCGTAAATAATTTGCTTGAAAATAAATACAGTGCACTCCATCCTTACTCTCCCCAGAGGCCCAGAGCAGGCTGAGTCGTTTTCCCACTATTTTTCCTCACCATCTGGATTTATGTCACGAAAAGGTGGATAGCATCCCCTGCTGGTGGTACTGAGTACTAGACCTCGTGAAGAACACACTGTTTGGCGCCATCATGGATAACTGTACTTGGCGTCATCAGCTGGTGTCACGGACGCGTCCTCTGGCAGCGACGAAATTTACAGAGACAGTTGGGGTCTGGAGCTCGTGGTGAAGCCACTAGGTGGCACCCTCTTAGATTACGGTACTTGCATCATCACCTGACATCACTACAGCATCCTCTAGTGGCATCGATATGAACTAAGTCAGTTGGGCTATGTGGCGAATACACTTGGTGGTGGTGCTCTCTCTAATTGTTTCAATAAAGAGTGGTGTATGATTTAGACAGTTGACGATTAGGAAGGAGAGTGTTTTAGATGGATTATTATTTTGACAATTTAGGAGTTGTTTGGCTATCTGGACATAAATGTATTGGATTATTTACTAGTGGTTTGCATGGCTGTAGGCTGTGCAGTGTGTTATTTTTGACGGTTTACAATTAGCAAGAGTGTGTGTAGAGCCTTATACATGAGTTATGTAGGAGTAGTTTGCATGTCTGTATGCTGTGGAGCATGTCAGAGCGTGTGTTCTGTGATACACATATGCCATCCCTAAATAAATTGCCCCAAATAAATGAAGTACATTCATTCCTCTCTCCTTCAGCTTAGTGCGGGCTGAGTCCTTTTAGCAGCAACCCCTATGAAGAGGTTGCGCTCTGGAGGCTTAGGTTAGTGGTGATGAGCTTCGTTTGCAACAATTTATAGGGAAAGCCCAAGTGACCTTTCTTTACTGCCAGAATTCGGACTCGGCGGCGGTTCCTAGGAAGAGGTGGCGGTCTGGTCCTTGAAAAGTAGTTAAAACTAGGTAGTTGGAAGTATAGTGAACCCCTTTTCTTATCTATATGAAAAGTAGTTGAAACTAGGTAGCTGTAAACGTAGCGAACCCCCTTTCTTACCTATATGAACACCTTTTGTTGCCCATATGAAGTCGAGTGACTTGACTGACGCAGTAGCCAATAGGAGTGCAGCATTCTAGGGGTGGGCAGTTCTAGGTCATGAATAAACACTGCGTTGATAGTGAGAAAATCTGGTTCTCATTTGATCATTGAATATTGAAATTGTTAATTGAATTACTGAATATGATTAAAATTGAACTGGAATTAAGTACTTAGGTATTTGATAGGTTAGATGCGTGATGTGGTTTGTACGTTAGTTGGCATATTTACAGAAGACTATGTCCGACGTGTGTATGGAGGTGGCGGCCGAGGGTCGAGGGTGTGTGATGTAAGCGGTCGGACGCCCACGGGCCGGTGTCTCGGCGCGTGTCTGGTTACAACGCGGGCGCTCACGATAGCAGACTTTCTTGTGTTATCATGACTCTTCACGGTCTTACCCTCTGGTGGTCACGATACGAACTAAGTCAGTTGGGTATTGAACTCGTGGTGAACACAGTGGGTCCTATCATCGTGAATACCGGTACTTGCGTCATGATCTGACGACACGGTGGCGCCCTCTGGTGGCGAGGATATGAACTAAGTCGGAGTCCAAACCTGGTGGCGATCTCACATGCTTGAAATTGCTTACATAATAAAGATATGTAAATTTTTCACGCCATTTTCCTGGGTGTGACGCATTATCATGTTGGAATTTGAACTTCCCGCCATGTTTCTTGGGGAGAGGAGCGTGGCACTTTCCCACCAAAATTTCAAACTTCCCGCCGAATTCCGCCATCTTGGATTATGTCATCGCCGCCATCTTGGATTATGTTATCGCCGCCATTTTGGATAGCGGTACTTTGTCCCCCTTGCTTGATCACTAGCAGTCGAGATGACAGGCATCTTATCCGAATGGCTGTAACGGATCGTGCAGCCACGTCTCGGTCCCTGAGTCAACAGATGGGGACGTTTGCAAGACAACAACCATCTGCACGAAGAGTTCGACGACGTTTGCAGCAGCATGGACTATCAGCTCGGATGCGGTTACCCTTGACGTTGTATCACAGACGGGAGCGCCTGCTATTGTCTACTCAACGAACGACAAAACGTCATTTTTCGGATGAATCCAGGTTCTGTTTATAGCATCATGATGGTGGCATCCGTGTTTGGCGACATCGCGGTGAACGCGCATTGGAAGCGTGTATTCGTCATCGCCATACTGGCGTATCACCCGGTGTGATGGTATGGGGTGCCATTGGTTACACGTCTACATTTCAGCAGGATAATGCACGACCGCATGTTACAGGTCCTGTACGGGCCTTTCTGGATAGAGAAAATGTTCGACTGCTGCCTTGGCCAGCACATTCTCCAGATCTCTCACCATTTGAAAACGTCTGGTCAATATGGCCGAGAAACTGACTCGTCACAATACGCCAGTCACTACTCTTGATGAACTGTGGTATCATGTTGAAGCTGCATGGGCAGCTGTACCTGTACATGCCATCCAAATGCCCAGGCATATCAAGGCCGTTATTACGGCCGGAGGTGGTTGTTCTGGGTACTGATTTCTCAGGATCTATGCATCCAAATTGTGTGAAAATGTAATCACATGTCAGTTCTAGTATAACATATCTGTCCAATGAATACCCGTTTATCATCTGCATTTCTTCTTGGTGTATCAATTTTAATGGCCAGTAGTGTAAATAATAAGTTGTGCAGCTGAAGATTATGGGGTGCTCCATTGAAACTCGTGATAGGAAAAGAAATAAGTGATTGACTTAGGAAACCGTTTTATTTATTTATCAACAATCACAGCCCTCGTAATGCCAACCTCCTTGGACGAAATATTCATCCCTCTATAAGTCTGTTGTTGTAGCACCATACTGAACAGCTGTATTGTTCCAGCACGAAACTGAACACTATCGTTTAATAGTTTTCATTATTCTCATAAAACAAAAATAAATTCCAAATATAGAACATCATCATGGTACAAAGAGCGTCAGCTTATGACGGTATGTCGTTGTAAGTGAGCAGAAGTCGGCGCTAGCTTTGAAATTCGCAATCAGAGTGATTGCCGCTCGTTCTCCATCCCCCCCCCCCCCCCCCCCCAACCGCCTCCCATGGCCCCGACCCTGGAATCGTTCCTCCCGAATGTAGATTGGAAACAGAACGTCGTCTGTTAGCGGGGCGAAGACGGTCGGCTGTGTCCACAGAGGGCGTAACGACGGCGGCACCGGGCGCTCCCATTACGAGAGCAAACTGGGGGTGGGGGAGGGGTGGGCGTTCTCAAAGGCGCATGCGCCAGCGCGTCCGCTCCGCGCAGCGTCCCATGGGCGGCCTGTTTATTCTGTGCGCTGGAAAACGTGTCTCCACGGTGTAAACACCGCGCGTGTGGACCCGGCGATGCCGGTGAATATTTGCCGGTGACAAAGGCATCTGCTACTCGCAACCGACACGTGGACGTAGGGCGCCGGGGAATTCCCTTGGCTACAGCGGTTCCCTAGACCGTGTAATTCACACCTACTCACTGTGTTACACTGTCCTTGTGTGTCTTACCTCCCTATTGTTCCGCCGTCTCTGCCTTCCTTCTCAGTTCAGGTACACAGACGCACCTTAAGCCGTCGTCACACGGGACATGAATTCGAGCGCCAGCGTGATACGTGGCGAGTTCCTCACGTCACCTACATCTACTTCCATACTGAGCAAACCAGCATGAAGCGCATGGCAGAAGGTACGTCCCATGGTACCAGTTGTTAGGGATTCTTTCCATTCCATTCACATGTGGAACAAGGGAAGAGTGAATGTTTGAAGGCTTCTGTGCGTTATGTAACTAATCTAATCTTGTCCTCACGCTCCCTATGTGAGCGGTACTAGAGGGTGATATTACACACACAGATCCATCATTTAAACCGCGTTCTTGCAACTTTGTTCGTAGACTTTTTCGGAATAGTTCGTCTGTTTTCAAGTGTCTGCCAGTCCAATTTCTTCAGCATCTCTGTGACACTCTCCCACTGGTCAAACAAAGCTTTCCCGTTCGTACTGTCTTTCTCTGTATATGTTCAATATCACCTGGTAGTCCTATTTGGTACAGTTCCCATACACTTGAGCAATGTGCTAGAATGGGTTGCACGAATGATTTGTAAGTAATCTCCTTTGTAGATTGATTGCACTTCCCAGTATTCTACCAATAAACCGAAATCTACCACCATCTATACCCACGACTGAACCTATATGATCACTCCATTTCATATCCCTAAAAACTGTTACACCCAATATTAGTATAAATTTGCCAATTAAGACTGTGACATACTGGCATTACAGTTGTAGTATGCTACCCTTTTTCGTTTTATGATATACACAATATTACGTAACTGAACGTTCAAAGAAAATTGGCAATCTTTGCACCACATCGAAATCTTATCAAGATCTGACTGAATATTTATGCAGCTTCTTTCAGACAATAGTTCATTATAGATCACTGCGTCATCTGCAAAAAGTCTGAGGTTGCTATTAATATTGTCCGCAAGGACATTAATATAAAACACGAACAGCAATGGTCTCAACACACTGCCCTGGGGCACATCCGAAGTTACTTCTACATCTATGACTCTCTATCCAAGATAACATGCTGCGTCCACCCTACCAAAAAGTTCTGAATCCAGGCACAAATTACACTTAATGCCCCATATGATCAAGAATAATCCACCTACCTGACTATCTTGATCCAAAGTTTTCAGTATCTCATGTGAGAAAAGAGCGAGTTGGCTTTCACATGATAGATGTGTTCGGAATCCACGCTGGCTGATATGGAGGAGGTCATTCTGTTAAAGATAGCTCATTATGTTTGAGCTCAGAATATATTCTAAGATTTTAGAACAAATCGACGTCAAAATATTGGACGGTAGAGTGTAGAAGAGATACGTTTAGAATTCCTTTCGAACGTGCAAGACAATATCACACAAGAGAGATCTTCTGAACGCGCATTAGAGGGTTGGGTTGTTGTGGGGGAGGGGACCAGACGGAGAGGCGATCGGTCTCGTCGGATTAGGGAAGGACGGGGAAGGAAGTCGGCTGTGCCCTTTCAAAGGAACCATCCCGCCATTTGCCTGGAGCGATTTAGGATATCATGGAAAACCTAGATGAGAATAGCCGGACACGGAATTGAATCGTCGTCCACACGTATGTACTAACCGTTGCGCCACCTCGCTGGGTGAACGCTTATTAGAACATGGACAAATGAAATACTAGAAATTTTGGAGAAACAAAATTTTGTTTACGGAGTTGATGATTCTTTTCGTAAGGTATTATTGTTTAATTTTGACTCAGGTATTATTTTATGATGCAATCGTAACCCATTTCGGGCTTCAAAGGCGATCTTCAGATGCTGCAGCAGAGAACAGAAAATATTAAATTTGGATCTGAAGCAAGTGCAATTATTGTCACTAGATCTTATGAGCTTACTAAAGTTCTGTTACAACGTGTATGATTCATATCTATGGGCGGCGTTTAATGAACAAGTGTTCATGAATTGTCAACTAAATATAAAAACAGAAATCAGGGCATTATATACATACAACCAAGTTTAGCTACTTCTCCTTCGCTTCTCTTTGCACTAACTGAGTGGATCCTCTATAAGAAAATCTTCAATAGAAAAAGCACAAAATATGACAATTATCACTTTATTACATCAGGGTCATGCCATTTTGTAAGGAAAGTGTGTATTTTTATTTGTAGGCCATTCTGAAGGTGCCTTGAACAAGACGAAAAGCGTTATTGGTAAAATATGAAATAATAAATCCTTTTCTCCAGCCAAGACTGTGGTATCACGTATCGATCCCACCTCACCGGCCTCTCAAAGTTGGCAACGGAATTGCAAGTTTCCCACTACGTGTTGCGACTCCGAGACCATTGTTCGCGATTTACTTCAGAGAGCCTCATCCTTGTTGCTACTGCATTATCTGGACTTACTTGCTGCATTATTCGTAGCTTCGAACGCATGGAGAAACACAAGTAAATCTTCAGTTTGTTGTATTAACTTGTTCGTTAATCATTTCCGCCCCTGTCCAGTTTTCCTACGACGACAGTCGCTGCACTGCACTGTAGCCCACTTCTCCTTGCGGTTGTATACGAAATCGTACACAACAAAGAGTGCTTATCTCTTCTAAACACTTTCACTGGTTGCTGTACCATGCTAACATGAATTGCAAAAAGTGCAAAGTATTACAATTATATCTGTCAGTTATTCATCAAATACGAATGTAAATACAGGTCACTAAAACAGTAAAATCTATTTGGAGAAATGTAAGTCGTTGAGAACAAAAGAGACAGAGCATTAATTGTATGGTAGCCCGGTGTTGCTGCACTTCAGGCTGCTGGATGTTACACCACCGCATATATGCTTAGGAGAGACGACACGGAATGGAAGACCAGGTCAGTTCCTTTTTGCTGCTCGATGGCACTCTACTCGCGGCTGTGAGGTGTTTACGTTAGCTGGGTAGACGTTAGGAAGCCCAGACACGGCCTGGACTTCACAGAGCGGCACTCTTCCACAACGAGACCCATAATCAACTGGAAGACGCATGCAGGAAGCAGCGGCTAAGTGAGCTAAGAAAATGGTCGTAAATATTAAAATGTGTATTAGCTGCAAACTCATTTTGTTCACTGACGTGTTTATCCAGTTCCCTGCGTTTCGAGACGTAAATATCCAGTTCTTCTAAGGAGTCTGTCTACTTTTTCTCGACATTATGTAAAGTTTTTTGTTGTTGGTCAATGTTACCGACATCATGTCCTTCCTTTTCATATGAAGACCTAATGCTGTTTCATTTCTGGCGTAAGTGCGTTCTTTGAATCTAAAATCAAAGGACATGCATGTATGGTCGATATAGCTTTTATCACAATCACGACATGATATTTTGTAGACCCCAGATTTTTCATATTTATTACTCCTATGTGACAAGTTATGATGCACTCTAGTTTTTTGTTATCTGCTGTCCTGAAAACAATTGTGATATTCCTGGCTGTGGCCACCAGTACCTTATTTTGCTAGAAGCTCTCTTTGATGCAGCTTGATATACGTGAAGTAGTATATGGTACAAAAGTGGGCTGAGGCACAAGTGACAGATGGTGCAGTATGTGCCAGTCCCGTGGGAGAGTCCGCTAACTGTACTGAACTTGATTCTGACTGGTGGCACGTTCGGGTGCTAGGCTCCAAACGCCAAACGCCTCCTATTAATTATTTATATAATTTTCACTGTACAGGGTGATTCAAAAAGAATACCACAACTTTAAAAATGTGTATTTAATGAAAGAAACATAATATAACCTTCTGTTATACATCATTACAAAGAGTATTTAAAATCGTTTTTTTTTCACTCAAAAACAAGTTCAGAGATGTTCAATATGGCCCCCTCCAGACACACGAGCAATATCAACCCAATACTCGTTCCACACTCTCTGTAGCATATCAGGCGTAACAGTTTGAATAGCTGCTGTTACTTCTCGTTTCAAATCATCAATGGTGGCTGGGAGAGGTGGCCGAAACACCATATCCTTAACATACCCCCATAAGAAAAAATCGCAGGGGGTAAGATCAGGGCTTCTTGGAGGCCAGTGATGAAGTGCTCTGTCACGGGCTGCCTGGCGGACGATCCATCGCCTCGGGTAGTTGACGTTCAGGTAGTTACGGACAGATAAGTGCCAATGTGGTGGCGCTCCATCCTGCTGAAATATGAATTGTTGTGCTTCTTGTTCGACCTGAGGGAACAGCCAATTCTCTAACATCTCCAGATACTGTAGTCCAGTTACAGTAGCACCTTCGAAGAAAAAGGGACCAAAAACTTTATTGGCTGAAATGGCACAGAAAACGTTCACCTTAGGCGAGTCACGTTCATACTGAGTTGTTTCCCGCAGATTCTCAGTGCCCCATATACAGACATTGTGACGGTTGACTTTCCCGTTAGTGTGGAAAGTTGCTTCATCACTAAACACAGTCTTTGAAACGAAAGGTTCATCTGTTTCCATTTGAGCAAGGATAAAATCACAGAAATCGATTCTTTTAATCTTATCAGCTGCAGACAGTGCTTGAACCAATTTCAGACGATAAGGTTTCATAACTAACCTTTTTCGTAGGACTCTCCATACAGTTGATTGTGGAATTTGCAGCTCTCTGCTAGCTCTGCGAGTCGATTTTCCTGGGCTGCGAACAAATGCTTGCTGGATGCGTGCTACATTTTCATCACTCGTTCTCGGCCGTCCAGAACTTTTCCCTTTGCACAAACACCCATTCTCTGTAAACTGTTTATACCAACGTTTAATACACCACCTATCAGGAGGTTTAACACCGTACTTCGTTCGAAATGCACGCTGAACAACTGTCGTCGATTCACTTCTGCCGTACTCAATAACACAAAAAGCTTTCTGTTGAGCGGTCGCCATCTTAGCATCAACTGACGCTGACGCCTAGTCAACAGCGCCTCAAGTGAACAAATGTACAACTAAATGAAACTTTATAGCTCCCTTAATTCGCCGACAGATAGTGCTTAGCTCTGCCTTTTGTCGTTGCAGAGTTTTAAATTCCTAAAGTTGTGGTATTCTTTTTGAATCACCCTGTATTTAACCCAGTTTTTAGTTTGACAACCTCTCATGGTTACCCTACGAGTATATCGTTTTTGTTTTGTTAAATTTCACTAGTTTTGAGAAACATAAGAGTAACGATATTGCAACAGAAATGCTTCCGACAGCTTCGGGTCTCTCTTTGCGCGCCTGGGAGACGATGTACTTCGGCAGCTCTAGTCACACTGTTTCGGGCGCTCTGGAGGGCCGGACACGTAACTCAGTATCGGGCGTTACTTAAATGTGAATATGTAATAGCCACACTGTTTCGGGCGTTCTTCAGAGCAGGACGTGTACTCTACATCGGGCGTAACTTAGTAGTGAATGGATTGTCAGTTTGCTGCTGTCTGAGCTTTTCAGCCAAAGATCTTCATATCTTGTAGTCAACATGTTGTAACTATGCGATGCATGAAGGTCACTAGCACAAAAAAAGAAAACAAAAAAATTCTTTTGGAACATGTACGGTGCTTGATTTGTAAAAACTGAGGTTCCGGTACTGTGCCCTTCCAGGGAGTGTTTTTGAAACTTATACGTTTTAAAATGTTATTTTAACTCTTTTCCGAGCATTTTAAAAGTGTGACTACAATATTTGTTTTACATTGCTTCAATCGCAGTAAATTTCCTTGCTTCGTGCACCCAGGTTCGTCGTTTATATTACAATGTGATAATAGTGTATTATTGGTTATTTTGTCACCTGATGATAACGATTTTGTATTCCGCTTGACATCATGTTGTGAATACTGAAATGCGGTAGGGAAATGGTGTTGAGTGGTTGGATACTTGTCCATAATTTTACTAACAAATTTAATAAAAAATAAACCGCTTTAAGGCCACACCAAAAAATCTAAAAACCTCAACTATCACCAGACTTCAGTTTACTAACGACTTTTTGTTTTGGGCGCAACGCAGCTGGTGGTCGAATTTACAAAACATCTAAAATAATATCTCAAAATAATTTTTAAGAGAAGACTCTTCAGAACAAATTTCTGAAATCTTGACATTATATCCAAGCATTAACACAGAGGTTTAATAAGGTCAACCATGTGGCATTTAACAATACATTCAAAACTTAAGCTTCAGAAACCTGTAGGAATGGTTAACGGGCAATTAAAACAGATCACATGTGATTAGGAAAACAAGGCATCCAAGCAAATACTCTGGTGACAAGTATACATAAAATGTAGTCAGCTAGACGTGCAGACAAAGCGCCCGTGTAAGGTCAAAAGAACTCAACCTGGTAGACCAGCTGTGTTTTTAGGCTCTCACTTTAGTACGGTTAGCATAGAGAGTAACCACTTTATGATTAATCATTTCTTTTACTCTAGACCCTTTTAACAGAACTTACAATATAAACCACATGCTACTGAAGCTGTCCTGTAGCATATACATTACTGGCTAACAAGTTTAGAAAAAAATTACAACACAGAAAGACACGGGAGAAAACATGGGAAAAGTGAGTCGTACGCTGAAATCACGTTACGCACGGCTTAATTTAGATAAGGCACATGGTACTGAAGCTGTCCTGTAGCATATACATTACTAGCTAACAAGTTTAGAAAAAAATTACAACACAGAAAGACACGGGAGAAAACTTGGGAAAAGTGAGTCGTACTCTGAAATCACGTTATGCACGGCTTAATTTAGATAAGGCCAGTTTGTGCTGCCAAATCCAGGCAAGAGGCTTCCACACCGGCAGTTTAACAGTCCAAAGTATACAGTAAAATAACTTTAATGACATCGTTTCAGAAGATGACAAAAACTGTTACAGACTACGATAGATAACCAGGATGGCACCTCAGAGAATAGTCTTTCCACACATCATCTGTAACGGTTGGGACTGTAACTGAATGCTCACCATAATTCCCAGGGAGTAGAAACATAAGTCAACAACCGCCCAATCAATGGCTGCAATCGGTTGAGCTTATCCACCAGTCGCCCTCGTGTTCAGTACTTTGGAACTGCCTGACAGGAAACCAACCCGGCACCACAGTGGGCACAGGCTTCTTCCGAATCCAATTCAAGCAGAAGCCCAAGCAACACACCGAAATACCTTCCAACGAAATAACTTCTACATCGGGCAACCTACACTGATCCGGCAGACACATGACATTAGCCGGCCGCGGTGGCCGTGCAGTTCTAGGCACTTCAGTCCGGAACCGCGTGACTGCTACGGTCGCAGGCTCGAATCCTGCCTCGGGCATGGATGTGTATGATGTCCTTAGGTTAGTTAGGTTTAAGTAGTGCTAAGTTCTAGAGGACTGATGACCTCAGATGTTGAGTCCCTTAGTTCTCAGAGCCATTTGAACCATTTTTGAACACGACATTACTTAACCCGCTCTGACTGACATTCCAAATACAGCAGCGAGCCAAGGGTCTTATCGACCACGACGTCTCGACGCTTACTACCCTCCGTCGCCCCACAGACCGCTACACACACCATCACTGGGCGATCAATCGTCTCCGCGGTCGCGCTTAAATCGACCTCATCTACACTGCGCCTCCCTCGGGGGCCGGAGAATCAATCCGACTATACCACCGCCAGTGAAGCCGCCAACCAGAGGCTTCTATCGATAGTGAATCGCACCACGATGTATACGCACGACACAAATACTTCTGTGAAACTGATGACGGTCAGGCAACTGAAACTGGTTGTATAAATAAAATATTTTACCAGCGTCTCAAGGCGGTGATTTGACATATTTTCGTTTCAAATTGAATATTACTATAAATATATTAAACTGGGCTACTGCAGAAACTACAGTGATTCATGGTCATACTAAGATCAGAGAGAAAGAAAAATTCTGGGGAAAATATATAGACCAGTGTTTCGGGAAGGAATTTGGATGAAGAGGCCAGCTAGAGGGATTTACAAAGACATAGAAACAATAACAGACACCACTAGAAAGGGAAGGATGTAATTTTATGGACATATCAGCATAATGAATAAAAATAGGCGCCGGCCGCTGTAGCCGTGCGGTTCTAGGCCCTTCAGTCTGAAACCGCGTGACCGCTACGGTCGCAGGTTCGAATCCTGCCTCGGGCATGGATGTGTGTGATGTCCTTAGGTTAGTTCGGTTTAAGTAGTACTAAGTTGTAGGGGACTGATGACCATAGCTGTTAAGTCCCATAGTGCTCAGAGCCATTTGAACCATTTGAATAAAAGTAGGCTCACAAGACAAATCTTTGAGATAGTAAACAAGAGCAAAAGCAAGACAAAGTGGATCACTGTAGCAGAAGAACACATAAAAGAACTGGGGATCACACAACACAACATAAAAAACAGAGAACAGTTTAGAAACATCATACAGAAACACACACTTAAACAAGAACATACCAAGAACAGAACGGGAAAAAGATGGTCGGAAGAATGCAAGAGAGACCACAATGAACGTATGAAGAGAATTTGGGAAGAACGAAGAAAGAAGAAATTATGACTACTCAAGTTCAATCGCTCTTCCAAAAGGGAATAATCGAAAATAATAACAAACCGGGCTACGTTTACTTAAAGTTAGCAAAAAAGGATTATAACAAGTAGTGAACTGAGGGTGGCGATAGTAACTAATACGTAGTGGATATATCGTGCAGTTTCTCAGTAAAAATACACTCCTGGAAATGGAAAAAAGAACACATTGACACCGGTGTGTCAGACCCACCATACTTGCTCCGGACACTGCGAGAGGGCTGTACAAGCAATGATCACACGCACGGCACAGCGGACACACCAGGAACCGCGGTGTTGGCCGTCGAATGGCGCTAGCTGCGCAGCATTTGTGCACCGCCGCCGTCAGTGTCAGCCAGTTTGCCGTGGCATACGGAGCTCCATCACAGTCTTTAGCACTGGTAGCATGCCGCGACAGCGTGGACGTGAACCGTATGTGCAGTTGACGGACTTTGAGCGAGGGCGTATAGTGGGCATGCGGGAGGCCGGGTGGACGTACCGCCGAATTGCTCAACACGTGGGGCGTGAGGTCTCCACAGTACATCGATGTTGTCGCCAGTGGTCGGCGGAAGGTGCACGTGCCCGTCGACCTGGGACCGGACCGCAGCGACGCACGGATGCACGCCAAGACCGTAGGATCCTACGCAGTGCCGTAGGGGACCGCACCGCCACTTCCCAGCAAATTAGGGACACTGTTGCTCCTGGGGTATCGGCGAGGACCATTCGCAACCGTCTCCATGAAGCTGGGCTACGGTCCCGCACACCGTTAGGCCGTCTTCCGCTCACGCCCCAACATCGTGCAGCCCGCCTCCAGTGGTGTCGCGACAGGCGTGAATGGAGGGACGAATGGAGACGTGTCGTCTTCAGCGATGAGAGTCGCTTCTGCCTTGGTGCCAATGATGGTCGTACGCGTGTTTGGCGCCGTGCAGGTGAGCGCCACAATCAGGACTGCATACGACCGAGGCACACAGGGCCAACACCCGGCATCATGGTGTGGGGAGCGATCTCCTACACTGGCCGTACACCACTGGTGATCGTCGAGGGGACACTGAATAGTGCACGGTACATCCAAACCGTCATCGAACCCATCGTTCTACCATTCCTAGACCGGCAAGGGAACTTGCTGTTCCAACAGGACAATGCACGTCCGCATGTATCCCGTGCCACCCAACGTGCTCTAGAAGGTGTAAGTCAACTACCCTGGCCAGCAAGATCTCCGGATCTGTCCCCCATTGAGCATGTTTGGGACTGGATGAAGCGTCGTCTCACGCGGTCTGCACGTCCAGCACGAACGCTGGTCCAACTGAGGCACCAGGTGGAAATGGCATGGCAAGCCGTTCCACAGGACTACATCCAGCATCTCTACGATCGTCTCCATGGGAGAATAGCAGCCTGCATTGCTGCGAAAGGTGGATATACACTGTACTAGTGCCGACATTGTGCATGCCCTGTTGCCTGTGTCTATGTGCCTGTGGTTCTGTCAGTGTGATCATGTGATGTATCTGACCCCAGGAATGTGTCAATAAAGTTTCCCCTTCCTGGGACAATGAATTCACGGTGTTCTTATTTCAATTTCCAGGAGTGTAAATATGTTGGTTACCAATATAGAGTACCTCACAGAATCGTAAATCAGAAGTATAATGATAGTGCATTTCTAAGTGACGCAATAAATATAAGGGTTATATATGTAAACAAGGATAGTTTTAAACTTAAGTTCCCTGCAGCTGTAGCGAATGCTATTTAGCAGTTAATAGAAATCCAACAACGTACTCGCAACAACTTAACAATGTCTGGTACTAATGATGTACATAAGCAGTTCTTTTGCACAGTTGCTTACGTAATAAAAATTAAAAAAAATTAATCTTGTGCTGGAACGGGGTTTTATCGTCTTT
Source organism: Schistocerca serialis cubense (assembly GCF_023864345.2). Taxonomy (NCBI): domain Eukaryota; kingdom Metazoa; phylum Arthropoda; class Insecta; order Orthoptera; family Acrididae; genus Schistocerca; species Schistocerca serialis. Next base: position 260,578,216 of record NC_064639.1, on the reverse strand, counting down.
GTGAGCAGCGCACATACGTACTTCTTCATCCATGTATGCAGCATGTCATAAGAATTGTCTCCCGGTTCAGTTTATGAAGAACTGGTGTCCTCTAAGATTAACTGTCTACCAATATACGAAGTAACCGATGACTGCTGTTAGGATATTATCTCGTGTACGTAGTGCATAAAGCAGTGATATCATGTTTCCTGATTTCCAGAAGACTTTTGACAACTTACTTCACAAGCGGCTTGTAATCAGACAACGTGCTTGTGGAATATCGTCTCAGTTATGCGACTGGATTCGTGATTTACTGTTGGAGAGGTCACATTTCCTAGTAAATGACGGAAACTCATCGAGTAAAACAGAGACGATTTCTGACGTTCCCCAAGGTAGTGTTATAGGCCATCTGCTGTTCGTTATCTATATAAATCATTTAGGAGACAATCTGAGAGCCGTCTTAGTTTGTCTGCGGATGACGCTGCCGTTTATCGTCTAGTAAAGTCATCAGAAGATTAAAAAAAAAATTACGAAAAAATTTATAAAAGACATATGTATGGCGCGAAAAGTAATAGGAGACCATAGATAATGAAAAGTGTGAGGTCATCCACATGAGTGCTAAAAGGAATCCGTTAAACTTCGGTTATACGATCAATCAATCAAATCTTAAGTCCGTAAATTAAACTGAATACTTAGTGAAACTTCCTGGCAGATTAAAACTGTGTGCCCGACCGAGACTCGAACTCGGGACCTTTGCCTTTCGCGGGCAAGTGCTCTACCAACTGAGCTACCGAAGCACGACTCACGTCCGGTACTCACAGCTTCACTTCTGCCAGTACCTCGCCTCCTACCTTCCAAACTTTACAGAAGCACTCCGCTGCAGAGTGAAAATCTCATTCTGGAAACATCCCCCAGGCTGTGGCTAAGCCATGTCTCCGCAATATCCTTTCTTTCAGGAGTGCTAGTTCTGCATGTTTCGCAGGAGAGCTTCTGTAAAGTTTGGAAGGTAGGAGGCGAGGTACTGGCAGAAGTGAAGCTGTGAGTACCGGACGTGAGTCGTGCTTCGGTAGCTCAGTTGGTAGAGCACTTGCCCGCGAAAGGCAAAGGTCCCGAGTTCGAGTCTCGGTCGGGCACACAGTTTTAATCTGCCAGGAAGTTTCATATCAGCGCACACTCCGCTGCAGAGTGAAAATCTCATTCTGGAAACATCCCCCAGGCTGTGGCTAAGCCATGTCTCCGCAATATCCTTTCTTTCAGGAGTGCTAGTTCTGCATGTTTCGCAGGAGAGCTTCTGTAAAGTTTGGAAGGTAGGAGGCGAGGTACTGGCAGAAGTGAAGCTGTGAGTACCGGACGTGAGTCGTGCTTCGGTAGCTCAGTTGGTAGAGCACTTGCCCGCGAAAGGCAAAGGTCCCGAGTTCGAGTCTCGGTCGGGCACACAGTTTTAATCTGCCAGGAAGTTTCATATCAGCGCACACTCCGCTGCAGAGTGAAAATCTCATTCTGGAAACATCCCCCAGGCTGTGGCTAAGCCATGTCTCCGCAATATCCTTTCTTTCAGGAGTGCTAGTTCTGCATGTTTCGCAGGAGAGCTTCTGTAAAGTTTGGAAGGTAGGAGGCGAGGTACTGGCAGAAGTGAAGCTGTGAGTACCGGACGTGAGTCGTGCTTCGGTAGCTCAGTTGGTAGAGCACTTGCCCGCGAAAGGCAAAGGTCCCGAGTTCGAGTCTCGGTCGGGCACACAGTTTTAATCTGCCAGGAAGTTTCATATCAGCGCACACTCCGCTGCAGAGTGAAAATCTCATTCTGGAAACATCCCCCAGGCTGTGGCTAAGCCATGTCTCCGCAATATCCTTTCTTTCAGGAGTGCTAGTTCTGCATGTTCGCAGGAGAGCTTCTGTAAAGTTTGGAAGGTAGGAGGCGAGGTACTGGCAGAAGTGAAGCTGTGAGTACCGGACGTGAGTCGTGCTTCGGTAGCTCAGTTGGTAGAGCACTTGCCCGCGAAAGGCAAAGGTCCCGAGTTCGAGTCTCGGTCGGGCACACAGTTGTAATCTGCCAGGAAGTTTCATATCAGCGCACACTCCGCTGCAGAGTGAAAATCTCATTCTGGAAACATCCCCCAGGCTGTGGCTAAGCCATGTCTCCGCAATATCCTTTCTTTCAGGAGTGCTAGTTCTGCATGTTCGCAGGAGAGCTTCTGTAAAGTTTGGAAGGTAGGAGGCGAGGTACTGGCAGAAGTGAAGCTGTGAGTACCGGACGTGAGTCGTGCTTCGGTAGCTCAGTTGGTAGAGCACTTGCCCGCGAAAGGCAAAGGTCCCGAGTTCGAGTCTCGGTCGGGCACACAGTTGTAATCTGCCAGGAAGTTTCATATCAGCGCACACTCCGCTGCAGAGTGAAAATCTCATTCTGAATACTTAGTAATTACAATTACGGACAACTTAAATAGGAAAGAACACATAGAAAATGTTGTGGGGAAGACGAATCAAAGACTGCATTTTATAGGTAGAACACTTGAAAGATTATCGAGAAATAGGCGAGAGAGTATCATTAACATGATACAGGATTTGGTGTGGATATAATTAAAACAAAGACGTTTGCCTTTGCGGCGGGATCTTCTCACGAAATTTCGGTCACCAACTTTCTCCTCCAAATACGAAAATAATTTGTTGACGACAGCCTCCATAGTGGGAAACGATCATCGTAATAAAATAAGGGGAATCAGACCTTGCACGGAAAGATACAGGTGTTCGTTGTTTCCCCATGCTGTTCGAGAATGGAATAATAGAGAGTTCTTGTGAACGTGGTTCGATGAACCCTCTGGCATGCACTAAAACGTGATTTGCAGAGTAGCCACGTAGATGCTGATTAAGCCCTGGTCTGCGCCATTTTGTACTGGGTGATCTAGCGGCATGCCACGGCGTTGTGACGCAGAAATTTCAGTGTGTCCAAAGACTGCGGAGATATACAAGGAGGAAACATTATACTTCAATTTCTCGAGCTCACATTCAATATTTTATTATACTCACGTAAGAAATCATTTTGCAGCATTTGAATCATAACATGATCAATGTTGTCAGTTCTTTATGTGTCCACCATACTGACTGGTACAGGCCGCCAGAATATCAGCTCACACATAACATACACGACACCGATATTAAGTGCCTTTCTCCTGGCCATCATTTTCCATCTAAAGTTGCGTTAACGGTGAAGATTCGATTTCGTTTTGTGTACCGCTTCCTAACACGCAAAGCTGCTTTAAATCCCTGATTAGGATGTTCGAAAGAATTCGGGGAAGGAACCTACGGTTAATGCGATAGGGGCCGCAGTCATCATGATGTCGTGTTTTGGGGTAATTTGCCTTGTGAACGTGTGCCTGCACGCCAATTTTTGTTGCATTACTGCGAGTGATAACCAGTTTATTATTTCCAGTACTCACCTTACAGAACACTTAGCTCCTTCAAAAATTAGTATAGACGCTTTATTGTTGTATACATGTTTTCATACATAGTTGGAACAGGAAACTGGTTCACATCGGATTAACATATTATATTGAGAGAACCTGAGTAATATCAAATGTTTGCAGGTAAAGTAACGGACTCTAGTTTTGGTTTTTGTGTTATAACATTTGGCGCTTTACTAATTTTCAGCATGATGCGTTTCGGGAAATAATTTTGTATTGTGACATTTTTAGGCTTGATGTTTGCGACGCGTGAGCTGCTGCATTATTCTAGAGCTTTTACTGTAATACAAACACAGCAAAATTTCTAATTACTACTGTGCTACTCTCTATGATTTATGGGGAATTTAGAAATAACTTCTTACAGGTCACTTGTCGGCCTCATACGTGGAAACTCACACATGCTATACACCACTTACACATTGGGCGGTCCATAGGACACATTGAAAACAGAAACAAACAAAACTAACAGTAAGAAATATGTATTGAATATTGTCTTCAGAGACACAATGTTACAATTCGTCCATAGAATATCTATAGTGTTATTTAGTGTAGAATGTATCCATACATATTTTAAAAATGTATGTGTGTATGTGTGTGTTCCATATCTCCTCCTAAACCACTGCATCGATTTCAAGCAAACTAGCTGCACATATACTTTACTCTCAGGCAACAATCACTAACTGTCATATTTCAGGAGATATGATATCATAAACAATGAAATGGATGAAAAACTGCCGCATCATATATGACGCTTAAATGCGTTACTTCTATATTTGCAATAAAGTTTTTACGCATTATCCAAATATGTCGCTGAATGTACCTACAAAAGTATGTTATGGTACCAAATGTAGTTCAGGAGATATGATGCCATAAACACTGAGATGCCTGAAAACTGCCGCAATGTGTGTGACTTTAAATTTATTACTTCTTTCCTACTAATTCTATTCGCAACACATTTTGAAGACAGTAGCCACAAATGTACGGAAATGAAAGTACGTGCTGAAAGACATCATTGTACGACTCATAGCTCAAGAGAGATGACGTCATAAACACTGAAATCACTGAAAAAAAGTCGCATCATACATGAAGTTTTACTTCATTTATACTTTATTGGTAGGGCAATAATATGGTGGAGTCAACTTGAGGAAACCCCTGACACCTGGCGGTGCTTTTGGCATATTTCAACTGTGAAGAGCAAACAGGTGTAAACAGAAACAATAGCCTTGTATAGAGCTTGAAGAGTGGTTGACATAGAGACTTTTACACAATTTCAATGTTGAAAAGTGAAGCAGCTTCACTCAGCGTACAGAAACTGTCTAGGATCACGTTTCTGAATCTGGATACTGTACTTATACATTTGTATATTATACATTTGTTTTTACAGTTGTTTCATAATTTCAAAGGTGTTTTCACGAATACATGAAAATGAAATTTCTCGATACTTCACTTCAAACACAGTTCATTTTTTGTTTTCGTTTATAATAGAAAATGCCAAGTTTTCCAACTGGTTTTTTGTTTACAGTCAAAACCGTTATTGGTTATACACTAGTTCCGTCTATCAATATTTTATTTGGTTATTTAAGGGTACTATCGAAGTATCTGAACATATTCACTAAGTGTCTTTCATGTGTTTCATTCAATTTATTATCTTCATATTTGATTAATGGTTAACTTACCTCCAGTTCTTCCAGTACATTCATTTACGACCTTTACTTACTCGGCGGAGTACTTAAATATATTTTTCTGTATTTCCAAATTAGTATTCTGTATTACGTTTGAGAATGACTATTGCTGATGTTGTGTGTGTAGGCTGGTATGGGAATCTCAGCCTACGTGTTCTAGGTAGAACACGAAGCATTCCCGATTTGTTATTTTATGTATTCCATTACCTGAATATGGGTCATGACCACACTTGGTATTATAATTAGCTTCTGTTACAATTTATTAGGTGTAGATTATTCAGCTTTTACGTCGAGTGTTTTGAAGACATTAGCAAGCTTTCGTGATTTTTTGTCATCGTATATTTCTAGACACTCATTTGTTCTTGTCTGTTTATTCTTTACTTTGCCAAGTATTTAGTCATCTTCAGAAATCAGTTATCGACAGCTATTATCTCTTTCACTATATTTATTTCCTGCTGTATGTTTTCTTCGTTCAAGAGTATTTTTTCTGCCCTCTACAACACTGATATGCACTGAAGTGCCAAAGAAACTGGTGTAGCCATGCGTATTCAGATACAGAGATATGTAAACAGCCGGAAATACGCAGCTTCAGCTAATGTCATACTGATTATACTGTTTTATGGAATATGTAACTTTGATCATTGTTTTATTTAGTTTCTGTGACTATTTATAGTTGTGCTATTTATAGGTTTGCTGCTGATCTCTCTGACCTTCTTCTTTCTGAATTTTTAGCTCGCTCGTGAAAGTGATATATTTGTGATCATTCATATGACATATTTTATTTCAATTTCCATCAACAGATCATGTGTGGCCTCTCTATTATCTCCCATAAATGCTCTGTGCGTAGCCGGATCATTTGCTCGAAGTGTCCAGAATGTTTTTCAAACCAATCGCGAACAATTCCGATCCAGAGACATGGTGCACTGTCATACACAAAAATTCCATCTTTGTTTGGGAACATAAAGTCCATGAATGGTTGCAACTAGTGTCCATGTAGCCAAGCATAGCCATTTACGACCAATGATCGAATCAGTTGGACCAGAGGACTCAGTCCATTCCGTGTAAACACAGCCCACACCATGATGGAGCAACCACTAGCTTGCACAGTGCCTTACTGACAATATGGATCCATGGCTTCGTGGGGTCTTCGCCACACTAGAAACCAGCATCAGCTCTTACCAACTAAAATCTGGACTCACCTCAATAGGTTACGGTTCTCCAGTCATTTAGTTTATGACCGATGTGGCCACGAGCACAGAAGAGGTGCTGCTTTCGATGTCGTGCTGTTAGCAAAAACACTGGCGTCGGACGTCCTCTGGCTGAAATGGTGATAATTAATCTTAATTCAGCCAGGAAAGAAAAGTAGGAAAGGCTGCACCACCGCGAATTTTACATGCTTCATCCACTGGTAGGACACAAATTTATTTTACACACTTTCAATCGCATAGCATCCAATTAAGATTTTATTTACTTTCTAAAATTAATTAAAATATCAAGTAATGAGAAACTCATTTAAAATTCAATGCGAGTTTAAATACTTTACAGAAAATTTAAAGTTAACTTTAAGCCAATATGAATTAATATTCTTTAAGACACGCCCTGTATGAGGCACAGGGTGTAATTAGACTAAAGCTATAGTAAAGGCAGGGGTAAATCTACATTACAGTACGAGAACAGTTCAGAACGGCCTTAATTACCAAATGGTAAGCATAAAACATGATTTAAACTTAACTGATAAAAAAAGAAAACCTGAAACACTGTTTAAAACAATGTAAAACAATTTAACGCAAATATCTTCGCAAGATAATTTCAAACTCAGGAAAACACATCAGTTGACCAAAAAATGGTTCAAATGGCTCTGAGCACTATGGGACTTATATCTGTGGTCATCAGTCCCTAGAACTTAGAACTAGTTAAACCTAACTAACCTAAGGACATCACACACATTCATGCCCGAGGCAGAATTCGAACCTGCGACCGTAGCGGTCACGCGGTTCCAGACTGAAGCGCCTAGAACCGCACGGCCACACTGGCCGGCTCATCAGTTGACCATTCGACACATTCTCTAATCACAAGAATAATCACTTTACGTCTGATGAAGGTATATGTTGGTTTCCCTAAGCACATCAAAATTTGCTTAACGTGAAGGCCACAAGCTAACGAACACAAATTCGGAATTATTCCAAGTATAAACTTAGCTTCAACGTGAGCATTAAGTAGTGTGACTGCGGCTGGACGAGAGAGCGCGAAAGCTGCCGAGCATATGCACTGCAAATGAAGTAAACAGCTGGCAAAGCAAGCCGACGAGGCGTGAATAGGTGGGGCCTTGTCCTAGGTAACACGTACCAGCAGTGGAATACAAATAATAACTGATGACAGTTTGCAGCAGCATATATAATTTTAATTAGACAGAATTCCAACACACAGCAGTGCATCAGATAAATAACTCTTAGGGTAGAATTAATTAATCTCAGCTCTATCAAAAAACTGTGACCACTTAAATGGTTTTTTAGTAAGTTAGCCTAAAGATTTAAGAAACGAGCTACAAATATTTTAAAAAAAATGTCTGCAATAAAATAGTAATATCAGAAAAATTTTCCTTTTTTGTAAACCATTAAAGCAGCCACAAGAACACTCGCATGAAATTCAAAGCTCATCCATCCACAATTAGTCAATAGCGGTTCGGAGAGAACAAATGCGTCCTGGAACAGACTAACATTTGAGTCACTTAAAAAAAAAAAAAAAGACGCACCATATAATTTCTTAGAGAGCATAGGCCTTTAGCATTAGTTTCAAGGGAAAAAGAAAAACAAAAGCACTTCATAAATAGGCCAATAAAATAGCACAACCGACACACATTATGACATGAACATGGAGTACAAAACATTAAACATCCATGGTAACTGGTAATACTAAAAATTTTACAGCGCTTCCAATTGAAAATTGCATTAGCAGTCATTTACTTTAAAAATTAGAAGAATTTATGGCAACAGGTAATGTATACATTAATGCACATCAATTACCTTCAAAATAACCTTTCTTCTGAAACACGGCGCTTTACACTGGCTTAAGGTTCGCAAGTAGCACGGATACATAAGGTTAACAAATAAACCTAATTATAAGAAATACCACCCAATGAATCAGTCTAAAATGTCTAATAGATATTGTAATCACATTGCCCTCCGAATATCATGGAGACACTTGCGTCCATACCCAACAAACACAAGGAAGACAGCTCAAAAGCGAAGAAGCCCCGCCGAAGGTTCTTTACAGCTTCGTTCCTCAGCTCATACTGCCCAGTCTAGAGTCCTGCATGACCGAGTAAGCGAGCACAAAATACGAGATGGGGCGAGCACACCCTAACTGGATAGTCTGCCCGCACTAGTTCTAGTGACCGAGCATAGATGCCGTGACCGAATACGTAGCACGTAACTTCAAACACATTACACGTGTCATTATCCGTGTGAGATTGCAGCCAGCACGGGCTTCTCATTTGTGGCGTCTCTCGCTCTGTAATCACGCAGCGCGAGGAAGCCAGTGCATTAAGACATAAGATTGAAACCAATGTTTACACACCGAAGAAACGGGTAGATCTCAAAAGCCAAGTATGGAGTACATTTCTGTTGGTTGTAGACGAAAACAGTGTGTCTACTGGGTACGTATCGTGCATAAACTGCTCCATATTATTGTTTTTCCAGTCGGGAACCACTCATTTAAAGAAACCAAGTTTCAAGAAATCTCAAAAAGATACAGATACAGCTCCTTCAGGGATACCGGCAGTTAAAAATATAGTATTACAGCAAAGTGTGTTGCAATGTGTGCTAAAGATAAAAGACAGTTGATATGTGGACTGATTCGCATAATCAGGTGCACTATTTGACGCTTACAGCACATTACATTAACACAGATTGATCTCTTGTGAACACTGGTTTATTTACAACAAAATTCCCAGACGTTAAGAAGACGGGAGAAAATATTATGAAAGAAATTGAAGAGAGGATGGCTGATTGGGACATTTCGCCGGGCATGTTGCACAGTTTTTTGTCTCCGACCAGGGTTGCCAATGTAATAGAGGCTTTGGAAAATCACGAAAGGATTCCTTGTACTGCTCATTGTATAAACACATCACTTAGCCGTACTTTCAATGCAGATAACTTTTTGTTAAATCTTACCCCGTACATTGCATCATAATGCACTGTAAGGTACATTAAGAAAAGTGGCCTCTGCTCGTCTTTGAAATCATCGTTGAAGCAAGAGGTCTGCACACGCTGGAACAACTTGTACACTATGCTGGAATCCTTGCACACTCAGCATAACGAAGTTGCTGCTTTGCTGACGGAAACGACTCCACTTACAGATGATATGATAATGAGCAGGCCGGTGTGGCCGTGCGGTTCTTCAGCCTGGAACCGCGTAACAGCTACGGTCGCAGGTTCGAATCCTATCTCGGGCATGGATGTGTGTGATGTCCTTAGGTTAGTTAGGTTTAAGTAGTTCCAAGTTCTAGGGGACTGATGACCACAGACGTTAAGTCCCACAGAGCTCAGAGCCATTTGAACCATTTTTTTTAATATATGATAATGAGCTTATAGGAAAAATTGCGCATTTTCTGAGACCATTTAAAGAGGCCACAGATGAAGATGAAGGCGAAAAAGAACCGACAATCCAGTTAGTTCACAAACTGCAACAAATTTGCAGTGTTAATGACACTGACTGTCAGGTGAGCAATTATTGCAGTCTACGATATATATATATATATATATATATAATTAATTCCCGGCAATCAGTTGCAACAATTATGCATATAATAAGTTGTTGAAAGTCGGTTGTCGTGGAAAAACTGGCGACTTCGAACATCATTATGTTTTCCGCAAACAAAGTTGTATTTCACAAATGTTATTAATTGTCTTCATAATGTTAACCACGTATAGTTAACGGAAGACGTAGAAACGATATTCCGAAACGAATACGTATAGCGTAAGTCAAACGTTCGAATTAGAATAGAGATCCCACGAACACAAATTTGCTGTGGCAGGTATGAAATATAAGCTCCGTTACTCGCTCGTTACACTTGAAGGAGAGATGTTGAATGGGCCGAAACGAGCCACCGCATAATAGCGTAGTTGCCTGCTAACTTCGAAAGAAGGTAGATACGGTCCCTAGCGCAACTTATAACATCGTCGAAAATCAGTGCGGACGGGAGAGCTTTGGTACACCCTGTTAAAAAAAAACGGAAAAATGGAGGCGGTACAATTGGAGAGCGATCCGCCTTCACCAACATGCATAAGCAATTCATTAATAGTTTATATATATATATATATATATATATATATATATATATATATATATATATATATAAATTACAAAAACTAATAATAAAAAAAATTGCATGGCGCGAGATTCGATCCGGCGTCCTTCGGATTACGAACCCGAGCGCTTACCGCTGCGCCACGACGCTGTAGAAAATTGTTAACCGTAGAGAGTAGTTCAGCGCAACGGTTTCTTTTAACTGTTGATTTTCTCGACAACGGCTCAGAAGTGCATCTTGGTGCTTTGCCACATTACACCTCTGGCCATGAGCTTTTATTATGCGCAGTATGAATCGAATCTGAATTTTACAATTGGCGGCCTCCCCTTGTTAGTTAATGTTTCCTATTAATGAAAGGAAAAGTAAATCTTCTGTATGGAAATGAGACCCGTCTTCTATCCTCGATTGTATCGGAATATCGTTTTACTTTCCAAGCGCATTATGAATTTAGCTGTGTCACGTACCCGTTCTTGGAAACGTTATTTTTGTATTAAAAGAGAGAGAGAGAGAGAGAGATAAATACATTGTGAGTGTGTGTGTGTGTGTGTGTGTGTGTGTGTGTGTGTGTGTGAGAGAGAGAGAGAGAGACAGACAGACAGACAGAGAGGCTTTGGATTTGTACAGTACAGTGCAGTGATCCGAGGCGAGGTGAGACGTCAGCGGTGACCGGTCATGCTCGGTTATCCGCGTGTCCGGAATCCGGACAACGGACATGGGGCGAGTACGTGACCGAGCCGAGTCATGTGGGGCCGGAAACGAGCGGCTCGGTACCTCCGTCAACAGGCGAGCCGTGACGGGTCAGACTATGGAGTGTTGTTGCACTCAGCTGCCCACCAAGCCGGCTACCACGCCCAGAGCCGCCACACCAGACGGTGCTGCGCTCCAACGGCAACAAGTTATCAGAGACCATAAGAACAGTGTTATCGATACACTGTCAGCAAGTAGCCACGGCTCATTGCCATAGCCTATTAACGCCAAATTCCGGTGCACTGCCCTGACGGATAAGTTCGTCGTACGTCCGTATTGTTTTCTGTGGTGAATTCACGAACTGTTGCTTATCTGTTAGCACTGATGACTCTACGCAAGCGCTGCTGCTTTCGGTCGTTAACTGGTGGTCGTAAGCCAACGTGTTGCCCGTGGTAAGAGTTAATGCCTGAAATTTGGTATTCTCGGCATACTCTTGACACGGTGGCTATCGGAGTATTGAATTCTCTCACGATTTCCGAAACGGAATTTCCGATACATCTAGCTCCAGCTACCATTCCGCGTTCAAAGTTCGTCGTGTGCCATAATCACGTCGGGCATCTGTCATATGAGTTACCTGAGTACAAATTACAGTTCCGCCAATCCACTGCCCTTTTATACCCTGTGTACCCGATACTACCACCATCTGCATATGAGCATATTACTGTTCTATGACTTCTGTCACTCCAAAAAAAATGTACAGATGTGTGTGAATTCCTAAGGGACCAATCTGCTGATATCATCGGTCACTATACTTACACACTACTTAATGGAACTTTAACTTGTGGTAAGAACAACACACACACCCATGCCCGAGGGAGGACTCGAACCTCCGGCGGGAAGGGCCGCGCAATGCGTGACACGGCGCTTCAAACCGCGTGGCCACTCCGCGCGGCTCTGTCACCTCAATGTAGACGCTATGTGAGCTAACTTTTGAATTCTTTTTTATTTGCTGATTATTATTAGCATCAGATAATTAATGTGTTTTGTCTATGTAATCTCTTCCTATCACTATAGCTCGTGAACTGCATTTGACTCCTTTTGTGACCATGGAGTGATTCATTTCGGTTTATTGTTTATACATTGTAATGTTTCTGAATTATTTATTGTCTACTTAGATGTAAATTGTTCTTGAAGTGTATCCCACCGGGAAAGTAAATGAAGGCAAATCGTCACTGGCACCAGCATAAGAAATCTGTCTAAATTTTTGTACTTATCTACATAATTAACTCAGTATTATTGTGACAGTTAGTTTCTTTTATGTGACAGAGACTTGGAACATTTTCTGATAATTGATCCTACTGTAATGATCACATTCGTATGTGATGATCTCTGTATTGCCGATTTGGTGTTTTGTCTGCACGTTACTGCATTCGAGCAGCTACAAAATCGTATGCTCATCGTCTGTAAAGTAATGCTTCTACTGCCAATGTCGTCCTTCCTCTGAGAGTTGTCTCAGCGTGATCACACAAAATGTCTTAGAATGTAAGGCCTATCAATCATTAAAATTATACGCATACAGGGTGACAATTAATGAACGATATGAAATAAAAATGTCATAGCTTCTGAACGGTTTGCGTTAGGTGTCTCAAACTGCACGGCTGGCAGCTGGACATGATGGGAATTAATATGCGCGTGCATGGTTCAGTTTAGCGGCGAAGCCCACTTTTACTTCAATGGGTTTGTCAATAAGCATCTGGCTGAGTGTGGGGTGTGCATTGTCCTGTCATGGAATAATCGGTGACTACCGAAAGATACTCGAAGATTTTCGAAGATAATTTCCTCCCAATTCTCCAAAGTGATCCTGATTTCGATAAGATGTGGTTCATGCAAGACCGAGCTCGACCCAATCGAAGCAGGAGAGTGTTTGATGTCCCGGAGGAGCACTTTAGGGACCGCATGCTGGCTTTGAGGTAACCAGAGGCCACTGCATGGGCCTCGGTAGGCCACCATATTATCCGGATCTGAACGCATGCAACGCCTTTTTGTGGTTTTATATTAAAGACAAGGTGTACAGCAATAACCCCAAAACCATTGCTGACGCGGTCATGGACAGCGTCTATGTTTCGATACTTCAGCGGGTTATGCAGAATTTTGCTCTTCATCTGCGCTACATCATCCGCAAGGTTGGCAGGCATATCGAACATGTTATAACCTAAATCCGAATAACAGAATTATCTTTACATGTTGCATAAAGTGTGTGCACGTCCTAGTTTGTAACTAATTTACGTTTTTTTCATATAGTTCAACAGTTGTCACCCTGTAAAACGCAATGCTGCACTCCAGTAACCAACTACCAGAATCGAATAATTTAAGTGTCTCATTTCTGAAAGAGACTTCAACTGGAAATATTACTGGCACAAGCC